>NC_136902.1:20608857-20921357 GCF_949606895.1 Notothenia rossii
ATTCAGTAGAGGCATTTTGTGAGATGCAGACAGAGCTCGGAGTTGGGAAGCAGCCAGGCGGCCCTGAAATCAGATCCTTCAATGCAGATGAACCCCAAAAAACGCAGGGTGGAGACGGACCGGCTCAGTGGGACAGACAAAGTGAAACCCAACAAGGGGAGAGAGATCCGGCCAAATCCCCAATGCAGCATTCTGCTCCATTACGCTTCTCTGTCTCTCACACAGAGAGCTGCCACTGTTTAAGCTAATGAGACAGAAGTTTTATTGAACACAGCACACTCCTGCTCGGGGACCTATTAAAAGCAGACACAATGGAACTCCTGCCACCGCCATAATAAAACTTCTGTGCTCCATCTACACATTTAAATAAGGTCAGTGCTAGAAAGTCCACAAAAAAAGCTGCCACGTCAAGAAACAGAACCAGAGCTGGTTGGGAAATCTAGAAAGCAAGAAATGACCAACTGATTAGATTTGGAGTTTAATGTGATTTTGAGTCATAGCACACATGCTTCTCATTTCAAGTAAGGTCAGCACAAGAGGCTTTTCCAAGGTTTTCTGCAACCAACACACTGCAAAACATGTTCAGGCTACCGTAGATGAACGCGGGACTAGTTTCAATGTGGGAAAAAGACAGGGAAGCAGCTAAGCTTGATTGAACCCCTGTCAGTGGTAGATGACAAACTGTCTGACTGACAACAGAGCTGTGCATGAGGCATGACAGGGCCATGACCTGGTCCATCGTTCGAAAAACAAAGACGACACTATACTCAAAACTAAACACTGTAGACGTGGCAGGACAAGATGATTGCACCCAAAACAACACAGGAGGAGACACAATGCAGAGAAGAATTTAAATCTGTATTCTCCTTCATAAAGGAGGCGGTTGGACCACGGACAATGTCTGGATCAGAAGAAAGAACATATTTTAGAGTGGCAAGCTTCCACTAATCCTCGGTGTCTTATCCTGAGGGTTTCTTTGACCAGATGAGCTCACAGATCTCCGCTGTTTGCAACAACTTGGGTCCCTGTCAAAAGGTGTTAGTTGTTTCAAGAATGTGCTGAATTCAACTGAGTCGTCACACAATTACTCTTCTGTTCAGTCCAGTTTTTTTAATTTTGTATAAATACTCCAAATGAATGGTTCACTGATTTCGCCATCTGCATGCAACATCCCAGTGGCCAAAACCACAAACCCCTGTGTCATGGGAATACTTTCCATTTATCTGAACCCTGGGAGGTTGCTTTTGGTTTGAATGCATTCTTTGCATGTAGCGTGTGAGCTATGCTTGTCCACTGTGCAGTAACTGGAAATGTGGAAAAAGTATATTTCCCATCTGTTTGGGTTTGCGCGTGTCTTGCTCTCCAGGAGGTTATCGGGAAAATTGCAGGAAGTCTTGGCGGAGAATGTCCAAATTCACCACAGTGTGCGTGTACATGGAATTTCCTGCAGATTACACAGAGGTAAAGCAGGCTGGAACTTATAAAGAGAGTATAAACAAGCTGTGTGTGACACATCACACTAATCTGCAGCAGTAATAGATCAAATAGTTTAGCCAAAATAAAACACATGACAGGAGTAACGGATATAGGTTAGAATGCTGGCTGGCGCTGAATATCCATCATTCAATTCAGATAAGTTTCGCATTTTTCCATTAGGCTTCTCTCTTTTAGGCATGACATCAGCTGGTTTTAAGGGAAATAAATCATTCAGCAAGTCCAGAAAGGAGACATCATCATAAAAAAGAAAACAAATGGTTCTTCAAAGGGCATTTTTTTGATTATGTTCTCCAGACTACACCGCATTACATCCACACGAATGCAAGCTGGATTTGATGTCCTTCATGTTTCTCATTAGACTTAAACTGAAGGCTATAAACTACTTCTTATGACTTACACATTGCGCAATATGCAATAACCTTAACAACAGCAATCTAATAAGAACACATGATTTTAAATGAACAGGCTCATCCATCATGGAGACTCAGTGTGTGGTAAGACAGATGGTACACAGACTTACAGACTGAAGCTCAGGAAGGAAACCAAACATGGCTGAAACACACATTCCCTTCTCCGATCTGCAGTGGATGGTTTGTGGTCTACCAAAAGTTTGGTTTGTGGCAGGACTTTTGCCTTTCGTGAAGGCTAGCTTGTGAAAATAACATATGTAGCCTGCTTCCACACAAACAAGCAGTATAGGTGGCCCATATGGAGGAAATCTATGACAGAATCGGCTGTTTTATTAATAGAGATAAAACATTCTTTAGGGAAAAACATAATGTTAGTGTTCCCTAATAAATAATTGGGGACATTCATCACATTGAAGCAAAAAGTCAATGAGAGTCCTGCTCATTGATTTGCCTCTTATTATTATGACCCAATACAACCGGACATACGAAAGGAAAGGAAAACCTCTATAGGAAAACAGTGACAGCACAGAATATATATTACCATATAATCTGTTTGCCTTTTTTTTTTTAAATAATGGCAAACTGTTCACAAAAATCCAAAAAGAACATCATGCAAAACAGGGTACTAGTACAAAACAAACTCAAACCCATATCTAAGAAAGACCTCCTGGCCCACTAGCCTTCAGCAAAACGCTGTGCTGTTTGCACAACGCTCTGCATATCTCACTGTATTCAGAGCAGAAGTGTTACAAAGCTAGACTTGAATGAATATTATCCAGCCTAAACACACATGGATCTGAGTAGAGGCCGTTTCTGAGTGAACTCTGCTCTTGTATCCACATAATTGGTGGTCTTTAACACTGGTCCTTTGTGCTGAGATTAAGACGACATGAGGAGGGATTGGACTGGCCCCGCACGAACAAAGAGCAGAGTGGAGTGGGGGAGCGCACTCCTGCGTGGAGCAGCGAGGGGGGATGGGTGGCATACAGGGGACAGACCAGGGTTAGCAGCAACAACCCCAATGTTAGGGGGCTGCTCTGGGTCAGACAGGATGGGGGCGGGGCCCACGTTGGTCAGGACAATACGGAGGGAGGGGGCAGCGGGGGAAACGAGCGGGCTTACAGGGCCCCCCAGCTGCGGTTGGGGTTTGCCCAAGTGACCAGCTGCGACCGTCATTAAAACCCAGTCTAGACTTTGACTTACGGGAGGGGGTGAATAACAGGAAAAGGGAACATTAGAGAAAATGGGGAGAATACTGCTTTCGCAAAGAGCAACTCCTTTGAGCTGTTAGTGTGTGAAGTTCCTATCATTCCGTTCATGTTGAGACAGGAAAGGGCTGACACAGTGAGGAAGGGATTAATAAAACATTGTTGCTATAACCAGCATCGCCTTAACTTGGACCCAACTAAAAACCACAGCATAGTCCCACTCCAAACACCTTTACACATTAACCTTGATGACCGCCTTTTGTGTGTTTGCTCGTATGAGGAGGAGTTCACTCTACTCATGCGGCAACCCAGTCAAAACAGGAAGTGAACTTCCTAGTATGGTGAGATAATAATAAAGTCTGTGGAAAATACACGTGGTCGCCGCAGGGCATCCGGGGTGCACAAACACAGTGGGTTTCTGGGAGCTGAGCGACGCAGACAGAGACAGTCGGGTACTTGCGTGTGTGCAGAGCACCATTACCAAAATGCCCTGGCTGAAATTAGATCCATACAGATACCAGACTGAGAGCTGATCAAGACAAGCAGACGCCACCAGACAGTGTGAGTGCAAACACACACACAAGGGTGCACATACACACGCACACACGCACACACACCACAACTGTGTCCTAATCAATGCTAGGGGATGGAGGAAAGTCATTACCTTTGTCTGCATCTCGGGGTCAAATTACTGATCTGATTCTAAAGTGAAGTCTCTGGGGCAGATGATGCTTCTACTATCTCTACCAACCACCCTCTAGGCTACATCCCATCCTGTCTGTCTGTCTGCTGTCCTGGATGAGTTCAAAGGCACAAAAACATTAGCACAGGCTTACTTTGGATTTTATGCTGCAGCTCAAATGTCCAAACTGGTCCATTTTGCCTCTATAATGCAACAGTATATTACAGCACTGTGAGCTAATGCATTTGACATGTGACTTGAGATTAAACCCCTTTCTGAGTATTAGCAGACCGGAGATTTAACAAGTACTCCTTTATCTGTCTTACTTACTAACCGTTTTATTGAAAAAGCTCAACTCTAGCTAGAGTGTGGGATCTTATAATAAAATCCAATTTCATGACACTTATCTTTGGTTATGCATACTTTCATTGAACAAAAGAAAACTAAAAGAATAAAAAAAAAAAAACTAGTTAGCAAAGACTAAAAACAAAAAACAAATGGGATGTATGGGAAAAAAATAATGATTATAAGGTTATTTTGCACAGAACTCATAATCAAATAATGTTCTGACACCAAAACAGCTTCTCTTGTTATCCTCACCAAATGTTCCAGACCTAATGCTAAGTTAATGTAGTAAAAAGTGCCCTTTTGTATTGAATTGTTTTATTTGCATTGTCATCATTGCATTGCGTTCACTTCAAGCACTAGTTAGACAATATACACTAACACTATATCCCCCATCAAAAGATTTCTTGCCAACTACCATTCTCCGGATCGCACACCTTCAAGCAGAAAACAACGAGGCAGGGTAGGTCTAATCTGCATTCCAACTGAAGCCAACAAAAACTTATTTAACACTTCTTCAAAGAGACGTGTAATGGAGGACTGGTATCAGGTTCAGCCCTTTAGACATGAACTCACATAGCTACCGGGTCTGTCTGGGTGTACTGTGACAATAACAACACTCCAAGTACACTTTCAAGTTTGGCACAAAAAGCAGATGTACATTTAACCCGAAACTTACACAACAAAAAAGGACAAAGTGTTCTGGGTAAATTAACAGCATGTGAAGTGGTCAGCAGAAGGTGGAATAGCTGGCTCTGCAGTGCTAATAATCGCTTGTGGTCCAACATCAGTAATGGCCACGCTGGGTCAGTCAGAGGCTACGCTGTCTGCTGTAGCAATTAGGGCCCTGCGCGTCCGGGCCATCGGAGGTCATTACCAACACTGGTCATTATGGGGGGGGGGGAAAACTATATCCCCCCCAGGCCTAACTTGACCCCATCTGAATCAATGCCACATTATAGAAACTCTTGGTAAACACAGGTGTATTTTATATTTGTTTTGAAAGAGAGGAGGATTCCAGCCCAGGGAATAACCTTACCGTTTAAATACATTTAAAGCTTTATGCAATCATAATTTGCTGCAGGGGTTCTGCAGCCGAAACATCTGTCTTTCTAAAACAGGTCCCAACAATCGCAACATATTTTAAGATAAAAAAATATAACTTTCTCATTTTCAAGTTTGAGTCTGGAAACATTACCACTACCCCTCCTCTGGCCAAACTCTCTGCTCTTTACTGAAACACACCTTTGAACCCATTTAGTTCGTACATTCCCTTGGCTCTGATCTATTGGGCAGGTGTACACATGTTCCAGGCTGAAACGCTCATGTTTCCTCCACCTGAACTCATTCACATGATGACATTAAACAGCACCTGTGGCTGAGTTTAGCCCCGCACAGACAGTTCCCTAAACAAGTTGAGAGGTTTTCATTGTCTGCCGTTGCCTTATCTTGGTTTTTACACAGAAGCAATACAGAGATGTACAGGAGTCTCTAGACAGCTTGTAGAAGGGCTGGGCTACTAAAAGTGAGTGTTCAAGAGATAACCAGCGGCCTTCCTTTAACCTGGGGGGTAACCATAACCCATGATAAAGCTTGATTCGGGACTCAATGGTGGACATCAGTCGGTAAAACAGAAATGGGACCGCAGATAAAGTACAGACTACCGTCTGATAAAGCACCAGGCCTACTTATATGACAGAGATGGAGAATAAAGAGGGCGTGGGTAAATGAGAAAGAGAGGGACGCGCCCTACCTCACGGCAGTGTGGTCGACAGTGCCCATATCACATTGCTATTTTGCTCAGTGCACCCAGGAAGACTGCGTCACACAGGCATGAAATGCGGATAACACTAGTGACTCCTGAATACACATGAAGTCAACAACAGGTGACACATCCATCAAACCTGTGAGTAAAGAGTATTATCACAGAAACATACTACACTAACCACAGGCCTGGAATCTGCTTTAGCGCAGCTACTTTCAGGTCTGTCTGGTTTCAGCCCATGTGTGGTGTAATCCATTATAATGGTGTGAAACTGTGGCTCCAGACAGACGTGTGGGCCCCCTAAACGGCAGACCTCGCCAGCTGGACAAACCCATCATCGCCTGTCTGCAATGGCCACACATTCACCCCCACTTTCCCCTCACACATCACTGATACTATTGGAGTAACCCAGCCAAACAAACTGACCACTCAGGTGTGACAATATTTACAGCATGCCTTTAAATGAAGCAATCCACCTTTGTGTACTGCACCCTTAATTAAGCGGGGGAGAAATATTTATGATTCTTGGAAACATGATTAAACTGTTTGAGGCTGTGTGGTTGAGCTGTGTCTCAGCTGCAGGAGCAGGCGGGGTATTCAGACTGAAGCAGCCCCATAACTGGCGCATCAAAAGACCCCACTTGCCACATTTCCATCACAATGAACCCAGACTTCAACTCTGACTTCTGTCTGGGTATCTGAAAGCACGGCTGTTGTCACCCTATGCCAGCATTCACTTTCTGCTGGAGGCCACTAAGCAGCCTTTTCACTCCTTACAAATGGACCCCAATAGAAGGGCTGCCAGTGTTTACTCTCAATAACACATTTCATGCACAAAGTAGGTTAGGCCTTCATTCAGCGACTCCATTCTGCTCCATCCAGTGCGAACATGTGACGACACTGCCACTGAGCACATTGCATGTGTTTAAACAGTCCGCTATCAGCACTGAGTGTTGTCCCATTGCAAAACACTGATAAGCGGTCATAATCCAACAGGAGATTGTTTTGTAAATATGTTAGCCCAACAACAGATAACTTCGAGAGTAGACTAGATATAATACACTACACAAAAGTAGACTGCGTTCATACAATTGTTGTATTACAATGTTTTGTTGACTAAGGAAAAACAATTAACAACATTATTAAACTTTAAACTGTTCATTATCCAGTTGGCTAGCCTGCGTTAGCCTTGAAACAAACACCACCACCATGTTGTTGTTGTTGTTGTGGTGGTTACTTGCTATGTGTTCAATAACGACCATTCAAACGGCGGATTTGTTCTCAGTTGATAAAAATCTAAATCAGACAAAACGAACAAACCAGCGGGACTTTTGTATCGGGCAAACAGCAACCGTGGTATTGAGGTCAACGCTAGCTTGATACGGTTAGCCAAATCCCCGACACAACGCGCCATGGACGAGGAGCGACAACAGGCGATGCCCAGTCCGCGAAAACAAATCGAGACAAAAGCCGGAGAGGTGCTCAGATCAAACTTACCTTCACCGACGGCCACTAACCCGCACAGGGCCAGCAGCGTTAGGGCAACTTCTCTTAGAGCCATTTCTTCAACATTCCCATCTCTGCGCGATGAAATACGTCCGAAGAGTGTCGTTATCAACACGAGCAGAGCTGAAACACAGCCACAGACACACCGCCAAACACTAGCCAGCCAGCCCGGGGAGTGACGCGTTTAAAGGGGTGTGCGCGCATGTTTAAAGGGGAGGGCTGCCCGCTGCATGTCCCCTTCTGCCACCGCTGAGGTCACGGCTGTGTGTTGTAAATACAAAATGTTGAATGGATTTCAAACTTCCAGTCTAACATCGTCAAAAGATTGTGCACGAGGAAAGTTTAGGCACCGTTTGAGTGAAAAATGAATACATCTTAACATTATGCTGTCTCAATGTATCTAATGTGATTTTCGATTAATTCACTGGCCCATTGCATGAAATGGTCGAAATGCTGTTTCTAGCCTCTTTTTTAATGTCAAATTTGACTGAATATCTTTGGATTTGGACTGACAAAACAAAACAATTAAAGATATTACCTTGGACTTTAAGGAAATGGGATGGACATTTTTCTTTTTCTGACATTTTATAGACGAAAAGATTACACTAAACTAGATAATAAATAGCATGTTAATGATCATGAAAGTAATTGTTGCAACAAAGTAATGTCTAGCCTACAGATTTAAACCAGATTAAACACTTCAGTGCTAATGCAGCCTTCTATAACATAATCCTGAATATGCATTTTTATTTAGTTTTGATTGCTAGATACAAACATTTTTTATCTTCTGTAATCAGTATTCATTTTGATGGGAGCAATATGTTTTCAAAGACTTTATGGATGAATACATTCAACCTTTAATATTGGTTGGGGTTGTAATGTGGGATGTGGAGAAAGATCAATTTGAACTATAAAAATATGAGAGCCTAACTCCATGTTATTACTAGAAATGTTTATCATAAATTAACAGAAACTTGTCTGTTTTTAAAATCTGTCAGGTATATCTCACATTTTTAAAAGGATCTATATAAACTAGTTTGGATTGAAACTCCTTAGGAAAGGTCTGAAACTATTCGATAAAAAAACCAAAATAAAACAAAACAAGTGGAAGGTTATGTTGAATCATGAAATGCCTCTGACATTTGAAATGGGTTTAATCATTAAAACAGACCTATGAAATTATAAGGAAATTGGGAATCAGGTTGGATTGGTTTGGCCTTCTTGACTTATGTGGTGTGGTGAGTCTGTTTGAAGCAACACATTTATTTAGGGACTCTTCATTGGTTTTATTAATGAAATGTAAATTCATGTTATTTTTAGGAATTAAGAAATAGATTTAAATCATAAAGATAATGGTAAAGAAGGTCAAACTGACACTTAGCCGATGACATCTCTGTTATTTTGACTTAAAAATATGTATTCAGTCAGCATTTTATTTTTAAAAAAGTAAATGATGACTTGTTCTCCACATCATGATTTTGTTTTTATGATATTGAATGTTTTTTCAGATCATGCCAAAATTAACATTATGGATTAATTCCGAATTTTTGCCTAAATGGTTTATTTGTATTTCAAGACTTGAAACAAACTGCAACAATATGAAGTAGTCAAAATACATTCATCTGCTCGGGTCAACATTGTTATGCTCGATTTATGCAATCCTGATAAGTCAAAACATACATTTTAAAACAAAAATGTATTCAGAAAAAAACTTGGTCAAGCTTCTCAACTTTCGCTGACATTATTGCTGAATACTTACATTCGAAATAATCAAATGTCATACATTAGGACATAAAAAGAATAGTTTTGAAGATACTTTTAAAACAATGGTCAAAATAGTGAAGCAATGAGATGAGTAACATGTTGTTTCTTTGATATGCAACACAGGCTCAGTCAGCAAACTCATGACTCTAATTTGAACTACCACTCCCATTTAAAGTAGACATTTCAAGTCCAGCCTGACATATTCCTCTTAAGCAAACGAAAAACTGATCCATTGTAACTGTGACTGTCTACAAAGCCTTTTCTCTTATCATGGATGTAAGTGAGGGACTTTCTGCATTTGTCCTTGCGGCACCAGTATTAAGCTAGTCAAACTGTGACACATGTGTCTATCCATCCATAGTCAGTGACTGATCAATTATCAAACAAATCCCTTATGGCATTATAGCTTCAGGGTACTGCAGCTGTCTAATCTGTACTTCCATCAGCTGTCCTATCAGCTGTATCTTTGAGACCAATTTGGTTTGCATAAAAAAAGACCTGCCACATTTTTTCTTTAGTTTCAGTTGATCCCAGATCACATATCAGCTGCTGTATCCGATTTGGAGAAAGTTACAGCTTGTGAAACAATCAGTAAAGACCAGTAAAGCTCCATTGGTCCAGACCCCACCTGGGTTTTCTCTCAGCTGAGAGTCCCGACCTGTCCATGCCCAACACCGAGCTGTAACCAGGGAAGAGGTGGATCAGATACATGTGGGACTTTATCTGTTCCTGCTTTATGACCCGTACTCTTGCTAGCACTTTCAATGATCCATCCTCAAGCCTAATAGTGTCTGCATAGTGTCCTCTGTGGCGAATGATCTGTCCATTATCAGCCCTGTCCAATTTATCTCCACATTTCTTCAGTGAACAGTGTCTGCTAAACAAATCCTTCTGTCTCTACAGAGCCAGTTGGAATGATCCCACTGTGAAAAGGGATACACAGAGGGAGAAGTGAGATGGGCTCCTGCCCTCAAAGACAGGGCGTTTGGCCTCTCTGATACTTGAACAACCCCCCCTGCAGTGTTAAAAATAACCAGCTCTTCATGGGACTGACCAGACAGACTGGGGCTTTGAGGGAGTATTATCTCTCTGGAGTTTGTTCAACAACCAAGCAGGCAGTAAACATCCACACACACACACACACACACACACACACACACACACACACACACACACACACACACACACACACACACACACACACACACACACACACACACACACACACACACACACACACACACACACACACACACACACACACACACACACACACACACACACACACACACACACACACACACACACACACACACACACACACACACACACACACGTTTCTAAGCCTTTGTGAGGACCATTTGTTTCTACATGGTTTGTGTGGCCCACCACTTCCACTGAAGCTGGAATGGTGCAAACAACTAAAGTACAACTAGGAGGGGGGAGAGAGTCAGAATATCACTTCAGATTAGAAAAAACTCGAAGTAAATCAAATATTTAATTTAGGTACTTGTGAGGACCTTTTTCGCTGTTGCTAGGCTGTTGCTAGGCGGAAGTGTGTGTGTATGTTTCAAAGCAGGAAACACAAGTCCAGCATTTTGCAGCCAAAAGTAAGCATCATAAAAACAATTAAATGGTACAATTGTATTAAATACAAATTATAATATTTTAAAATGAAATTTTTGTCACTTAACAATTGCGTGTTAAGGGGGGAACATGTCCAATTTAATGAAGCACCTGGAGACGCACGGCATACACTTAAAACAGAGGGATGCACCGTGTTTGACTGCTTGTGTGACCAGTGCCAAGCACATCATGCGGCAGGGTGGGCATCCCTGGCCACGGCAATTTGGAGACAATTATTTATCCCGGCAAAGTGGAGACTATTGATGATGAAGACAGCAGTGTTTCCTCAGGTTAGTAATGTAACGTTGATTTCAAGTCTTGCATGTATATTAGTACAAAAACATTTTGTAAAATATTGAAGATTTATTTGTGTATTTTTGACTCTCCAGCTACAACAAGGACCCCATTCACCTTGGCAAAGAAGGCCAATTTGACTAAAGACAAGGTGGATGAATTACACAGGGCTGTGACCAAATGTGTGGTCAAGGGACTGCATCCTTCTTCCACTGTGGAATCTCCATGGTTCGGGTCAAAACAAAACAAAGTGATGTGAAAACAATATTTGTTTGTGTCTACAATCTATGCCATTAAGACAATTTGTCAGAATAAGTCCAAAAGACTAATAAATATCCTCCAATGTATTTAATTCAGAGAGATGAACACTGCTACCAGGGATCAGGGATGATCTGTCAAATACGCTCATTCCTACATGGTACTCGGTTGAAAAACAAAATGTTATCACAAGTGAGTAAGGCTGCTATTACATGTGATGGGTGGACCAGTGTATGTTTTAGTTATTATGTGAATTTGTGTTTTGTATTTATTAATTTTATATATTTAAGTTGACTTTGTTTACAGTTAATATGTTGTTCAAGTTCAAATAAAACATCTTTCTTTTTAAAAAAGGATTTTTTTTCTTCGACCGGAGTTTTAAAAAAAGAAGGAAAAAAGTATAGGTTAAGGAGCGGTATCGAAAAGAAAAAAAAACAATACCCAACCCTAATGGTTGATATCACATTAATTAATGGACAATATTAATATTCTTGATTATTCCATTGTTTAGTTATTACAATTTCAGATGAGTTTAGTTTCACTCACCAAGATGGCATCTTTAATGTCATATAACATTTACATACAATCACTCCAACTCCTCTCCCCTCACCCACTACCCTCCTCTCACCACTCTCCCCCAACTCCTCTCCTCTCCTCACTCATCTCTCCTCTCTCTCATCTCTCCTCACTCCTCTCATCTCACTACCCTCCACCAACTCCTCTCCTCTCTCTCATCTCCATCCAACTCCTCTCCCCTCACTCCTCTCTCATCTCTCATCTCTCCTCACTCCTCTCATCTCACTACCCTCCACCAACTCCTCTCCTCTCTCTCATCTCCTCCAACTCCTCTCCCCTCACTCCTCTCTCATCTCTCCTCACTCCTCTCATCTCACTACCCTCCACCAACTCCTCTCCTCTCTCTCATCTCCTCCAACTCCTCTCTACCCACTTCTGAAATTAACTACAGTAGTTTTCTTTTTTGGGCAGTAATGGAATTGTGAACTTGGTTCTTCACGTCCTTCCAGCTCCGACTGCACAGCACAGGTTCTGCCTCCAGAGCCGTTACACACGGTTCTTTTCCAGGCACCCTTTGGAGTGTGATGAACCTTCCGAGTTGGCGCCGGACTGCTGCTTTTTCTTCAGAGGTCCAAGGCCTGCGACTTCCTTTTACACCTGAAACAGAAATCACAAATGTAAAAGAGGTCGTCCTCACTGTTGGAACAATTATTCAGTCCAGCAAATTAATTTATATTGTTTATGGATGAATTGTGGTTTTGAGTGTATGTGCTTGGTGGCAGCTTGGTAGTATAAAAATCTCTAACAACCGTTATCTCTGTAAGCATCAAAACACAAATTAAAAAAAAGTAAATATAGATTAATAACAAAATAAAGCTTAAATAGAAGTTAGTGCCTTGCTAAAGGGCAGGTCAAGCAGAAATATACATCTTGACTTCTTAAATGTGTTTCTCTATAGATTGTGTCTATTCATATTATGGATATTGGATATAATCCTGTTGTGAGTACATGAAATGTACCTGCTGTCTCAGCCCTCTTTGGCTGCTGCGAGCGTCTCTTGGTGGAGGTCAGGTCGGCTTCTTCTACAAGGAGAGAAGAAATCACCTTAGCATTAGCTTTGAATCATCATGTTAACAGATATCAAAGTGTCCCAGCAATAAACTGAAGTGATGTTCATACCTTCTGAATCCTCCATTAGTTCAACCGCAGCCGTAGTGTTGGACCGCTTTGCTTTAGAGGGCCCTTTAAGAAAAGAACAGGAGGAGAAATATAACATAATTATACTGTATATTATATTATAACATTATATTTTATATTATCTATGTGACAGTGTGGAGGAAGCACTTCACACACCACATTATGGCCCAATCCCAAATCACCCCCTCGACCCTACCCCTCCGTCACAGAGTGACACTGTAGCCACACTAGCAGCTCAACGAGGCTCCCTCCATTAAGGGTTAAGGGTATAAATACAGCAGCAAGCTTTGGGACGGCCTCCCCTCTCTCCGGCAGAAACAGGAAATGCCGTAACTGTATGTAACAACGGTTTCAAATCAGCATCTCTTTGACAAAAAGTTTAAATTAATAACTCCAAACATCTTTCATTGTGCTACTTTTTTGTAAAATTATTTTAGTTTTAAACCTGATGTTTATAAGCTTCTTAGCTTTTGCAACAGTCTGTAAATATACACAACTTTATAATAAAATGCACACATTTACCTGTTTCTAGACTAAACACAGGTATGATCGATCCTAAGTTAAAACATATGAGGTTATCATGAGGTTGTTAACATCGCAGTTTATCAGTGGATGTTTGCTGGAACTACTTGTAAACAGCGTGTTTCCTGACGGACACACACAGCGTGACTCCGGTCAGATAGAGACCGGTCTCAAGGCAGCACCGCTGCAGACTCGCTGTTTGAGGGCATGATAGCCCACTCCCCCTCCACACTGCTCCACACTCGTTTCTTTGGAACAGCCCTCAATATGGCGGACCCTCCGCGTGAACGGAGGGGGAGTGTGTAGGGGGTGATTTGCGATTGGGCCTAAATCTCCCATCTTTTATTTTAGTCTTTATAATGTAAATGAAATGTGCTTGTTCATTTTCAAAACAGTAGATTGTTTTCCTTGAAAAGAAAACGTGTTGTTCTGCTTTTGTTCAAAATATAAATGTATATATGTACAGATGCTTGTTATATTTTTGTAATGTTTTGGCATTACTATACTGGCCATGCCAATTGAGCTATTTGAAATATAATCGCAATACAATTATTTAGTTTAATGTAACTGATGTGCACACTTGCTAAACAAAAGCAGAAGAAAACAAAAATGAGAAAGAATGTACCTGGTGTCTTAGGGCTTTTCGGCTCATCTGAGCGTTTCTGCAGTGATGTCAGAACATCAGATTCTTCTGCAAGGAAAGAACAAATCAGCAGGAACTATGATTCATTATCTGACAGTTCCACTGTCAACAAAACAGGTAGAGGCTTAATCATGATTCTTTTCAGGTATTTGGAGACAGTATGTCAGATGAATTTAGAAAGTACTTCGCAGATTAAACAATAATGTTAAAAATCCAGTCTTGAGGTGGTAAAAAAGTTATCTTACCAGAGACCTGGACATCACTTTCACTATGTTGTGCCACCTGTTGAGCTCCTTCTTTTGAAGGAATGGCCACTGTTGACAAAACAAATTATAATAACATTGTTAAGTTAATCACCTCATGCTGCCACAAACGTCACTTTAGTTTTAATAGGAATCTCATTCTTTCACTTACTTTCTAAGTCTAAATCTATTTCATCGAGTGATTTTCCTCTGTAGACATCAGTTACAAGTTCAACTGCCATGAGGAGTTTGCTCATCTTGGCGAGCTGAAGGGTGTTCTCCGTTAGCCGGTAATATTCCTGATGAACACGAATGTCATGTCTGTATTTTGCTAGTGCGGGAGCCTGTCTGCAGTTTGCTTTGCTCCGGAACAGACAGACAGCTGACTGCATTCACCCCCCACCCCTCAAAAATAATAACTAATCTGATATACACGATTAAGGTGAATTACATATTTTGAAATCAAAATTCGCAGAAAAGCGACCATTTTGTAGGTGTTTTATACTTGCAAAATAGTTTTGAGAGTTGCATTTCTTATATTTACATTAAACATTTACACACATTATTTATCTGGTCACAGAAATACTTTTAAGGCAAATCTCCATCCATATCAGTGTAACTTGAAACCTACACACGTCTGGTTTAACTTATTGAGAGATGGACAAACACTTTACCTTGAAATAAGCCCCGTGTTTCAGAGGTTAGCTTAGCAACTAGCATAGTCATTGAATGTAGTTAGCTAAACAGCGTAATTCAGTAAATGTACCAGACGGCCAGCCCACACTTAATTTACCAAACACTTTTCTTTAGACTGGCTTAAAACATGAAAATGGTCTTACCTTAAATAGTTGTAAAACTGTGTAATTCTCTCTCCGGTTTTCTCTCGTCCTCCTGACCTCATGCGTGTTTCGGGAGACTGGTCCGATGATGCGTTCAATGTCAATACGAGAGTACAAAACTAAGCGACAAATGTCCATTGTAAAACTTGAAGTTATTCAAAAATGCCACACGAGGAGGAAGTCGCTCTTAATAAAAATCTTGACTGTATTTAGACATTTTAAAACGATGTTTAATCTTGAAATAATGAGTCCAACACGAGGCACTCTAGCAGTCTTGCACATTCATGTTGAACTAGAAACAGTGAAAGTGTAATTCCCATTCCCCATGAATGCAACATTAATAATACTGTTTGCAAAGTGTGCAAAGCATGGTGCAAACTAAACTTGCAACTTGCAGCTGCAGCACCTCCCCCTCCCCCACTCTGTACAAGCTGTGAACTCTCTCTGCACTAGAGCAGAGCATATATTTGAGCAATGTAACTGTATATATATATAGATATAGATATATATACATTTATTTGAACAATGTAACTGTACACCCATATAACTGATAAAGTAGAAGAAAACAACTATTTGATTCTACTTTTCATTTTTAAATATGAATTATACAATATTAATATTAAATATATTAAAATGAAAACCCATTGCAATGTGATGCTATCCCTATAGCATCACGTTTAGGACAGTTAACAATCTTTCAAAGTGAACATTTTCAACATAGTGAATCAAAAATGGTTTTATCATTAGGCCTCTATTATTATGTATCACCGGTCTCCGGCTCTGTGCATATCCCTGAAGATAGATAATCCTATTCTCAGTGTGTTAACCATGGATAAATCCAAAATAAGAAAAGTGTCAGAGGAACATATGCCCCTTTCACACCAAAAACCAGTTTGGTTCTGGCTCCGTGCTGGTGCTTGGTTGGCTCGGAGCCCGTCGCAGTTGGGTCCCTATTATGGCGCATTTACACTGCAGGGCCTCGCACGGCTTAGTACGGTATAGTTAGGCCTTGGTAGGCCAGGCTCACTTTATGCTGCGTTTCCATTACAGTTTAGTAGTTGGGGCAGTAACTATAGTAACGCAGTGTAGGCGGAGCCGTGACGTCATCTTCAATGCGAACCAAGATCAGCCATTAGCTGTTAGCCCTCAGAGCTCACAGCTCCTCGTATCTGTTCAGAAACTAGACAAAAGTTAAACAAGTACAAACCACAGACTGTCTGTGTCATGGAGAATACAGTCGCTGGTTTATTTATGTCTGTAGGCCGTTGTTGTGAGTGTGGACGGTCGGAGCATATATAACGTTGGCTTAGCCGATCTCCATTCAGAAAACATGCATTTTAAAAGGTTTTTCGCCTGCCGTCTGTCTGCAGACTTGTCAAAGCATTAATTTGTGGTTTTTACGAACCGGTATCAGTATGTTGTTACTTCGGCATCATTTTAAACATGTATTACAATTAAGGAGCTACATTCATGACGTCGACGTTTAAGCCGCTACGTATGTTGTACATATCATCAACAATGGCGGCCTACTAGGAGCTGACGGACTGAACTTAATGTTCCTCCTATACTTACGAAGCCAAATTGAAGAACCACCTGTAGCGGCAAAAACTCCCTATGAGTTAGCCGCTGAGAGGCTAAAATCTACTCTTTGCTGTGACTCGTTCCATGTAAGATTCCGTAATCATTTGTAGTCCATGGTGTATAATAAAGACAAAAATCAACAATGTACAACTCCAGACCTGACACACAGTTTATGCCTTATTACTGTTATCCAGAGTGACGTAGTAAACTTTTAGCCACAGTTTTAGCAGCATTTGCCGACAACGGCAGTGGTACGCCGCTCGTGTCACAGCAGCGTTTTAGCCTACCGTTTACTAACGGGAGCTGCTGCTGGAAGTAATAATTCACTCTCTGACTGTCACACAAGCAACATCCCCTGATCCATATTCCCAATAAATTCATATTATTGTTCAGTTTAAATGTAGGATTTGGAAACATAGTGCCGAAAAGGGTTTCTGGATAGCGATAGCCACCGCAGTAGGTCTCTCTAATCAAGAACACTGTTGCATCTACCGTTTTTTACCGGCGTATTTTTCACTCTGATCTAACTTGTGATTGCCTGATATCACAACATGTTTAGCCTAAGGATTGATAACAGCTGATAGTGTTGGAGATTTGGAGGATGTTGAAAACCAACCTCGTCTCCGCGTGTCGTTTGCTAAGCTGGGTGAATTCGTGAAAAGGAAGGGATTAAGAAACACCAGAATGCAAGTGAAACAATAATCTTGTTTTAATGATAAAAGGTAAAAATACAAATACAAAGGAATCACGAAGCACTCTGCAGAGTACTCCGGGCTCAGGTTCTACCACCGTGTGAGACAGGTCTCAGGAACGGCCGGTGAAAAACAAGAGCGCGAACCAAAGGAAAATACAGTCTTTCATACTAAAACACAGGAGGAGGAGGTGTACGTGCTTTCCCCCAGAGGTCATCTTATTGGCAGAGACCAACACATGGCCTGTCGCACCCAATCAGTGCGACACAGCAGCTTGTAGCCAGCACACACACATCCCGTTTATGGCCCTTTGTCCCTGTGTCCATCTTCCCGCCTCCTGACTGCCACACACAAGTTAAAAGTATGTTTTAAGATATAGTTGTTATAGTTGGCTAAATATACGTAATACATGTTAATTACTTTCATATCAATAACAACGAGGAACACATTACCTATGCTCTTAAGCAGTATTAGAGATGCTTTTCAAATAGTCAAACTTCTCACAGGCCTACCCATGGCCCTTCCATTTGTTTGAGCTATTGTTCACATCTTTACTTCAAATAAAAGGTTTCACATTGTATATTTCCAGCTTCCTTTACACATACTGTTATTATTAATACAAAGTAACCAACCACACACATCTATTGAAAACAAGTCGATTCCCCTGATAATTGACATGCTGAAACTCCTCGGAATGCGCTCCCTCCCCCAACTCTCTCGTCCCTGTCATAAAAAACTGCTTCCATTTCATATAGAGTAATGAAAGATGTTTAAGCTAATTTCTCCACAATGTTTGTAGCCATTTAGTACCCACACATGAAAGAACAAGAACAGAGGTATAGTTGACCAGTAATCCTGTAGCACATATATTTTACTGCAATGAAAACACACACACATCTGCTACAAGATTGTGTAGCGCACACCCTTCTTTTACGAGGGAAACATTCCAGAGTTTCGGCCCTATCTCCAAATAAGGGTGTCCCATGCTCCCATCTCTTCTCTCAACACAAGGACTTCACCTCAATATATTGGGGGAGGGAAAAGATACTTTGTCCCTTCAAATTTAACACACATGAATATATATAAGGTGACATTAAAATGAATATACCAGATTTAACTTTCCTGCCATAACACGTTACTTTAATCCTTCAAATAATTCAAATAATCCTTCAAATAATTCAAATAATCCTTCAATTGTCTGTTGTTATTTAACACTGGCTAACGGCTTGTGCCGCTGTTTAAGACTGTTACGCCTCGTTTCCACATACAGTACGTGTGTACACAGAGGAGCACCAACCAGAAGTCCATTCATTCCTATGGAAATCCCCGTGATATCCGCTGTGCCGGCGAAACACTTCTTGAATCACATAATCTTGCAGGCCAGAGTAGCTTGAGTGATTCAACAAAAGTAATAAAGAAGGGTAAAAATGGAAATATTTGTAGATATTTCTAGAGAACTGAATAAGAGGAAAGGAGCAAGGGAATGAAAGATGAGAAGACTTCATCTCCTTCGGTGGCTTCCTCTGCTTAATGGTGGAGAGACCAGGAGGGTCACCGGAGAAAGAAAGGAGATGAAGACATAAGTGAAGGCGAAGAAGAGATGAATTCGAGGGATGAAGATGAAGTGACAGACTCAGAAAAAGGGACAGAGGCAGGGATAGATGAGGAGGCAGACTTCTGTTTAATGTATCTTAAAGTAGGCCTACACATACCAATGTATTGTTACACCTCTTCATAAAAGTGATTTTCTTTATCCTAACAAGTAAAAATACCAAAATGTGTCAACAGTTCTCTTTATTGTTTTTCTATAATTGTATAAATGCGATAAAGTATATGTTTTGCACATATGGTGTAACTATATGTTTTAAGCTTTGCTAACAAATAGATTTTGTGGCCCTAGACAAATTGTATGGAAGAGAGGGCAAATTGGCTCTTTTGATAGTATAGGTTGCAGACTCCTGCTATGCCATTCTATGCAATTCCTAAGAGGAGATCCAGGGACAGTGTTTCTCTGTCCTTGCTCTTCTTTAGTCCAAATGGGCAAAACAAGTTGCACAAAAACATTTGCTGCAACTGATGGCAAAGGTGGCAGCACCTCTAAACATCTGGCTAATCCTTAACAAAAGCCCCTGGAATGTGCAACTCCTAAACACTAGCAATATATATAGGAGCTATTGCAGTGCTTAAGAAGTACTGAGGGTGGTTTTAATATTTCTATTTCTGTTTTTGTAATCATTCCAGTTTATCCCTGATTATCAGAGTTTTTGAGCAGCAGAATATTGTGGTGTCTGTTGGAGACTTTCCCGGGCTTTTTGATGGCCCATCAAGGGGAGGGGCTGCTCCCCCCTCTGCACCTGCAAAGTGCATGCTGCTGTACAGCAACACTTTTGGCCATACTCGCGCAGCCCTACAAATAAACTGAGATTACCACACACATGTTCTTTAGCAAGTGTGCAGAGCAATGTTGATAAAATATAAATGTGAAGGTTGGATATATGTAAAAAAACATGTTGTGTATATATTAATAATTTAAGATGTCATTTAATTAATTTGTAGTACTTTCTATTTTTATTGTGTCATTTGGTGGCATCAATGTGCATTTGATATAGATAATGGAGCAGATACTCTAGGGCAGGTGTCTCAGACTCCAGGCGTTTACGTTTGCGCTTTCAGATTTTAATTTTACTTTTGGATTGATCCTGCTGCTGGCAGGGAACTGCTGCGCGCAGTTCCCTCGCCCCTCCCCCCTCCGAGGGAACTCCGCCACACGTCAATCAAATGTGCGCAGCGGAATCAGTCACAGTGATCCAAAAGTGACACAGAGTGGAAGGAAAATATATCATATACTATAGTATCATATACTCATATATATATATATATATATATACTCTCCACCATGAACTTCAATAAGTCAAAGTACAGGTCCAGACTTACTGATGAACATCTTCATGCCATACTAAGGATTTCAACTGCTTCCTCCCTCAAACCAATGTGGCTCAGCTGTGTGAGAAGAAGCGCTGCCCAACCCTGTCTCCTAAAAAATACGTTCCCACAGAACTAAGCTGCATTCTCAATTACGTTTAGCTAGAAACGTATTTTCTCCCACGTTACGTCTGTTATGAACGTATCTCAAATACGTTTATTTTTTACATATCTTCTAGAAACATATTTTCTCCCACGTTACGTTAGTTATGAACGTATGTTAAATACGTTTATTTTCTACATATCTTTGCCATTTATTGTCTTGCTTATAATAATGATAATAGTCATTTATAAATCATTTTAGAGCACACATTTGAAATTGAGAATCGGGCTCGATATATGGTTAAATTAAAATCAGTAGGCGAGGCTGTAATTTCGCCAGCTGTTACTCTCATGAGCGAGGCAGAAAATAATAGTTTTAACATGCCAAAAAGCTGCTGTGTCGTTTATTGCACCTCAAACATTAAAACAAATCCAGAGTTACGTGTTTCTGTACTTCCTCTAAGAAGAAAGGACAGTAACAGGAGAGCTCTGTGGCTTCAGGCTTGATCACCGTTCAAATGACAGCGTTGGTTTCCCCAAAAGTGGGCGGGGCTGTAAAGTGACGTAGATTTGACTATCATCTATTCAAAACCATTCTATTTATTCTAACGTAAATTACATGCAAGTGTTTTATCTTTTTATTTATTTGTTTTTATTTTAAATCGTATAATGTCAGACTTTTTTTGCCGTCTGTGAGGAAAAGAAATGGCTCAGAGCCTCAAAAGATTCTGAAATCTGTATTTTGTTTTAATCTTTTCCTTCTAATTTGTTATTCTTTTCTAAATAACAAACTGTTATTTAATCAACAATAACACACAATTATCCTTGTTTTTATTTATTCGTTTCATTCTATAATCTTGGGCTTTTTAGCATGCTTTTCAGCCGTAAATAATGTCACCGGAAACAGACGGGACATTTCGAGATTTAGGATGGCCGAAGACACTACACTACCCATAATCCCCAGCTATCGTTTGGGACTACAGTCCCGTTCAGGCCCGGACTGGCCATCGGGAGGACCGGGAGGTTTCCCGATGGCCTGGCCTGTTAAGTGGCCTGCTGGCCTGACATATATATATTTTTATGTCTTGTGAACGCAACGCTGGCATAATATGATGTGGCCTGCTGACATGGCCTCTGATAAACACACAAGACTAAAATAATACGTTTAATTCAGCCCAGATGCAGTGACTGCAGGCCAAATCCATGAATGCGGCAGTCAGGTGTCCAAAATAAAGTTGCACCGGTTTGAGGCGCAGTGAGAACCACGCACCTGTCAGACTAGCGATTGCGCACATTTGCATTTCAGGAGAATAATGAAAATGTGACGTTTCTCACGAGACTAGCTGACGCCGGTGCCAAGCTTAATTATTGTGGAAGGATGGACCCCCATCCTACGAAAAAAAGGAGGAAAGGTGGTGCAGAGAGGGAAAGGGAGAAAAAGAAAAAAACCCGCGAGGAGGAAATTGTTCATTATTCAGAACCCCCCGTACGGTACAGAATGACGAAGCCGAAAGTAAGTTAGCCAACATTATGAGCAACATTTCTTTCTATATTGTAGCCTGATGTGCACATCGACTGACTGTCAACAAAACAGTTTCTCAGTCCAATGTCATGTTAGTGGCAGACCCTGTGTGACTGAGACGGTGAGGCTGTCCTTAAATGTTACTCAAGGCAAATATATAGGCTAATATAACCGTTAGACTGAAGCTAACTGGGGCTACGTACATACCGTGAGTGAATAAATGCAACAAAGGGGGAAACAATAAGTATGTTATTAGGCCATTCAGATACAGGGTCAACTAACTTGAACTAAGTGATATAAATAAGTGTTGTATAATTAACTATAGTACTGGATCTCCCTCAAAACCACCAACATTGGCATAGGCCGACGTGAAGTAAACTTGAATAGGCCATTATACAGTTATAATGTACTCTGACACGTGAGTCAATTGAAAATAAGTTGTGCTCCTCATTCTTTTTCCTTTGCAAAGGTGGAGATAATAGCAGTGCCGGTCCTTCACAGGGAGAACCAAGCACCAGCACAGAGGAACTGGCAGGTACAGGGCAAACAGTCCACAGTGGGACATGTTATAGATATTAGTGATATTTAAGCTTCAGTATGAACAGTTGAAAACAACATTAATGATGACAAAAACATTCCTGAAACATGTTCTTGAACAATATTATTTCATAAATAGTTGTTAATGTGATTACATGTCCTCCTTATTCAGTAACACTATCAGATGACGCTGATGGTGATGACCCTGAGGGAGAGATCCAGGCAGAGCTCAGTGCTAGGACAGAACTGGCAATTACAGAGGAAACTGTTTCAATAGGCTATGACTATGAAAACACTGAACAAAACCAAAGGAAATGTAAGCTCAGTGTAGACAAATGTTCACTGCTCTAATCAGAGAAAACCAGATTCAGACTTCTGTTAAGTTTAAGTTGCTGTTAACCTGAAGTAACTGAATTGTAATGTTGCTGCATTGAATAGTGGGCTGAAGCTGGCATCTAAATCATTTGGAGACAAAATAATACAATCATGTTTTTTAGGTAGCATAATATCATAGCATTCTTATAAGAATCCTTTTGTGACTTGTATTGAGGGGCAAATGTTGATGAGAAGATGAAATAGTATGTAGGAAAGAGTGTTCAAATAGAGGACTGCATTGATGGCTGTGGTTGTGTTTAACAAAGTGGTGCTGTGTGACTGTAAGTCAATATGGAATGAGCTTTGGTGATTACTTTGCCAATATGTGGAATACACTAGCGGATATGGATAGCTCCTGTTACCTTTTTCGTTGAATTGAGTGCTGTAGTTAACTAAATGGGATTTCATATTATTTCGTTTTTCAGAATGAACAAAAACAACACTGCAGCTTCAACAGATATCACTATAGGTAGATATTAATAAGAATGAAATTATACATTTACATTTCTTTAAATGTACAGTTCTGTTTCATATGGGTGTTTCCATAGATCTAGTCTCTTTATTTCCCCCTCAAAATGTACCAGATTGATGCATGGGAGCATGCCCCCGGACCCCCCTAGAGGTTCACTTGGATAGGTTACCAAATACATATGCACACTTTTTTTTAACAGTAACCTATGTCCATATGTTTCTATTTGGGTGGTAGATTTAAGGGCTATCACTACGGGCAGCAACGCTGTAAATATTGACGATACATCCAGCAAAACGCCCCCCCCAAAAAACTGGTAGTGGCCTGACTGGGTGTATAATTCCCGGCCTGACTTATTGTCCCAGTCCGGCCCTGGCTGCAGGACACTAGGCTTGTTTGAGACGCGTTGCGGCTCGCCTCGAAAGTAGACGAGGAGCAGCCGTGGGAGGTCTCAAAAAGCTCGCCTGAAGTCGGACAGCTCGGACTCAGCTTCGTCTTCTTCTTCTCTCGGTTTTTTGGCGGATTGCAAACAACTTTAAGGCTTGACTCGGTTTGCATTTATAAAGAATGCACAAATGTGTTTGATCGTTAATGTCAGATATGCACTAAGTAAATACATTTGCTCCTGCTCAAGATAAGACGAAAATGCAGTTTAGCTTCTAACCAGGAGTGCAACAAGCAGTAAAGTGAAAAGTAATGTACACAATCTACAGAATAAAATATAGAATGAATTGAATGATGAATAAACAGTGAGGGGTATGAATACACTAGATACACACAGCAGCCTGAGAGCAGTATGAACAGTGTGTATGAATACACTAGATACACACAGCAGCCTGTGAGCAGTATGAACAGTGTGTATGAATACACTCGATACACACAGCAGCCTGAAAGCAGTATGAACAGTGTGTATGAATACACTAGATACACACAGCAGCCTGAGAGCAGTATGAACAGTGTGTATGAATACACTAGATACACACAGCAGCATGAGAGCAGTATGAACAGTGTGTATGAATACACTAGATACACACAGCAGCCTGTGAGCAGTATGAACAGTGTGTATGAATACACTAGATACACACAGCGGCCTGAGAGCAGTATGAACAGTGTGTATGAATACACTATATACACACAGCAGCCTGAGAGCAGTATGAACAGTGTGTATGAATACACTAGATACACACAGCAGCCTGTGAGCAGTATGAACAGTGTGTATGAATACACTGGATACACACAGCAGCCTGTGAGCAGTATGAACAGTGTGTATGAATACACTAGATACACACAGCAGCATGAGAGCAGTATGAACAGTGTGTATGAATACACTAGATACACACAGCAGCCTGTGAGCATTATGAACAGTGTGTATGAATACACTAGATACACACAGCGGCCTGAGAGCAGTATGAACAGTGTGTATGAATACACTAGATACACACAGCAGCCTGAGAGCAGTATGAACAGTGTGTATGAATACACTAGATACACACAGCAGCCTGAGAGCAGTATGAACAGTGTGTATGAATACACTAGATACACACAGCAGCCTGTGAGCAGTATGAACAGTGTGTATGAATACACTGGATACACACAGCAGCCTGTGAGCAGTATGAACAGTGTGTATGAATACACTAGATACGCACAGAAGCATGAGAGCAGTATGAACAGTGTGTATGAATACACTAGATACACACAGCCGCCTGAGAGCAGTATGAACAGTGTGTATGAACACACTAGATACACACAGCAGCCTGAGAGCAGTATGAACAGTGTGTGTGAATACACTAGATACACACAGCAGCCTGTGAGCAGTATGAACAGTGTGTATGAATATGCTAAGATATATAAAGTATGAAAACGGTAAGCAGTGCAAGTATAGTATAAAATATATAGATATTAATTTCATGATGATAAACATTGTGGAACAATGATGAAAAATGTTAATGGAAGGGGCGACGTAAAACTGACACAAAACAACAACAAACTTTTGCAGAGCCAATTGGAGAGTTTCATCAGCAGCACGTGGTAACCAATGAGCGCTCAGCTCGAGATACCAGCGAGTCGTTTCCCATCAAGCATTTCACTTCCGCAGCCCGTGGAGAGGAACTGCGCCGCCTCGCCGCGCCTCGCCGCGCCTCGCCGCGCCTCGCTCTCAAGTCTGCGGGCGTCTTTGTCCCGCGAGATTTCAACGTCTCATGCAGTCGAGCCTCCAGAGCTAGTCGGACAAAATGACTAACCATCATGCAACGCACTAGCAATACGTTGATCGCAACTGTGCAGGTCTCGCTTGTCTCAAACAAGCCTACTTTCACCATGGCAGAGTTTGCATCAACATCGTCTACCGGTTGCAAAAGAAAAACTGTAATGGAGAAAATTATGAAGAAAAAGAAAGTGGAAACTAGGATAAGTCTAACCAGAGTCAATATCGGAGTTGCTTTTCAACGATGGCGACTACTTATGGAGCACACCGAGCTGATATGTAACGTTACCGCAGCCTGCGCCCGCCAGCTAGCCAGACGTAACATTTGTAATACATTTTCACAAAACAAACATGCTAGCTTCAAACATATAAGCACTGACAATAACTTTGTTATACATTTGTTTTACATTCATGATCATGATCTTAGGTGTTGTTTCCTTACATCTGATTGAGCCATGATGTTTTCAAGTCTTCACTGAGGTCATGTGCGCGTTCATTTGTGTTGGAGGAGGTGCTCTGTAGGAAGTCTGAAGGAAGGGGCGGATTTTTTTCGGTTGTGTACTTTGGAATTTTTGTGCACTCGAGCCGGTTTCTCAAACTTACCTACCCCTCCTTAAAGTTAGTTTATTTAAAACTTTGGTAGTAATCAGTTTCCACAAAAGTTGAGTACTCCTAACTAATCTGGTTTTACTGTGCAGCGGCCCCCAGGTAAATGGAGTCTGAGACCCCTGCTTTAGGGCCTCATATAAAGTATAGCCCTTAAGGTCAAATAATGAGACAACCCCCCCCCCCTCGCACCTTCAAACAGAGCCCCCCCCCACATATAAAATCCCAATTATACACTCTGTATATATGTTTGTCTATAATACATTGTATTACAACACAGCGCACAGTTTTTTGCCATAAGACTGCTTAACTCCTGAGCTCAATGACGTTTATTTGACATTTTACCTCTTTTTCTGTTGCATTATATTGCACACTAGACTTCCTTACTGCATCACTTTATTTTATAATTGCTTCTATTTTCTTTCTTTTTAAAATCATATATATATATATATATATTCATGTTGCATTGTTGGAGGAGTCGGGGACATAATCATTTAATTTCCATTTCTACATTGTATTTAGTAGTTTATGTGCACATGACAAATAAAGCCTATATGTATGTATATATTAATATAAATGTATATAAATGCAAAAATAACTGCTTAGTACAGTGGATAAAGAAGCGGACTTTGACACAATAGATGAATGGTTCTAATCCTGGTTGGGACTTTTTTTTTTTTTTTAAATACCTCAATTTGATAAATAATTATCTAATTCTTATTCCAATCCAATTAAAAAAAAATCTAATATTGTTATATTGGGAGCAATCAGTATCCAGGTTCCAGAAAAAAGATTATGAGGCAGAGCTCATTTTAACTGTTTTGTATAGGACTGCAACTAGAGAATTTTAAGTTATTTCAGCAAATTACTTACTCCAATCAATTGTTTAGAATTTAGGTCATTTTATTTAAATTTAAACGAATATAGACATTTTTTACTTAGTTATATTCCAACTACTCAAGCAATTATATCAGTGTTTTTAGTATTAGTAATTGTTATTGTAGTTCTAATTATACAGTTGCACTGGAATTTTTTGTTCACTGTTTCATTTTAATAATACCTTATAATTTAATTTGTAGAAAAAATAAACTTAATCTTTTCTTAAAAGATATATTTTCAGTTTTGTTCTAGTTTAAATGTACTGCATGTCTCTAGTTTATAGTTTGTTCCTCTGCAGCCTCACTGTCATTGTCTCACATGACTGAAATTAGCCAATCAAACAATTCAGCTGCCTTAGCCAATCAAACAATTCAGCTGCCTTAGCCAATCAGAAAATTCCACCTGCCATCCACCTGTAGGGGGAGCCCAAGAGCGCTGGCCGACACACACTTTTCTGAGTTTTCTATGTCTATGAGGACCGCCCCCGACACACACTTTCACAAACTTTTCTGAGTTTTCTATGTCTATGAGGATTCACACAGAGCATTCAATTAAACCAAATAAGCTCATCCTAAAATTTTCAAGCAATTTGCTTGTGTGGACCGGCCAAAAGGTCCTCACAAAAAGAAATGTCCTCACAAGTAAGGTTGTATGTCAGGGGTTGGTCCACACAAGAATAGCAAGGCAAACCCACACACACAGGCTAACATCCTCACACACACACACACACACACACACACACACACACCACACACACACACACACACACACACACACACACACACACACACACACACACACACACACACACACACACACACACACACACACACACACACACACACACACACAAAAAAACATAAAACATGTTTAAGCTAATTTCTCCACAATGTTTGTAGCCATTTAGTACCCACACATGAAAGAATAAGAACAGAGGTATAGTTGAACAGTAATCCCGCAGCACATATATTTACTGCAATGAAAACACACATATTTGCCCCAAGCATGTGTAACGCACCCTCTTCTTTTATGAGGGAAACATTCCAGAGTTTTGGAGCTATCCCCAAATAAGGATGTCCCCTGCTCACATCCCTCTCTAAACATAAAGACTTCACCTCAATATATTGGGGAGGGAAAATATACTTTGTCCCTTCAAATTTAACACACATGAATATATATAAGGTGACATTAAAATGAATATACCAGATTTAACTTTCCTGCCATAACACGTTACTTTAATACTTCAAATAATTCAAATAATCCTTCAACACACACACACACACACACACACACACACACACACACACACACACACACACACACACACACACACACACACACACACACACACACACACACACACACACACACACACACACACACACACACACACACACACACACACACACACACACACACACACACACACACACACACACACACACACACACACACACACACACACACAGAGATTTGGAGGATGTTTAAAACCAACCTCGTCTCCGCGTGTCGTTTGATAAACTGGGTAAATTCGTAAAAAGGAAGGGATTAAGAAACACCAGAATGCAAGTGAAACAATAATCTTGTTTTAATGATACAAGGTAACAATACAAATACAAAGGAATCACGAAGAACTCTGCAGAGTACTCCAGGCTCAGGTTCTACCACGTGTGAGACAGGTCTCAGGAACGGCCGGTCAAAAACAAGAGCGCGAACCAAAGGAAAACACAGGCTTTCATACTAAAACACAGGAGGAGGTGTGTGCGTGCTTTCCCCCAGAGGTCATCTTATTGGGAGAGATCAACACATGGCCTGTCGCACCCAATCAGTGCGACACAGCAGAAGAAACCCGGAAACAAAAAGTCTCTTTCAGTTTGACGAAGACCAGACACCTTTTGGTGTCTGGTACGAACCTGCTCTAAACAACAAGTTTCCTTATCTTATTTCACATCTTGCAGCCAGCACACACACATCCCCTTTATGGCCCTTTGTCTCTGAGTCCATCTTCCCCCCTCAGGCTACCACACACAAGTTACAAGTATGTTTTAAGATATAGTTGTTATAGTTGGCTAAATATACGTAATACATGTAAACTACTTTCATATCAATAATAACGAGGAACACATTACCTATGCTCTTAAGCAGTATTAGAGATGATTTTCAAATAGTCAAACTTCACACAGGCCTAATATAGAGAACACACTCATTTGTCCTACAGCCCCTCTCCATTTGTTTGAGCTATCGTTCACATCTTTACTTCAAATAAAATGTTTCACATTGTATATTTCCAGCTTCCTTTACACATACTGTTATTATTAATACAAAGTAATTAACCACACACATCTATTGAAAACAAGTAGATTTCCCTGATAATTGACATGCTGAAAATGCTCTCTCGTCCCTATCATAAAAGCTGCTTCCATTTCATATAGAGTAATAAAACATGTTTAAGCTAATTTCTCCACAATGTTTGTAGCCATTTAGTACCCACACATGAAAGAATAAGAACAGAGGTATAGTTGAACAGTAATCCCGCAGCACACATATTTACTGCAATGAAAACACACATATTTCCCCCAAGCATGTGTAACGCACCCTCTTCTTTTATGAGGGAAACATTCCAGAGTTTTGGAGCTATCCCCAAATAAGGATGTCCCCTGCTCACATCCCTCTCTAAACACAAAGACTTCACCTCAATATATTGGGGAGGGAAAATATATTTTTGTCCCTTCAAATTTAACACACATGAATATATATAAGGTGACATTAAAATGAATATACCAGATTTAACTTTCCTGCCATAACACGTTACTTTAATACTTCAAATAATTAAAATAATCCTTCAACACACACACACACACACACACACACACACACACACACACACACACACACACACACACACACACACACACACACACACACACACACACACACACACACACACACACACACACACACACACACACACACACACACACACACACACACACACACACACACACACACACACACACACACACACACACACACTAAATACATTTGCATCATATCTTTCTGTTTTGGTGGTCATGCCACACCGTGCACATGCATGCATGCGCGAGTCATGGTAAGATATCTGGATTAAGAGGTTGCGTTTTCTTTGCACAGCATGAAAGAAAGGCCAAATGAATGGGATGTGATTTGAGTTTTTTTAAGCAGAGGTTGAGTTCAATCATTTGTACGGCCCTCGGAGGATGTTGTAAAAATGTAAAGGAAAAAGGTTCCCCACCCCCTGCTGTAAATAATAATAAAAACCCTTGATTTATAACTTAACATCTCTGTCTCTATTGATCTGAGTATATTATAAAGAACAGTTCTTTGAAGCCTTCTAGCACAGGCCTTTGTCAGATGGTATATTACGCTGTTTTTTTCCTGCTTCGAATAGTTCTCTCTTTTTTCAACATACCGGTGTTGCATCACTGATATTAAGAACGAGAAAAGTCTTAACATATATATCGTTTTTTGTAAACATATGACAAATGTGTGAGGGTGATGACGTCAGAGCATCGTCCTATGTGCCAGGGCTTAGTACCGGACAGCCCCAGCCCAATTTAACCCCTGGGTATTTGTGAGGGAGCTCCTAAATGACATTACCCCGCTGAAGCTCACCAAAGTTTAATATATTTCATAGTTCAAAGTTTTGTCAATTGTTTTGTTTATTGGTCAAATACTGGTTTCTAATGGTTTCTGAGGAGTTTTACTGGAATGAAAGAGCACAGAGTACAGAAGCAACAAAGCAGCATACTGCATTAAACCTGACCTTCACAGAGAGGTTGAAGTTGATGTGGAGAGGAGGCTTCAGTAGTCTGTCTGCACTCTGTTTAGTTGTTACAATCAATATAGTAAATGTGAGGTAAAGTGTGTCGCCAATGTAACCGGTTAGAACTCAAAGTTGCGATGAGGTCTTAAAACGTATGGAAAGGGTCTTAAAAAAGGTCTTAAAAGGTATTAAATTTGACTTCAGGATTCCTGCATACACCCTGTCAGACACTGCTAATACTACTACTGCTACTACTACTGCTAATACTACTACTACTACTTATAATACTACTACTACTTGTACTAGGGGTGGGCGATATGACGATATATATCGTCTCCACGATATGCCTTTTCAGAGATATCGTATCTATCGTGATACAGAGAGTCACTCAGTCATAGAGTGTGAGTGCTGCGAGTGCACCAGAGTAGGATTTTCTCGGCGGCCATGACGGCCATGCTGTCATTGCCCCTCGGTCTGGCCGTGAAGCCCCGAAAATAATTGTAGGTCCTACGGGCACCATGGCCTGTGTGCCCCTGATACTGTTAACATCTGGAAGTTGCTTTAAAAGCGTCAGAACAGTGTTTTCTGAACTGCGTTACGCTGCGTTCACAACGGACGCAATGCGAATATTCTCATCGCTCTAACGGCTGGAGTTTCATCGCGGCTGTCAGCTGTGTTTACTCCTGTCATTCAAACAGGACGCGCTGGAGAGGGGGCGGGGCTTATATCCATGATGTAAATACTGTGGTGGAAACCAACTACGACAAAATGAACCTATTTTACCGTGATTTAATTGTAGTACACGTTTCAAAATGATGCCGAAGTAACTACATACTGATACCGGTTAGTAACCAAGCTGTAGTCAGGATTCAGACAGTATTGCACTTAATTTATTGTCTTGGTTGATTCTGTTGGCTTATATTTGATCAATAAGGTATTTATATTGTTTTTCCCTTTTGAAACAGATGTTCAGTTATGCTAAAGTCTTTGATTGTGCTTGAAGTCTAAAGTTTACATTTTAATTGTTCGGCACTGACTTTCCCTCATTGATGTTTTATTTTTAATTAGTTATGTTTTACTCTCCTTTTCATGTGTATTGATGTTACATCAGTGCTAGTGCTACCTAAAACAGAAAGTGCATTTTTATACTGAGAAACTGTGCCTTGAATATTTTATTTTATTTAGCAAGAGAGTGCACTTTACCTGGTGAAGAAAGCAGTGCTAATGTTTGTTTGAGTAGGGTGTAGGCCTACCTACTTGAACACTGAGGAATTGTTCATTCAGGGATTCATTGCAGAATTAAAACCAGCTTGAAATGGTATTTTGGTCTGTTACTCCTTTTTATTTTAGTTGTTGGCAGCACAGTCGTGAACTGCCAACGGGGGGCGGGGCGCACGCTTGTGAACTGTTAGCGCTGTGTTATGCATGCCCACTGCACCTCGCGGGAGTGCGCACAACGTAAAGCCAAAACTCACAGACATTTCAATCATTTGTTCGGCAAAGTTGGGTTTGGAAACGGTATCATTTCCTTTTAGGCAGGCGTGCTTAACACCGGAGCTTCGCTGCGGGGAAACTTTGGCGCTGTTCCAAGTTTGTTCTAATCCGTCAAAATGACGGACTGCTTTCAGATTTTTCCGTCATTGTTAAAAAAAGAATATTCTGGTTTGGAGCGATTTCTCCTTTCCTCTCTCTCCATTAGCCCAGTTATAATATATATATATATATATATATATATATAACATCGTTTATTGAATCATCTGGTGCAGCCCGTTAACGGACAGTTTGTTGTTGGCTTTGCCCTCCTCCCTGATGTGATTATCCTAACGAGCACTCAGAGCCAGGAAGACACTTCATTGGAAAAGGACAATTAGCGTCTCTTAACGAGGTTGTGGTCCGTGTGATTCCACGGAGACGTCCCTCCTCTTCGTTAGAGATTTCCTGAATGGAAGTTAATTAACTGTGTGTGTGTGTGTGTGTGTGTGTGTAGGTTCTACCGGAGTGACGGTGAGAGCCCCGCGGAGTCGAGCAGCGAGCCGTTATTCTCCGTGAACAACAGCGGGACGAGCCGGACCCGAGGGACTGAGAGGCCGGAGTGAGAGCCTGGAGACTCAACCGAACACTCTTTGAAGCCAAGTTCTCCCTAACATCCATATTATATTAAATTAACAATCTAAAAATTCTGACTTTTTTCTCTGAATTTAGACTGTTTCTAAAATGTCCGACTTTTTTTCCTCACATTTCTGACTTTTTATGAAAATCTAAAATTCCAACTTTTTCTCAATTTTTTTATGAAAACTTTTTCAGAAAGTGTCAAAATTCTGACTTCTTTCTCTAGTTTCTGACTTTTTTCCTCAAATTTCTGACTTTTTTATGAAAATATCAAAATTCGAACTTTTTTTCTTTTTCTCAAGCTCTGTTCTCCTAACATCCATATTATATGAAATAAACAAAACATACAATAAAAAAATATAAATAAGCAAGAAATAAAATTTCCTTTCTTATTTGTGCTGGCCTCATTTCCTGTCTGTGCTGACCTCACTTCCTGTCTGCAGTCCGCACCGCTCCGGCTGGAGACTGGACAGGGACATGGGTCTGATGAACGCCATTGGTCCACAGCCACGACACCCCGCCCCCTCTGTGACATCACAGGGAACCCAGACGCCAATCATCCAGCTGCAGAACACCGAGACGCAGACAGAGAGAGAGCTGTCGGACGAACCCCCCTCCACAGCCAGTACGCAGAATACTTACTAATATACACTTAAAACTAATATAAATACTCTTATATATACACTCACTCACACACAGGTACATACACACACTCACACACAGGGACATACACACACTCACACACAGGTTTATACACACACACTCACACACACACAGGGACATACACACACTCACACACAGGTTCATACACACACTCACACACAGGAACATACACACACTCACACACAGGGACATACACACACTCACACAGGGACATACACACACTCACACACAGGGACATACACACACTCACACACAAATATTTAATTTAGGTACTTGTGAGGACCCCATTCACCTTGGCAAAGAAGGCCAATTTGACTAAAGACAAGGTGGATGAATTACACAGGGCTGTGACCAAATGTGTGGTCAAGGGACTGCATCCTTCTTCCACTGTGGAATCTCCATGGTTCGGGTCAAAACAAAACAAAGTGATGTGAAAACAATATTTGTTTGTGTCTACAATCTATGCCATTAAGACAATTTGTCAGAATAAGTCCAAAAGACTAATAAATATCCTCCAATGTATTTAATTCAGAGAGATGAACACTGCTACCAGGGATCAGGGATGATCTGTCAAATACGCTCATTCCTACATGGTACTCGGTTGAAAAACAAAATGTTATCACAAGTGAGTAAGGCTGCTATTACATGTGATGGGTGGACCAGTGTATGTTTTAGTTATTATGTGAATTTGTGTTTTGTATTTATTAATTTTATATATTTAAGTTGACTTTGTTTACAGTTAATATGTTGTTCAAGTTCAAATAAAACATCTTTCTTTTTAAAAAAGGATTTTTTTCTTCGACCGGAGTTTTAAAAAAAGAAAGAAAAAAGTATAGGTTAAGGAGCGGTATCGAAAAGAAAAAAAAACAATACCCAACCCTAATGGTTGATATCACATTAATTAATGGACAATATTAATATTCTTGATTATTCCATTGTTTAGTTATTACAATTTCAGATGAGTTTAGTTTCACTCACCAAGATGGCATCTTTAATGTCATATAACATTTACATACAATCACTCCAACTCCTCTCCCCTCACCCACTACCCTCCTCTCACCACTCTCCCCCAACTCCTCTCCTCTCCTCACTCTCATCTCTCCTCTCTCTCCTCACTCCTCTCATCTCACTACCCTCCACCAACTCCTCTCCTCTCTCTCATCTCCATCCAACTCCTCTCCCCTCACTCATCTCTCATCTCTCCTCACTCCTCTCATCTCACTACCCTCCACCAACTCCTCTCCTCTCTCTCCTCTCCTCTCCTCCAACTCCTCTCCCCTCACTCCTCTCTCATCTCTCCTCACTCCTCTCATCTCACTACCCTCCACCAACTCCTCTCCTCTCTCTCATCTCCTCCAACTCCTCTCTACCCACTTCTGAAATTAACTACAGTAGTTTTCTTTTTTGGGCAGTAATGGAATTGTGAACTTGGTTCTTCACGTCCTTCCAGCTCCGACTGCACAGCACAGGTTCTGCCTCCAGAGCCGTTACACACGGTTCTTTTCCAGGCACCCTTTGGAGTGTGATGAACCTTCCGAGTTGGCGCCGGACTGCTGCTTTTTCTTCAGAGGTCCAAGGCCTGCGACTTCCTTTTACACCTGAAACAGAAATCACAAATGTAAAAGAGGTCGTCCTCACTGTTGGAACAATTATTCAGTCCAGCAAATTAATTTATATTGTTTATGGATGAATTGTGGTTTTGAGTGTATGTGCTTGGTGGCAGCTTGGTAGTATAAAAATCTCTAACAACCCTTATCTCTGTAAGCATCAAAACACAAATAAAAAAAAAGTAAATATAGATTAATAACAAAATAAAGCTTAAATAGAAGTTAGTGCCTTGCTAAAGGGCAGGTCAAGCAGAAATATACATCTTGACTTCTTAAATGTGTTTCTCTATAGATTGTGTCTATTCATATTATGGATATTGGATATAATCCTGTTGTGAGTACATGAAATGTACCTGCTGTCTCAGCCCTCTTTGGCTGCTGCGAGCGTCTCTTGGTGGAGGTCAGGTCGGCTTCTTCTACAAGGAGAGAAGAAATCACCTTAGCATTAGCTTTGAATCATCATGTTAACAGATATCAAAGTGTCCCAGCAATAAACTGAAGTGATGTTCATACCTTCTGAATCCTCCATTAGTTCAACCGTAGCCGTAGTGTTGGACCGCTTTGCTTTAGAGGGCCCTTTAAGAAAAGAACAGGAGGAGAAATATAACATAATTATACTGTATATTATATTATAACATTATATTTTATATTATCTATGTGACAGTGTGGAGGAAGCACTTCACACACCACATTATGGCCCAATCCCAAATCACCCCCTCGACCCTACCCCTCCGTCACAGAGTGACACTGTAGCCACACTAGCAGCTCAACGAGGCTCCCTCCATTAAGGGTTAAGGGTATAAATACAGCAGCAAGCTTTGGGACGGCCTCCCCTCTCTCCGGCAGAAACAGGAAATGCCGTAACTGTATGTAACAACGGTTTCAAATCAGCATCTCTTTGACAAAAAGTTTAAATTAATAACTCAAATAAAACTCCAAACATCTTTCATTGTGTTACTTTTTTGTAAAATTATTTTAGTTTTAAACCTGATGTTTATAAGCTTCTTAGCTTTTGCAACAGTCTGTAAATATACACAACTTTATAATAAAATGCACACATTTACCTGTTTCTAGACTAAACACAGGTATGATCGATCCTAAGTTAAAACATATGAGGTTATCGTGAGGTTGTTAACATCGCAGTTTATCAGTGGATGTTTGCTGGAACAACTTGTAAACAGCGTGTTTCCTGACGGACACACACAGCGTGACTCCGGTCAGATAGAGACCGGTCTCAAGGCAGCACCGCTGCAGACTCGCTGTTTTGAGGGCATGATAGCCCACTCCCCCTCCACACCGCTCCACACTTTGGAACAGCCCTCAATATGGCGGACCCTCCGCGTGAACGGAGGGGGAGTGTGTAGGGGGTGATTTGCGATTGGGCCTAAATCTCCCATCTTTTATTTTAGTCTTTATAATGTAAATGAAATGTGCTTGTTCATTTTCAAAACAGTAGATTGTTTTCCTTGAAAAGAAAACGTGTTGTTCTGCTTTTGTTCAAAATATAAATGTATATATGTACAGATGCTTGTTATATTTTTGTAATGTTTTGGCATTACTATACTGGCCATGCCAATTGAGCTATTTGAAATATAATCGCAATACAATTATTTAGTTTAATGTAACTGATGTGCACACTTGCTAAACAAAAGCAGAAGAAAACAAAAATGAGAAAGAATGTACCTGGTGTCTTAGGGCTTTTCGGCTCATCTGAGCGTTTCTGCAGTGATGTCAGAACATCAGATTCTTCTGCAAGGAAAGAACAAATCAGCAGGAACTATGATTCATTATCTGACAGTTCCACTGTCAACAAAACAGGTAGAGGCTTAATCATGATTCTTTTCAGGTATCTGGAGACAGTATGTCAGATGAATTTAGAAAATACTTCGCAGATTAAACAATAATGTTAAAAATCCAGTCTTGAGGTGGTAAAAAACTTACCAGAGACCTGGACATCACTTTCACTATGTTGTGCCACCTGTTGAGCTCCTTCTTTTGAAGGAATGGCCACTGTTGACAAAACAAATTATAATAACATTGTTAAGTTAATCACCTCATGCTGCCACAAACGTCACTTTAGTTTTAATAGGAATCTCATTATTTCACTTACTTTCTAAGTCTAAATCTATTTCATCGAGTGATTTTCCTCTGTAGACATCAGTTACAAGTTCCAGTGATGCAAACACGGGTATGGTGAAAAAAGAGAGAACTATTCGAAGCAGAAAGAAACAGCGTAATATACCATCTGACAAAGGCCTGTAATATAATGCTTCAATTAACTGGCTATTATTTATAATATACTCACATCAATAGGAGACAGATATTTTAAGTTATAAATCAAGGGTTTTTATTATTATTTACAGCAGGGGGTGGGGAACCTTTTTCCTTTCAATTTTTACAACATCCTCCGAGGTCCCTACAAATTATTGAACTCAACTTCTGCTTAAAAAAACTAAAATCACAGACAATTCATTTGGCCTTTCTTTCATGCTGTGCAAAGAAAATGCAACCTCTTAATCCAGATATTTTACCATGACTCGCGCATGCATGCATGCATGCACGGTGTGGCATGACCACCAAAACAGAAAGATATGGACACAAGATGTGCGCAAATGTACTTAGTATCCATGTGAACATGATTTAAGTGGGGGGGACCTAACCTTCTCTAGGGGGGTCCGGGGGCATGCTCCCCCCGGGAAGATTTTTTTTTAAATATTGAAGTTAAAAGCATCAATCTGGTGCACTTTGAGAACAACATGAGCAGATCTATGGGTACATCTTTCAACACCCATTTGTAAGCAGATTTTTCTTTCTGGATATTTTACAAATAATCACTCCCCTTTTAAACTCTATTCTTGTTATTTTTAACAACTTTTTTGTTTCTGTCATTTTTATTTTATACCTGTTTTTCATTTAGTCTCTAATGTCTCATTAATAATTATAATGATCATATCAAGGTGTGTCTTAACCTCACTGAGCTGAGGTTATTTGAGCCTCTCAGGAGAGAGCTCTCTTCCACCCGGTTGTAGAAAAGCTCTTCGTTTTCGTTAGCATAGCTAGCTAACCAGATGCTAATAACAACAGATCGCCACTGTGCTTACAACTAAAGACACAGCCACGCAAACACTGCGGCATGTGTACGGCTCCTTATGGGTACTGCAATTTTTGAAGAGCTGGAGCGGCCTTCCGGTGCTCTCCGTAAGCACTCAAGTCTAGTCTACACTCCTTTCAGACGAGACATAACAACGTGAAGACACGTTACGCTCGTGTTGTGTTCAAGGAACCTGTCCTTGGCCAGGAAAAACAGGCACTCGCTTGTTTAATTATTTGGCGATCTAGATTTCTTCTTCTTTTTTGAAGTGAGAAGTTGTCCGTCAGTCGGACGGACTAACGGACGGATTAAACGGACCCCCCCCCCCCAAACGAAAACTCTTCGGTTCTCCACGAATTACACAAGTCACCCAAAGCAGCGTTAAAAAAGCGGGAGGCGCCGAAAAGCGACTAATTTGCATCAATGAAGTTCAACTGCCATGAGGAGTTTGCTCATCTTGGCGAGCTGAAGGGTGTTCTCCGTTAGCCGGTAATATTCGCGATGAACACGAATGTCATGTCTGTATTTTGCTAGTGCGGGAGCCTGTCTGCAGTTTGCTTTGCTCCGGAACAGACAGACAGCTGACTGCATTCACCCCCGACCCCTCAAAAATAATAACTAATCTGATATACACGATTAAGGTGAATTACATATTTTGAAATCAAAATTCGCAGAAAAACGACCATTTTGTAGGTGTTTTATACTTGCAAAATAGTTTTGAGAGTTGCATTTCTTATATTTACATTAAACATTTACACACATTATTTATCTGGTCACAGAAATACTTTTAAGGCAAATCTCCATCCATATCAGTGTAACTTGAAACCTACACACGTCTGGTTTAACTTATTGAGAGATGGACAAACACTTTACCTTGAAATAAGCCCCGTGTTTCAGAGGTTAGCTTAGCAACTAGCATAGTCATTGAATGTAGTTAGCTAAACAGCGTAATTCAGTAAATGTACCAGACGGCCAGCCCACACTTAATTTACCAAACACTTTTCTTTAGACTGGCTTAAAACATGAAAATGGTCTTACCTTAAATAGTTGTAAAACTGTGTAATTCTCTCTCCGGTTTTCTCTCGTCCTCCTGACCTCATGCGTGTTTCGGGAGACTGGTCCGATGATGCGTTCAATGTCAATACGAGAGTACAAAACTAAGCGACAAATGTCCATTGTAAAACTTGAAGTTATTCAAAAATGCCACACGAGGCGGAAGTCGCTCTTAATAAAAATCTTGACTGTATTTAGACATTTTAAAACGATGTTTAATCTTGAAATAATGACTCCAACACGAGGCACTCTAGCAGTCTTGCACATTCATGTTGAACTAGAAACAGTGAAAGTGTAATTCCCATTCCCCATGAATGCAACATTAATAATACTGTTTGCAAAGTGTGCAAAGCATGGTGCAAACTAAACTTGCAACTTGCAGCTGCAGCACCTCCCCCTCCCCCACTCTGTACAAGCTGTGAACTCTCTCTGCACTAGAGCAGAGCATATATTTGAGCAATGTAACTGTATATATATCTATATATAGATATAGATATATATACATTTATTTGAACAATGTAACTGTACACCCATATAACTGATAAAGTAGAAGAAAACAACTATTTGATTCTACTTTTCATTTTTAAATATGAATTATACAATATTAATATTAAATATATTAAAATGAAAACCCATTGCAATGTGATGCTATTCCTATAGCATCACGTTTAGGACAGTTAACAATCTTTCAAAGTGAACATTTTCAACATAGTGAATCAAAAATGGTTTTATCATTAGGCCTCTATTATTATGTATCACCGGTCTCCGGCTCTGTGCATATCCCTGAAGATAGATAATCCTATTCTCAGTGTGTTAACCATGGATAAATCCAAAATAAGAAAAGTGTCAGAGGAACATATGCCCCTTTCACACCAAAAACCAGTTTGGTTCTGGCTCCGTGCTGGTGCTTGGTTGGCTCGGAGCCCGTCGCAGTTGGGTCCCTATTATGGCGCATTTACACTGCAGGGCCTCGCACGGCTTAGTACGGTATAGTTAGGCCTTGGTAGGCCAGGCTCACTTTATGCTGCGTTTCCATTACAGTTTAGTAGTTGGGGCAGTAACTATAGTAACGCAGTGTAGGCGGAGCCGTGACGTCATCTTCAATGCGAACCACAAAACCAAGATCAGCCATTAGCTGTTAGCCCTCAGAGCTCACAGCTCCTCGTATCTGTTCAGAAACTAGACAAAAGTTAAACAAGTACAAACCACAGACTGTCTGTGTCATGGAGAATACAGTCGCTGGTTTATTTATGTCTGTAGGCCGTTGTTGTGAGTGTGGACGGTCGGAGCATATATAACGTTGGCTTAGCCGATCTCCATTCAGAAAACATGCATTTTAAAAGGTTTTTCGCCTGCCGTCTGTCTGCAGACTTGTCAAAGCATTAATTTGTGGTTTTTACGAACCGGTATCAGTATGTTGTTACTTCGGCATCATTTTAAACATGTATTACAATTAAGGAGCTACATTCATGACGTCGACGTTTAAGCCGCTACGTATGTTGTACATATCATCAACAATGGCGGCCTACTAGGAGCTGACGGACTGAACTTAATGTTCCTCCTATACTTACGAAGCCAAATTGAAGAACCACCTGTAGCGGCAAAAACTCCCTATGAGTTAGCCGCTGAGAGGCTAAAATCTACTCTTTGCTGTGACTCGTTCCATGTAAGATTCCGTAATCATTTGTAGTCCATGGTGTATAATAAAGACAAAAATCAACAATGTACAACTCCAGACCTGACACACAGTTTATGCCTTATTACTGTTATCCAGAGTGACGTAGTAAACTTTTAGCCACAGTTTTAGCAGCATTTGCCGACAACGGCAGTGGTACGCCGCTCGTGTCACAGCAGCGTTTTAGCCTACCGTTTACTAACGGGAGCTGCTGCTGGAAGTAATAATTCACTCTCTGACTGTCACACAAGCAACATCCCCTGATCCATATTCCCAATAAATTCATATTATTGTTCAGTTTAAATGTAGGATTTGGAAACATAGTGCCGAAAAGGGTTTCTGGATAGCGATAGCCACCGCAGTAGGTCTCTCTAATCGAGAACACTGTTGCATCTACCGTTTTTTACCGGCGTATTTTTCACTCTGATCTAACTTGTGATTGCCTGATATCACAACATGTTTAGCCTAAGGATTGATAACAGCTGATAGTCTGTTGTTATTTAACACTGGCTAACGGCTTGTGCCGCTGTTTAAGACTGTTACGCCTCGTTTCCACATACAGTACGTGTGTACACAGAGGAGCACCAACCAGAAGTCCATTCATTCCTATGGAAATCCCCGTGATATCCGCTGTGCCGGCGAAACACTTCTTGAATCACATAATCTTGCAGGCCAGAGTAGCTTGAGTGATTCAACAAAAGTAATAAAGAAGGGTAAAAATGGAAATATTTGTAGATATTTCTAGAGAACTGAATAAGAGGAAAGGAGCAAGGGAATGAAAGATGAGAAGACTTCATCTCCTTCGGTGGCTTCCTCTGCTTAATGGTGGAGAGACCAGGAGGGTCACCGGAGAAAGAAAGGAGATGAAGACATAAGTGAAGGCGAAGAAGAGATGAATGTGAGGGATGAAGATGAAGTGACAGACTCAGAAAAAGGGACAGAGGCAGGGATAGATGAGGAGGCAGACTTCTGTTTAATGTATCTTAAAGTAGGCCTACACATACCAATGTATTGTTACACCTTTTCATAAAAGTGATTTTCTTTATCCTAACAAGTAAAAATACCAAAATGTGTCAACAGTTCTCTTTATTGTTTTTCTATAATTGTATAAATGCGATAAAGTATATGTTTTGCACATATGGTGTAACTATATGTTTTAAGCTGTGCTAACAAATAGATTTTGTGGCCCTAGACAAATTGTATGGAAGAGAGGGCAAATTGGCTCTTTTGATAGTATAGGTTGCAGACTCCTGCTATGCCATACTATGCAATTCCTAAGAGGAGATCCAGGGACAGTGTTTCTCTGTCCTTGCTCTTCTTTAGTCCAAATGGGCAAAAACAAGTTGCACAAAAACATTTGCTGCAACTGATGGCAAAGGTGGCAGCACCTCTAAACATCTGGCTAATCCTTAACAAAAGCCCCTGGAATGTGCAACTCCTAAACACTAGCAGTATATATAGGAGCTATTGCAGTGCTTAAGAAGTACTGAGGGTGGTTTTAATATTTCTCATAAAAGGGAATACTTAGCATTTCAGTAGATGTTAACTACTTATCTGGTGTGTCTGTAACAGAATAATGATCTTACTGTGAGGCATGGTCATTTTTCAGTGACACAAATATGAGAAATTAATATAAAATATCATGTGTATTTTGACAATAGAGAACATGTGTGCATATTTCTGTATTTTCCTACACAGTGAATGTGTGTTTTTGTAATCATTCCAGTTTATCCCTGATTATCAGAGTTTTTGAGCAGCAGAATATTGTGGTGTCTGTTGGAGACTTTCCCGGGCTTTTTGATGGCCCATCAAGGGGAGGGGCTGCTCCCCCCTCTGCACCTGCAAAGTGCATGCTGCTGTACAGCAACACTTTTGGCCATACTCGCGCAGCCCTACAAATAAACTGAGATTACCACACACATGTTCTTTAGCAAGTGTGCAGAGCAATGTTGATAAAATATAAATGTGAAGGTTGGATATATGTAAAAAAAACATGTTGTGTATATATTAATAATTTAAGATGTCATTTAATTAATTTGTAGTACTTTCTATTTTTATTGTGTCATTTGGTGGCATCAATGTGCATTTGATATAGATAATGGAGCAGATACTCTAGGGCAGGTGTCTCAGACTCCAGGCGTTTACGTTTGCGCTTTCAGATTTTAATTTTATTTTTGGATTGATCCTGCTGCTGGCAGGCTCGCCCCTCCCCCCTCCGAGGGAACTCCGCCACACGTCAATCAAATGTGCGCAGCGGAATCAGTCACAGTGATCCAAAAGTGACACAGAGTGGAAGGAAAATATATCATATACTATAGTATCATATACTCATATATATATATATATATATATATATATACTCTCCACCATGAACTTCAATAAGTCAAAGTACAGGTCCAGACTTACTGATGAACATCTTCATGCCATACTAAGGATTTCAACTGCTTCCTCCCTCAAACCAATGTGGCTCAGCTGTGTGAGAAGAAGCGCTGCCCAACCCTGTCTCCTAAAAAATACGTTCCCACAGAACTAAACTGCATTCTCAATTACGTTTAGCTAGAAACGTATTTTCTCCCACGTTACGTTTGTTATGAACGTATCTCAAATACGTTTATTTTTTACATATCTTCTAGAAACATATTTTCTCCCACGTTACGTTAGTTATGAACGTATCTTAAATACGTTTATTTTCTACATATCTTTGCCATTTATTGTCTTGCTTATAATAATGATAATAGTCATTTATAAATCATTTTAGAGCACACATTTGAAATTGAGAATCGGGCTCGATATATGGTTAAATTAAAATCAGTAGGCGAGGCTGTAATTTCGCCAGCTGTTACTCTCATGAGCGAGGCAGAAAATAATAGTTTTAACATGCCAAAAAGCTGCTGTGTCGTTTATTGCACCTCAAACATTAAAACAAATCCAGAGTTACGTGTTTCTGTACTTCCTCTAAGAAGAAAGGACAGTAACAGGAGAGCTCTGTGGCTTCAGGCTTGATCACCGTTCAAATGACAGCGTTGGTTTCCCCAAAAGTGGGCGGGGCTGTAAAGTGACGTAGATTTTACTATCATCTATTCAAAACCATTCTATTTATTCTAACGTAAATTACATGCAAGTGTTTTATCTTTTTATTTATTTGTTTTTATTTTAAATCGTATAATGTCAGACTTTTTTTGCCGTCTGTGAGGAAAAGAAATGGCTCAGAGCCTCAAAAGATTCTGAAATCTGTATTTCGTTTTAATCTTTTCCTTCTAATTTGTTATTCTTTTCTAAATAACACACTGTTATTTAATCAACAATAACACACAATTATCCTTGTTTTTATTTATTCGTTTCATTCTATAATCTTGGGCTTTTTAGCATGCTTTTCAGCCTTAAATAAAGTCACCGGAAACAGACGGGACATTTCGAGATTTAGGATGGCCGAAGACACTACACTACCCATAATCCCCAGCTATCGTTTGGGACTACAGTCCCGTTCAGGCCCGGACTGGCCATCGGGAGGACCGGGAGGTTTCCCGATGGCCTGGCCTGTTAAGTGGCCTGCTGGCCTGACATATATATATTTTTATGTCTTGTGAACGCAACGCTGGCATAATATGATGTGGCCTGCTGACATGGCCTCTGATAAACACACAAGACTAAAATAATACGTTTAATTCAGCCCAGATGCAGTGACTGCAGGCCAAATCCATGAATGCGGCAGTCAGGTGTCCAAAATAAAGTTGCACCGGTTTGAGGCGCAGTGAGAACCACGCACCTGTCAGACTAGCGATTGCGCACATTTGCATTTCAGGAGAATAATGAAAATGTGACGTTTCTCACGAGACTAGCTGACGCCGGTGCCAAGCTTAATTATTGTGGAAGGATGGACCCCCATCCTACGAAAAAAAGGAGGAAAGGTGGTGCAGAGAGGGAAAGGGAGAAAAAGAAAAAAGCCCGCGAGGAGGAAATTGTTCATTATTCAGAACCCCCCGTACGGTACAGAATGACGAAGCCGAAATTAAGTTAGCCAACATTATGAGCAACATTTCTTTCTATATTGTAGCCTGATGTGCACATCGACTGACTGTCAACAAAACAGTTTCTCAGTCCAATGTCATGTTAGTGGCAGACCCTGTGTGACTGAGACGGTGAGGCTACAAAAAACCTGTCCTTAAATGTTACCCAAGGCAAATATATAGGCTAATATAACCGTTAGACTGAAGCTAACTGGGGCTACGTACATACCGTGAGTGAATAACTGCAACAAAGGGGGAAACAATAAGTATGTTATTAGGCCATTCAGATACAGGGTCAACTAACTTGAACTAAGTGATATAAATAAGTGTTGTATAATTAACTATAGTACTAGATCTCCCTCAAAACCACCAACATTGGCATAGGCCGACGTGAAGTAAACTTGAATAGGCCATTATACAGTTATAATGTACTCTGACACGTGAGTCAATTGAAAATAAGTTGTGCTCCTAATTCTTTTTCCTTTGCAAAGGTGGAGATAATAGCAGTGCCGGTCCTTCACAGGGAGAACCAAGCACCAGCACAGAGGAACTGGCAGGTACAGGGCAAACAGTCCACAGTGGGACATGTTATAGATATTAGTGATATTTAAGCTTCAGTATGAACAGTTGAAAACAACATTAATGATGACAAAAACATTCCTGAAACATGTTCTTGAACAATATTATTTCATAAATAGTTGTTAATGTGATGACATGTCCTCCTTATTCAGTAACACTATCAGATGACGCTGATGGTGATGACCCTGAGGGAGAGATCCAGGCAGAGCTCAGTGCTAGGACAGAACTGGCAGTTACAGAGGAAACTGTTTCAATAGGCTATGACTATGAAAACACTGAACAAAACCAAAGGAAATGTAAGCTCAGTGTAGACAAATGTTCACTGCTCTAATCGGAGAAAACCAGATTCAGACTTCTGTTAAGTTTAAGTTGCTGTTAACCTGAAGTAACTGAATTGTAATGTTGCTGCATTGAATAGTGGGCTGAAGCTGGCATCTAAATCATTTGGAGACAAAATAATACAATCATGTTTTTTAGGTAGCATAATATCATAGCATTCTTATAAGAATCCTTTTGTGACTTGTATTGAGGGGCAAATGTTGATGAGAAGATGAAATAGTATGTAGGAAAGAGTGTTCAAATAGAGGACTGCATTGATGGCTGTGGTTGTGTTTAACAAAGTGGTGCTGTGTGACTGTAAGTCAATATGGAATGAGCTTTGGTGATTACTTTGCCAATATGTGGAATACACTAGCGGATATGGATAGCTCCTGTTACCTTTTTCGTTGAATTGAGTGCTGTAGTTAACTAAATGGGATTTCATATTATTTCGTTTTTCAGAATGAACAAAAACAACACTGCAGCTTCAACAGATATCACTATAGGTAGATATTAATAAGAATGAAATTATACATTTACATTTCTTTAAATGTACAGTTCTGTTTCATATGGGTGTTTCCATAGATCTAGTCTCTTTATTTCCCCCTCAAAATGTACCAGATTGATGCATGGGAGCATGCCCCCGGACCCCCCTAGAGGTTCACTTGGATAGGTTACCAAATACATATGCACACTTTTTTTTAACAGTAACCTATGTCCATATGTTTCTATTTGGGTGGTAGATTTAAGGGCTATCACTACGGGCAGCAACGCTGTAAATATTGACGATACATCCAGCAAAACGCCCCCCAAAAAAACTGGTAGTGGCCTGACTGGGTGTATAATTCCCGGCCTGACTTATTGTCCCAGTCCGGCCCTGGCTGCAGGACACTAGGCTTGTTTGAGACGCGTTGCGGCTCGCCTCGAAAGTAGACGAGGAGCAGCCGTGGGAGGTCTCAAAAAGCTCGCCTGAAGTCGGACAGCTCGGACTCAGCTTCGTCTTCTTCTTCTCTCGGTTTTTTGGCGGATTGCAAACAACTTTAAGGCTTGACTCGGTTTGCATTTATAAAGAATGCACAAATGTGTTTGATCGTTAATGTCAGATATGCACTAAGTAAATACATTTGCTCCTGCTCAAGATAAGATGAAAATGCAGTTTAGCTTCTAACCAGGAGTGCAACAAGCAGTAAAGTGAAAAGTAATGTACACAATCTACAGAATAAAATATAGAATGAATTGAATGATGAATAAACAGTGAGGGGTATGAATACACTAGATACACACAGCAGCCTGAGAGCAGTATGAACAGTGTGTATGAATACACTAGATACACACAGCAGCCTGTGAGCAGTATGAACAGTGTGTATGAATACACTCGATACACACAGCAGCCTGAGAGCAGTATGAACAGTGTGTATGAATACACTAGATACACACAGCAGCATGAGAGCAGTATGAACAGTGTGTATGAATACACTAGATACACACAGCAGCCTGTGAGCAGTATGAACAGTGTGTATGAATACACTAGATACACACAGCGGCCTGAGAGCAGTATGAACAGTGTGTATGAATACACTAGATACACACAGCAGCCTGAGAGCAGTATGAACAGTGTGTATGAATACACTAGATGCACACAGCAGCCTGAGAGCAGTATGAACAGTGTGTATGAATACACTAGATACACACAGCAGCCTGTGAGCAGTATGAACAGTGTGTATGAATACACTGGATACACACAGCAGCCTGTGAGCAGTATGAACAGTGTGTATGAATACACTAGATACACACAGCAGCATGAGAGCAGTATGAACAGTGCGTATGAATACACTAGATACACACAGCCGCCTGAGAGCAGTATGAACAGTGTGTATGAACACACTAGATACACACAGCAGCCTGAGAGCAGTATGAACAGTGTGTGTGAATACACTAGATACACACAGCAGCCTGTGAGCAGTATGAACAGTGTGTATGAATATGCTAAGATATATAAAGTATGAAAACGGTAAGCAGTGCAAGTATAGTATAAAATATATAGATATTAATTTCATGATGATAAACATTGTGGAACAATGATGAAAAATGTTAATGGAAGGGGCGACGTAAAACTGACACAAAACAACAACAAACTTTTGCAGAGCCAATTGGAGAGTTTCATCAGCAGCACGTGGTAACCAATGAGCGCTCAGCTCGAGATACCAGCGAGTCGTTTCCCATCAAGCATTTCACTTCCGCAGCCCGTGGAGAGGAACTGCGCCGCCTCGCCGTGGCGAGGCGCCTCGCTCTCAAGTCTGCGGGCGTCTTTGTCCCGCGAGATTTCAACGTCTCATGCAGTCGAGCCTCCAGAGCTAGTCGGACAAAATGACTAACCATCATGCAACGCACTAGCAATACGTTGATCGCAACTGTGCAGGTCTCGCTTGTCTCAAACAAGCCTACTTTCACCATGGCAGAGTTTGCTTCAACATCGTCTACCGGTTGCAAAAGAAAAACTGTAATGGAGAAAATTATGAAGAAAAAGAAAGTGGAAACTAGGATAAGTCTAACCAGAGTCAATATCGGAGTTGCTTTTCAACGATGGCGACTACTTATGGAGCACACCGAGCTGATATGTAACGTTACCGCAGCCTGCGCCCGCCAGCTAGCCAGACGTAACATTTGTAATACATTTTCACAAAACAAACATGCTAGCTTCAAACATATAAGCACTGACAATAACTTTGTTATACATTTGTTTTACATTCATTATCATGATCTTAGGTGTTGTTTCCTTACATCTGATTGAGCCATGATGTTTTCAAGTCTTCACTGAGGTCATGTGCGCGTTCATGTGTGTTGGAGGAGGTGCTCTGTAGGAAGTCTGAAGGAAGGGGCGGATTCTTTTCGGTTGTGTACTTTGGAATTTTTGTGCACTCAAGCCGGTTTCTCAAACTTACCTACCCCTCCTTAAAGTTAGTTTATTTAAAACTTTGGTAGTAATCAGTTTCCACAAAAGTTGAGTACTCCTAACTAATCTGGTTTTACTGTGCAGCGGCCCCCAGGTAAATGGAGTCTGAGACCCCTGCTTTAGGGCCTCATATAAAGTATAGCCCTTAAGGTCAAATAATGAGACAACCCCCCCCCCCCCTCGCACCTTCAAACAGAGCCCCCCCCACATATAAAATCCCAATTATACACTCTGTATATATGTTTGGCTATAATACATTGTATTACAACACAGCGCACAGTTTTTTGCCATAAGACTGCTTAACTCCTGAGCTCAATGACGTTTATTTGACATTTTACCTCTTTTTACCATTTTACCTCTTTTTCTGTTGCATTATATTGCACACTAGACTTCCTTACTGCATCACTTTATTTTATAATTGCTTCTATTTTCTTTCTTTTTAAAATCATATATATATATATATATATATATTCATGTTGCATTGTTGGAGGAGTCGGGGACATAACCATTTAATTTCCATTTCTACATTGTATTTAGTAGTTTATGTGCACATGACAAATAAAGCCTATATGTATGTATATATTAATATAAATGTATATAAATGCAAAAATAACTGCTTAGTACAGTGGATAAAGAAGCGGACTTTGACACAATAGATGACTGGTTCTAATCCTGGTTGGGACTTTTTTTTTCTTTTTAAATACCTCAATTTGATAAATAATTATCTAATTCTTATTCCAATCCAATTAAAAAAAAATCTAATATTGTTATATTGGGAGCAATCAGTATCCAGGTTCCAGAAAAAAGATTATGAGGCAGAGCTCATTTTAACTGTTTTGTATAGGACTGCAACTAGAGAATTTTAAGTTATTTCAGCAAATTACTTACTCTAATCAATTGTTTAGAATTTAGGTCATTTTATTTCAATTTAAACGAATATAGACATTTTTTACTTAGTTATATTCCAACTACTCAAGCAATTATATCAGTGTTTTTAGTATTAGTAATTGTTATTGTAGTTCTAATTATACAGTTGCACTGGAATTGTTTGTTCACTGTTTCATTTTAATAATACCTTATAATTTAATTTGTAGAAAAAATAAACTTAATCTTTTCTTAAAAGATATATTTTCAGTTTTGTTCTAGTTTAAATGTACTGCATGTCTCTAGTTTATAGTTTGTTCCTCTGCAGCCTCACTGTCATTGTCTCACATGACTGAAATTAGCCAATCAAACAATTCAGCTGCCATAGCCAATCAAACAATTCAGCTGCCTTAGCCAATCAGAAAATTCCACCTGCCATCCACCTGTAGGGGGAGCCCAAGAGCGCTGGCCGACACACACTTTTCTGAGTTTTCTATGTCTATGAGGACCGCCCCCGACACACACTTTCACACACTTTTCTGAGTTTTCTATGTCTATGAGGACAATTTCTGAAATTCACACAGAGCATTCAATTAAACCAAATAAGCTCATCCTAAAATTTTCAAGCAATTTGCTTGTGTGGACCGGCCAAAAGGTCCTCACAAAAAGAAATGTCCTCACAAGTAAGGTTGTATGTCAGGGGTTGGTCCACACAAGAATAGCAAGGCAAACACACACACACACACACACACACACACACACACACACACACACACACACACACACACACACACACACACACACACACACACACACACACACACACACACACACACACACACACACACACACACACACACACACACACACACACACACACACACACACACACACACACACACACACACACACACACACACACACACACACACACACACACACACACACACACACGTTTTACCAACCACTTGAAAGATTCTTGGCTATTTTTGATCCATTTGATAAATATTGTATTTTTTCTGACAGTGTGGCATTCTTCATCTTAAAATTGTCGGAACTAAACATATTTCTGACTTATGTGAGAAGTACACAAATGTCATAAACAATAATTATGATTTATAAATCAGTTTAAAATTAAACTTGGCCTGAATGTTTGGATTATCCTTGAATAATTATAAAATAGAACGTTGTGTTGATTTCATCAATGTGTACAGCATATACCAGCAGGAATAATGCACAACAAATATAAATTAACCAATGTGTTCATTTTTTTTTAGGAATTCAGTAAGGCTTGTCTTACATGAATTTATTTATATTTTCTAGTTTAGCATCTCATTATGTGAGGAAAGTGTGACTGAGGGAAAATGTAAATATGTTCAAATGTTATCTCTATGACATTCAAGCAGGTGACAAATGTGCTTTAAAACTTGATGATGTATAAGTTGTGTAAAATAATAAGTTCTACTTTTCCCCTGATAGTAGTATATGTTAAATATACTTGTTGTGATTACTTATTTGACTTAACCCATTTTTTTAAGAAATCACAATCCAAAATGACACCGTTAATTTTCCAGTTGAAGCTGCTCTTCTAAGCAACATTAGGTTCTCTGATTTCTGATGACCCCTACTGGTCAAAGAGAGAAATGCAAACATTAATTGGTAAAAAAAATCGTATCTACAGAGCAAACTGTTGAAAAATACAATCCTTTATTCAACATAATACAATACATATCTGTTTGTGGATTTATCTACTGACCATAGTAATGGTGATGATACATTTTTGGCCTATAGAAATATAAAAAAAGAATAATTAGAAAATGTTTTGTAAAAAAGTATATAAAAAGTGTCTCATTTTTTAATAAAATAATCCAATGGAGATTGAAGGCAACAGCTTGAATGCAGTTTGAATATGTACAACTAAATAGCTCAATGTGCCCATGTGCAGATAATAAATGCTTATTTTATACAAGTTAAATATGCTACCACAACAGGTAATGTGCTTTGGTATTTTATTACTTACATTTATTTCTTTCATTTAACTTAAACAAGGCCTCCATGTCTTTTGGGCTTTGGTCATTATATGGAAAAAACAATTTGTTCAATTTGAATGTATTTCAGAGAAAGTCCATAATGACATGCTCCTCCTCTTCTCGATAGAATGATAAGTAATTGTGCAATGCCAGACTTCCCTCTCTGTCATGCCCATAGGGGGGATTTAGACAATTATGAATAAGACTCTAGGAATTAGTGGGTTTTTATTATTCTGCTTTTAAAAAGTATTTATTTAGCTGAATATGATAAAAGTAATATAACATGTCCCAATAGTTTTCTTGTTGGGGCCTTTTGGTTTAAGGCACCAGGGAAATGGCAGATGGAAATTAGGCCACAGAGAATAGCCTCGGGAGCCAGTCTAGACGTTGCTGCTGACAGTCATATGGTTTCAATGTAATGCAGTGACTGTGTGAGTTATTATCTTGAAATGATGCTAATGATATGCACCTTGTGCTGTCGGATTGTAGAGCATTTTCCCTTCAGGCGTTCTCAATTATTTGTCCCCTTTAACTCCCGACTTTCTGGACTAGATGTCCTGCTTGAGTTTCTCAATGCTGAAGTCACTGTCAGTGTCCAGTTTGGAGAGAGTCTTCCTCACCCGCAGGGCAGTGAGGCGGGCTGATGGGCTCTGGTACCAACACTCCTTCATGATCTTCACAATGGCCGTCAGGATCTGGAAAAACAGGAACATATGAATTACTTCTTGGCCATCACAGTAGAATAAAACATGTGAGGCACCGTAATTATGTGTCCTACAGGGTATGTGCTTTACTTTGCACCAATTTGTGAGTTATGAAAATGTGTGAACATCTGCTTAAAATAGGGGATTTACTCTTTCCCATTGCGAGCAGACAAGTATTCTTTCTTTTTTCCAGTGTGTAGCGATTGATGTCACAAACACGTGGGGAAGCATAGTAAACAGTTGAAAGCAGCTACGGTGGATGCTTTTAAAAAATGCTCTTACTTATTCAGCCTGTCTTTCAAACTTTTAATCCTGAGTTGGTGCATGTTGGAGCACTGGAAAGCATATTAAATATGTTTTTGATGACTTTTAGATGAAGTCTATTTTATGTCATGTAAAATAACTGATTCTGTCTATGGAGTCTGGTGGCTTCAAGGAGATCTGATCCATTACTGATTTGTTTGAGTTTGTAATAAATTCATATATTAGTTCCGGAAATAATGCTGATTATAACCCTTCCAACTATAGACTAAAACCAGATGTGATAACTTGTGCAGAGATTTTTTACAGCCACATAAAAAACAAGTGTACCCGACACGTGTGTGCATGGAAATGTGTGCACGTTTCATCTGATGGCTTACAGGATGGGAATGGAGCCTGTTGTGCAGACTGGGCCTCTGCTGATCCACACACACCACTTTCTTCATCTCCTCAAAGCTGGGATCTACAGGCACCAGGTCAAAGAAGGGAGGGCGGTACTCCTCCACAATCCCTAAAACAATCCAAAAGAGAGACAAAAACAACACTCAGTGTGCTGTTCCTTTTCCAAATGAGCTGAAGAACAAATGCCAAATAGTCACAACAACTGTCTTTGTTGTGGGATTCAGTAAGTGACGTGTAATGTTTAAAAACAAACTAACTTTTAAACCTCCATTCAACCTCCCCCGATAGATTTTCACAATATAAATATATTTTCATGCACACTTGGGAATTGTGATAATCTGTAGTGGGAGTTTTCTTAAAGCATGTTTGACTAAACTAGAGAGCAGGGAAAGATATCAAATCCCTGGCGACTTCACTGGGTTGGATATCTGCAATGCCTGCTGTGTGTTTATGTGTGTGTGTGTGTCTGTGTCTGTGTCTGTGTGTGTGTGTGTGTGTGTGTGTGTGTGTGTGTGTGTGTGTGTGTGTGTGTGTGTGTGTGTGTGTGTGTGTGTGTGTGTGTGTGTGTGTGTGTGTGTGTGTGTGTGTGTGTGTGTGTGTGTGTGTGTGTGTGTGTGTGTGTGTGTGTGTGTGTGTGTGTGTGTGTGTGTGTGTAAGAATCAAGACAAGTACACACATGAAGTTCTGTGTGTGCAGTCGTCTTAACATGGATGCATGCTTGCATCTACTAATTGTGTGCGTGAGCATCTGGACTATGTACAATTGAGTGCTGACACCAGATAAGACTGTTTATAATTACTGCAGTGCTAATCATGACAGAGGATAGTAGAGACAGACACAGAGTAGGAAAACATTGGAGTGCTGAGAGACATGAGACTTACTGCTTCTTATGCATGCAGAGCCAGACAGATATGACAGAAAAAAACACATGATGTGCCTGAGCAGCCTCAACTTTTAAAGGTACATGCATACATACAAATACTGTTTGTCTCGTTCTTCCTAAGGATGAAACAAAATCTATTTATATCTCTTTAGATGACTGTAAAGGCGCCCCATTCTGACAGCCTGACTCCTCTTACCATTGACAATGGTCCTGCGGCTAATTTCCCAGAAGACCAGGCCCAGGGCCCAGATATCAGTTTGCTTGTAGGACTCGAAGACGTCCATACGAATAGTCTCATCCAGGACTTCAGGGGCCATGTAGCGCTTGGTTCCAACACGAGGGTTGTTTCCCACATCGAGGTAGTCCTGGGACTGAGAGTGTATCACAGACAAACCTGAGGAGAGTAGGCACAGAGAACACACTTTTTATTATTTTTTAAAATCATCATATAAGATAAGATGGAACTTTCTATTACTATTTATCCCCTTGTGGAAATTAAGGCGTTTATAGCAGCAAAAGGGTCAGAGTCAAAAACAGGATTCACACAAGGTACAAATAAAGATAAAATTGAATTAAAATGTATATAATAATAAAATAAATATTTAAAAATAAAGTGATAAAGTAACTGTGGAAAAAATATATCACAGTAAAACGTTGAGCATTTAAATGAACATGTTAAATATGTTTACATAAGTGTGCAGATGTGAGTTCAGGTTAAAGTCTTGTAAAAACAGTGCAGGTTTTATGTATGCACAGTCCTGGATACTATTAACGGGTCACTTGATTGTGCAGCCTGATGGCTACAGGGACAAAGATATATACATATATATATATATACACACACAACAGCTGTTCAGTCTCAACATATTATTTATAACCAACAGCAGAAGTTGGACATGGATACAACAAGAAATATAGAGGATTTATTGTGATTTTGCTGTCCTTTTTCTGCACGAAACTCACCTAGGTCAGCGATGCAGCACTGCCCATTTCTCTTTACCAGGATGTTTCGGCTTTTCAGGTCTCTGTGGGCGATAGCTGGTTTTTCCTGTGCGCTGACAATTTCAGTGTGCAGGTGGACCAGACCGCAGGCCACAGACAGGCACATCCTCAGACAGCTCTCAGGCTCCAAGCTGCTGTACTGGAGGAAGTCATAGAGGGAACCCAGCTCGTGAAAGTGGGTGACGAGCCACAGCTGGGTGCTGGAATTCTTGGATGTCATGTCAGAGGCTATGAAACCTAGGGACAGAACAGGACATGGTTAATTTAACGTCAGTCTCTCGGATGATGCTTTTTTCAAATTACCCTACCCCTTTTTCTTTAACAGAAAATAGTATGACCAAACCGATTTGTTGCAATATGCTACCTTACCCAGGATGTTGTCGTGTCGCAGCTGTACAGTGTTGTAGATCTCTGTCTCTCTGTACCAGGACTGCTCGTCCCTAGAGGAAAATATCTTGACAGCCACACTCTCCCCCATCCAAGTTCCCCTCCACACCTCGCCATACCTGCCTTTACCTGCAAACACAGTGACACAATGTCACAACTGAAAAGCTATAAACCAGACTAGGCAAGGAAGAGTAGCCGGGATGAAAAAAGGAGACTGACCGACACACTGGACCAGTGAGATCTGTCGGGCCATGGTCCTTTGGACCAGATAGGGCAGTCCGGTCCCACTCCCTGATGTACAAAACTCATCAAAGATATCCTGAGACAGAAACAGAGAAATAATCCAAGTGTGAGAACTCAAAACCTTTAAACATCCTGTGATTGTGTCTGATGTCAAATGTCTCTTACGCCGTATGTTGGGTCCTCTCCATTTGGGACCTTGAGCATGGTGACATCATGTTCTTCCAAATTTTTCAGTCTACTGTGCGCACGTCGGAAGCGCAGGAACAGCACCAGGCCACACACGCTGGCAGTCGTGATTAACAGGAGCAAAGACAACGCGATCCACAGCTCCAGACGAGTTGTATCTTTCACCTCTCCATCTGCATACACAAACCCATTCAGGCACAAACAGACATTTTTGATTTTGTGGAGCTAGTTGAGTGGATTTCAACAAATTGAGGACTTTTGAATTTTTTAGATAAATGCGTCGACATATCATGACATTCAATTTTGCTCTGTCCAAATTAAAGCGACACTCTATCAATGTTGCTCTTACTGACCACAAGGGGGAACCAGCTGCTATCTAGAGTGATGCTTTGAGTCCCATCAGTACAAAGCAAAGCAGGATGTGCACTGAACTGTAGGGGGCCCAGTTCCACAGTGGTCACATCCATGGATATGATGTTAAAAATAATGTTAAAATAATGTAAAGAAAAGGGTTAGGGTGCTGACCTATGGTTGGAGGTGGCGTGGAATTGGCGTTGCAATAATTCTCTCTGCAGCAGGAGATATAGTAGTGTTCGAAAGAGGTGAAACACTGCTCTCTGTAATACTCTTTGGGGAAACAGCCCCACTCCTCATTCTTGTGTACCCGGGTAAAGAAGCAGTAGTCGCCACTGCACGTTCCATTCACGCATGTGCCTTTATCATTCTCGCATGTACACCAACGCTTCCCATCGTCATCTGTGAAGAACACACGGACAGTGTTAACAGAAAGGCCTTTGAGTCATTGGATACTGGTTCATAGAGAAATAACACAGATGAATGATCTGGGAAATGTAAAAGAAAAGGAAAGTGAATTCTAGGCCATACAAGGTTAACACAAATCATTCATTAAAGATTAGTGGGTAAAGTGATACATTATAGTTCTGAAGACACCTAGCCTTCCTCAAGGGAAAACCCCTTTGGTAATAGAAAGAAATATGGAAATGGCATTTCCTGGCAACCACAAAACATGGATGTGAAAGGCTGTATGTTTAACCAGGGGAGGTGTTTTGGGATACAATAGAAGAATAACATGTCTGAATGACTAAATGAAGATGTGCTATTCGCAGTGATACTTTCATACCCTCTATAAAGTATTTGCATAGACCTCTGCGGGAAGGACATTTAACCCACAAAGCAGGCTGTACATCACAAACTCTAAACGGATCAATTGTTAAAAATCTTTAAAGATCCCCTATTATACTGTTTTTCATCAATATATAATAGGTCTCAGATATATACAAAACATGTCTCTGAATTGTTTGGCTCGAAATACCAAACAGATCATGCATTGTAGCATCCCATAATCCCCTCTGTTCCAGCCCGGTTTCAAAAGTGCTGATTCTCTGTCTGTTACTTTAGATGAAAATAAGGAGCCACTCCCCACGCCCCTCTGAGAGATATTTGGTTAAAAAGAACACAATGGTGCTCTAGGAGGAGATTCAGGTGATAAGGTGGGCGGGTGTTACCTTGGTTGGTGATTGGCTAATGGTTACACAAGCCAAAAAATTGTTATGACATCATAAAGTGGCCAAAGTCTGATCAGCTCATTTTCAGACAGGTTTTTATGGATCAGGACAAAAAGAGAGAATTTTTTTTTCCTGAAACGTTCAGAATCTCTTTTCACAGAGGGGACACATGTTTATGTATAAAAGACCTTTAAAGCTGCATTGTATAATTTCAAAGTCAGACATTCTCAAAGCTGCCCGACCACCTCACAAATGTAAGCAAAAATATTCCTGAGCGTTTTAGCTATGGTTTGGTCTAGCATTACCTGAGTAGTTACTGAAATGTCTTCACCAGCCACTTATTTATTTTGACTTTGCATTATGAAGGGGAAGGTATTGTGCACTCGGCCTGTCTGAGCCTGTTTGCTGAAAACAGCCAGCTATTGTTTGATGCAGGAGGATTGGTGAGAACCACACAGTCTGTTTTGATTCTCTTGCTCACACAAAGATCAAAAAGCTTCATACACACTGACTTAGTCCGTGCTCGTGATGCTTATTTATTTTAGTCACATGATTTATTTTCAGAATCAAATCGTCCCTTTTATGGAGCGTTTATTCAATACAACAAAGTTAATGCCCTGTATGACAGTAAACATGTTTTACATCCGATCGTAAACTCACCTGCATGGATAGCAGAGATCCACAGAAACGCCCCGAGCAGCACCAATGTAAGAAGAGCAGAGCTTCCCATCTCTGTGAATAAGGAACAAAAGAATAAATAACATTTATTTAGATCTAAATATGAAATTATAAAACAATGTAGTCACTTTATTAGGAGCTGTCATAATAAGAAAAATCAAAGACTTAATCTGGGGCATTTTGGGAACACAAGGAGGAACCAATAACGGCAATTTGATTAAAATGTACAGACTGTAACATAATAGTGTCTGTGAGGAGTCGAGCTGTGGTTAAAGCACGGACTCTTTGGAGGAGGAAGCTATGAGGTCAGAAACAACAGCCGAGTGCCCAGCCTGTCTGCCTGCGTTGTAATTGCATTGGGTGGGGAAAGGGGGCTTATGGGAAGGAGGCTGCAGCACTGCAAAGTGTTTGTGTATTTGTGCTGAGACTGCGTGTGGCGCTGGCTACCCGGCTCCAGGCCTGTCGACTCCTCCGCTGCCCTGCTTGCAGAGTAAATATTGATGGCTACGCTTCCTGCCATTGAGTGGCCCCTCCCGGCTGGCCGGCGAGACTCAGGTCTGCCCATTGTTTAGGGCTGCACAGCAGAGGGTCACGCAAACAGGAGGGCCGTCATACACAGCTCGGTCATTCTCACTGCTGAAGCACACTAGTCTGTTACACGACACCAAGGTGTGCTTAATAAATGACAAGAAAGTCACAAAAGTAGTTGAAAATAATGTATAAACATCTACTGTAGCAAATTATATTGGGTTTTTTCTGTTGCCACTGTGCTAATGAAGTACATAAAATGGGTGAACCGTGTTTCCTAATAGCCTCGAGTTTATGCTCTGTGTACAGTTCAGGCAACATTATACATTTCAAGCGCTTTGTCACCGAGGATGTATAAAAAACTGAAGAATTTTGATTTATTTACCATGCCTTTAGCTTTCTGTCTTAAGGAAGCACATAACACAAGAAACCATATAAACCAGGTATTTAAGCCGCCAATTGGGCTGTGTATTCAGATACACTTGACAGTTGCTACTGAGAGTAAGGTCCAAAATTGATACAAGATGGTTCTTAAAGTCTTCCGCCAACAACTCACAATTTTGAGTCTTTTCAGAACAAGGACAACATGTGGCTACAAAACTGTACAGGTCAGAGTTTGCCTTAAATCGAAGCTAAATATCTCAATATAAATACATCTAGACGCATTTTGAACGTCTTTAAAGACCAGTTGGGCAAACCGTAATCAAGAGAAACCAATTGGTTTACAATACAGGAAGCTGTCCCGTTACCTTTGGCATTGTGTAAAGTCGTGTCAAATGTCACTGAACAGAAACTAGAGTAGGAGGTGTTTAGCAAGAATATCTGTATCTTTACTGAACTGATACTTTTGTCAGCTTTTTAGATATAGTTCAGCTGCTGTCATGAGAACATGAGAACTGAGTTTTTAATGTGTATCTCAGTGTCAAATCAAAGGTGACATCTCTGCTTAGTAAGATATCCATTTCACATGAGAAAGCTGAACACATGTCTGAAAAACTATCTTTAGACTATCTTATGCGGGAAAGCTGTGAGGCTCTAGCTCAACAGATGAGAACCAACTGCACTTTGCTCTGACTTGCTAAAACCACAAGCCATATTTTAGCATACAGAAAAAAGCTCTTCCTTTGTTAAGCAGACTTCATGTCAGGGGTGGTTATTCTGTGGGTCCATTGGAGGAATAGCCTAAGCAAAACTCCACCAGCTGCATTAACTTATTCCCAGCGGAGGAACAGGAAATATTTCACAATCATTTTTATCATCCTGACATAGAAGAGTAATCTTGCCCTCCATCGTAGTCTGTCTGCATTAAGATTTCAGTGCACTTCCTCTCTGGGCAATCTCTTGTTTTTCTGTTGAACACTACTCCCTCGTGACCCAAATCCATTGTCATCTCTTCCTCTCATCTACAGAGGTTTAACTCAGGGAGGCAGATCTCTCATTCCATCTGGATGACTGTGCGGTTATAGCTAAGGGTTGAGGGGGAAAGCCATAGCACAGCAGCCTCCAACAAGCCCTCCACTGGGCCTCAACACACCAAAAAGCCCCATTACTCTGTCTCTGGGAAGAAACTTTAAGCGGTGTTACTGTAAAAGCTTCTATCATGTGGTGTAAATGGCAAGTAAACACTGCATCAATTATTTTCTTTAATAACATAGCCACACATTTCAAACGTTTTCTTTCCTGTCTGTTTTATAGGTGTAAAAAAACCTCTTGTGTGTGACTGTCTGCTTGTTAGAGCGACATACTGATTGTATCTTCATTTCACAGACAAAGCTAGGCTTGGCAGGCTTTATGGCTCAGTTACTGTTTGCATGCTCTCACATGCATTCCTACGATGAATGCATGTCTGGGGAAGAAAGGGATGAAGACAGGAGTATGAGTGACACACACCTGAAGTCATACACCTACAACAGCAGCACCCTGGAAAGATCTAATGTGACTTCCATAATGACCTATACACATAAAGAGCAAATGTCTCCTCTATGTGGGTGTGCATGTGTAGGATGGGTGATGGAGATGGAGGAGTAAAAGATATGCAGGGAGGAGAAATCAAGACCACTTCTTCAGTACATATGCAAATTCTGCAGATTTCCAAAAGTATGAGCTTTTCAACTCAACATGTTTTGAAATAAGGATTGGCCAGTGATGAAGGAATAATTCAGACCCTTTACTTAAGCTGAAGTATGTGAAAGTCTTATTTAAGTAAAAAATACATATCATGACAAAATGTACTTATGGTATACAAAGCACACATTATGCAACAAAATGTCACGTTAATATTTAAACATCAGTTTAATTATGTAACTGATTGAGGAAGGACATATTTAATCTTCTTTAAATCCTGTTGGGTTGTTTAAACTATACAATACTGTACTATATAATTCATATTTACAAAATGGTATTGTGTTTTATTTTGAATCTTAAAGTGTAAAAGTAGCTTCTTATTATAACCCGACCGAAACTAAATAATTTTAATGGATGACAAAAGGATGATTCAACATCAATATTTGATAGTTCAAAAAAAAAAATATGCTTAAAACTATCACACGTAATCGGGATGCTGCTGCTACCTCATACATACAGTATGTAAACTGTGCATGATATATCTTCAATAAACTAATATCGTCCAAATATCGGCTTAATCAAGTAAAATGTAGTGTTGTAAAAAAGAGTGGAGTAAGTGTTAGAATAATTGTTAAGTCAAAGACACCTTACCATTGTAGGCCTACTTTATAGGCTAGTGAATATAGCGTTCAGTATCTAATTTATTAGGGCTTGTCATTCACAGGAGATGCATTTAAGGACATAATTGACTGTTGTTAATTTGACTTTTGGCCAGGTAGGCCAGTTTCAGACACCTGTTGGTTCACATCTGTAAACACGTGGAGTGATTTATGGCGCTGTCAAAGGTGATAAGCATTCACGTGTTAGCTATTATATATTTGTTATGGTTTTAATGACCACAGCAAAGCATAAGACACCCACAGGAGAAAAAAACCGATGCTTTTTACACCATCAGCCTACCTGTTGTCTTCACGCCTATTATCTTAACAGACATAAACGACGCACGTCTCCCATATCCAAGTTTGCTTCAAGTGTCCCTCCGTGGCCAACGTATTTAAAGTCAAAAGAAGGTAAGTTTAAAACACAGCTGGCTCCATTTCCAGAGAGTGGAGTAAACCGTGTTAGTTTTCGTCTCAGTTGCAGATGTTCACATCCTTTCCTGCTCCTCCGGTGACGACGAGCCGCCGTCTCTGGTAAAAGTGTGCCCGCAGTGTTCCCTCTTGAATCCACAACTAAAATCTGCCCTCTCGTTTAACAACTAAGCATCTTCCGCTTGCCGGAAAAGTGAAACATTAAAAAAAAGAGCTGGCAGTTCCACCGAAAGCTATCTCATCTCGGTTCAAATCTGAGTTGATAAACCGACAACATCGTCGTTGGTTTGTGACCAGACCAGACTACTTCCGCTCTGAGAACATCAAAGTGAATTCCTTCAGTAAGTCGTCTACGAATAAGTATGAAGGTTTTTTGTGGTTGTCAATAAGTGTGATCTAAATGCTAGATAACAGATGTCTAAATAGAGCACAGCTTTGTCCCACCCCTTATTGTCCCGCTGCACAGGGTCGGCTCTGCCTGGAATGTGTTCTCATAGCGGTTTTCCTGTTTCTTGCTAAACCTCTCATTTTCCCTTTTCCACTGTGGACTGCTGTCTGCGCTGCACTGACAGGAATGTGCTTCAAATATATGGGATTAGTTTTGTTTCATAAAGATAAAGCAACACTTTCTCAGAATCAAGCAAAACTAAGAGTTTAAGAGAAAAAAAAACTGAGTCAAGCAAAATAAATTTAATTTCAAAAATAAAACTATAAGTTGCAAACAAATCATTTGTGTAATCATGTAGACTATAAGTGTTTTTTTCTTTGTTCTAACATATCTTTTTGTTTGCAGTTCTCTTTGCTTCTTTCTCAATGATCAGACTTTTGCTCTCTCGTTTACGCTCCCTCATTTTTTCTTTTCGATTCTGACACAAACGTCCCAGGTGGGCGGGACTTTCAGGGGTGCGTCCCCATTGGCTACTCAATTTTTGAGTGACAGCCCACTACACCACAGATCATACAGTGCAACTCATGCAGCCACGTTTGTGTTGGTACCTCCTGGGTAGTTTTCATGAACATATCGGACTTATTTTATGGATTGCTGTGCATTATACTTGTGTTGTGTAGTTTATACTTTATTCCAACTTTAAATATTTTAATACCTGAACACACTGCTGCTGTAAAATAATTTCCCAATTTGGGATCGGTAAAGTGTCTGTCTGTCTATTTATTTATTTTATAGATAAAAAAACCCACATCTATGTATTTTTAAGCTAAAGGTGATACACAATATAAACTGTTATTTTTTCAAAGACATGTTACATTTCAAAAGCACATATGGCTATGTTTAGGACAAACAATTAAAGACTGCTTTAATTGAACCAATTCTACAATATAAAAGTGGCAGATTCACTTTATTAAACAGACCAGACCTAGGTTGCATACCAACACAATTAGGAACATGCTCACATCTTACTATGTTGGTCTGAAGAGGCATTTACTCATACAAAATGGATACAAACTGTGTTGTCTCATTCTATATCCTGTGAGAAAAGGATATACATTTAGCATTACAAATTTGACATACTATTCCTGAGGAAGATATGAATAATTAACATATTTGAATGGAATCTCTAACATTTTCATGTAGAATAAACACAAAAGAGTGATTGATTATACAAATTACATTTATTGAAATTTTAACCAGAAGATGAAGTCTCAAAGAATGTTTTAAATAAAAGGACATAACACAAAAAGGTGGAGGGATAATAATAAAATATATTAAATGTATATGTAAAGATATTTGGTCAAATGAAATGACGCTGAGCCAGTGATAAGAGCAACGCTGTTACGATTATTGTGTTATGTCATGTTTTGTATGTCTTGTTTTGGGTGTTTTGCTGTTCTCCCTGTCATGTTTTCCCTTGGTATATTGTCTGGTCCTTTTCCCTGTGCTTTTCCTCCTGTCGTTAGTTTCCCTGGTGTGTCTAGTTGTCTGATTGTGTTCACCTGTGGCCCTTGTGTTTCTCCTCCTCTGCCCGGCTGTTTCTCATCTTGTGATTACCCCTCCCTGTATAAGGGTTGCGTTCCAATAGTCCATTTAGCTTAGGAACCTTCCTAACCAAGTGAAATGACCCGGAAGTACGTCAGTGGCAGCCATTTTAAGTGCCGTTCCAATTCTCTAAATGAAAGGAAAGGAGGTGTCCGATGTCCGTTCCCATTGGGGGTCCCGCCGACCACTCTTCTGCTTGGGGTCCAGCCAACCCTATGTCCTGTGCCGTTGGAGGCCCCGCCGACTACTCTTCTGCCGGGGGTCCTGCCAACCCTATGTCCTGTGCCGCTGGAGGTTCCGCTGGGGGTCCTGCCAGCTTCATGTCCTGTCCCGTTGGGGGTCCCGCCGACTACTCTTCTGCCGGGGGTCCTGCCAACCCTATGTACTGTGCCGTTGGAGGTTCCGCTGGGGGTCCTGCCAGCTCCATGTCCAGTCCCGTTGGAGGTCCTGCCGACTACTCTCCTGCCGGGGGTCCTGCCAATCCTATGTCTTGTTCCTCTGGGGGTCCCGTCAACAACTCTTCTGCCGGGGGTCCTTCCAACCACTTGTCCTGTTCCGTTGGAAGCCCCACTATCACCTATCTCGCCGGGGGTCCTGCCAACTCCTGGTCCTTATCCGTGGGGGATCCTGCCGAAGCCTGTCCCACCGGCTCCGGTTCCTGTTCGGCCGACACCGGGTCCTGCCCGGCCTCCGGAGCTGTCTGGTCTTCGCCCTCGAGCCCGGCCCCCTGAGAGCCGCAGTCTTCGCCCTCGAGCCCGGCCCCCTGAGAGCCGCGGTCTTCGCCCTCAAGCCCGGCCCCCTGAGTACCGCGGTCTTCGCCCTCTGGCTCGGCCCCCTGAGTTCGCCCGCTGTGGCCTTCGCCCCACCATGGACTTCGCCCCACCATGGACTCTGCCTTGCCCCCGGGCCGTCCGCCCGAGATCCCCACCTTGGACTCTGCCTTGCCCCCGGGCCGTCCATCCGAGTCCCCCACCTTGGACTCTGCCTTGCCCCCGGGCCGTCCGCCCGAGTCCCCCTTCTCGGCTTCTGCCTTGCCCCTGGTCCGTCCGCCCGAGATCCCTTCCGGGTCCTCCGCTGTGCTCCTGGGCTGTCAGCCCAAAATCCCGTCCTCCTGACCCCCTCCACCCACCCTGGTGGCCTAGTGATGCGTCCCTCCTCCGGACCCCCTCCACCCACACTGCTTGAGGTTTTGGACTTTTGTGGTTTTTTTTTTTTTAGGGACATCTGGAATCCGTCCCTTGAGGGGGGGGGTTCTGTTACGATTATTGTGTTATGTCACGTTTTGTATGTCTTGTTTTGGGTGTTTTGCTGTTCTCCCTGTCATGTTTTCCCTTGGTATATTGTCTGGTCCTTTTCCCTGTGTTTTTCCTCCTGTCGTTAGTTTCCCTGGTGTGTCTAGTTGTCTGATTGTGTTCACCTGTGGCCCTTGTGTTTCTCCTCCCCTGCCCAGCCGTTTCTCGTCTTGTGATTACCCCTCCCTGTATTTAGTCTTGTCTCTTCCTGTGTTCAGTGTTGGTTCGTCTTTTGTTTGTGAATGAGTTCACCGGTGAGTGTTCTGTTTTGTCCAAGTTATTATTTTATCCTTGAAATAAAGGCAATATCAGTGTAATCTGCATTTGGGTCCTGCTTGCTTTACCCACCGTAACAAACGCCCGGCGTGGATGAAGATGGTGCAGGTCCTTCTTCATGCAGAGGAAGAGGAAGTGGGAAAACGGGATAAGACCTCTGGACACCACGCTGTCTCAATGATCATAAAAAGCATTACCTTGGTTTTCTCAACATTTTAAAAGAAGCTTAAGCTCAGCGAGCTGAGTCTGTATAATGTTAAAAAAATGCATGAGTGCTCAGTGCCCAGGGGCCCCTGGAGGTACTAATCCGGCCTTGCTCCCGCTGCCTCCTGGCGCTGCAGAGATTTCATGAAGTGAAGGAGGTTTTCCTTCTATAAAACAGCTGTGGGCAGCAGATACTGTGAGTGTCACGGACATGAATTCATAGATCAAGGCAGACTGGTGCACACACTCTCCTGTTTTGCCAATCCGGTGCTTAAACAAAAATACAACCCTGGCCGAAATGTCCTTAAAATGAAGTCCGAGTTTGACATTTTAATTCATGTCCTGCCAACACTGGCAGGACAGAAGGCGACACGCCCGTTCTAAGCCGTGTCCCTCACTCCTCACATCCCAAGCTGCATCCCCAACAAGTTTATTATGTTGTTACATCGTTTCAGATGTTGTGTTTCAGTTGTGCTCTTGATAAGCCATTAAAACAGTAAAAACACGTTCAGTTTCCTTTTTGCTTTTTGTGTCTCCTGTTCACCAAAATATACCCTTCTGTTATGGAAAAAGAAAGTAATCTAAAAGTAATCTGATTACGTTTTAAGACACGTAACTGTGTTCGGATTACTTTCAGAGCCATGTATTCAGTAATCAGTAACTGATTACATTTACAAAGTAACCCTCCCAACCCTGTAATCACCACTTTCATTGTCGCAGTGATGGTGCTATGTTGCTTTCTGAAGCCTGACTGATGTTTAGACAGGATATCATTCTTACATAAAAACTCCTTTACTTGTTCACTCACTGGCGTTCGAGCACCTTCGCCAGAACTGATAATTTAGAGATTGGCCTATAGTTATTTAAAATAGTTGGTAGAGTCAGGCACACGAGTCCGTTTGACTGTGTGCGCCGGTGTCTGAACGCTCACTCACTGCTAGCTATGTAGCTAACTGTCCATGCTGTTAGGCTATACTTAGCTTGCATTGTTATGGATCTAAAGGTAGCAAAAGCTAACTTTCATAGCACAGCTTTTCTTTACTTCTCACTTAAAGGTGGGGTAGGTAAGTTTGAGAAACTGGCTCGAGATACACTTTTTGTTATATTCCATGGAATGCTCTTAACATCCCTTATATCTTAAGTGCTTTGACAAAAAATCCATTAAAAAAATGTCATCTGTGGAAGCCGTAGTACTGTAAAAAGCACGACCAATCATTTTATAACTGGATGGCCTACCTGCCTGTCAGCCTTCCATCTGTGCACAAACTTATCTCGTGCCCTCATTGGTCATGTGCGCGTTAGTGTGTGTTGGAGGAGGGGCTCTGTAAGGAAGTGGCAGATTTTTCACAGCTGTGTATTTTCAGATTCTAGCGCACTCGAGCTGGTTTTGGAGAAACCAGCTCGAGTTTTGGAGAAACCAGCATGTAAACGGTCTGCAGAGTCAAAAAGCCTCAAAGTACAACCTGTAGGGAGTAAAACTCTAACACAGAAGAGACCTCCCCAAAACACCTCGTTGGAGATTTATCATGTTCTTCCTGGACATTGTGACGTCAGAACACCCAGTGGCCACGTCCAGAGCTATGACCAGGCTGATTGGTCCAAATTAACCAATCCACGGACTTCCTCACACACACACACACAGTGCAGGCAGCTCTGCTGATTTCTCCTCCCTGGCTGCAGGCTGATAACAGTTGGGATCGTGGCGAAATTCTCTCTGCAGACCCATTCTCTTGTCACTGAGGGCCCTCTTTGCTCAAGGGCCCCTGGGCACTTGCCCAGGTTGCCTATATGGTTAGTCCGGCCTTGAGTTACAGAGATGCTTTATGAGAAACCGATGTGAGTTTGGAAAATTGCACAATATAGTAGACCTCAACAATGGAATTATGATCAGTGGAAATGGCCATGACATGTCTCCTTCAAACTCTTAGTTTTGCTTGATTCTTAGAAAGTGTTCCTTTTATCTTTATAAAACAAAACTAATCCCATACAAAGACCCCACCATATAATAACATTGCTGTAGTTAACAACAAGAACTACCATACTATTCCCCCTACTGTACCTTCCATTTTCACTACAATCCTATTTTCACCCTATACACCCTATACACATTCACGATACACCCTATATCTTACCCTGAACAATGAACTTAAATGTCAACACTTTTTCCTCAAGGCTTAAGCCTTAAGATTCTTTATATGAAGGAAGGTTCTTCTCCTTTTCTAATCTATGACTATGCAACTAGCAAAACAGATACAAAATGTGAATACAATATTCTCAGTCTTGTACAGTTTTTGCACTGTTTAGTAGAATCTACTCTTGTGTCATTCTGCACCGTTTTTATCCTAAGCATCAATGAATCAATGAGCGTAACCCATTTTTGGGTGAAGTAGGACATTATGATACAATGTTCTTCTTTATCCTGACAATCTGTGTTTCCAATGGATTTGGGTAGTGTTGTAAATCTTACATTTCCCTTCACATTGATGGTAATACAATTGTGCACAAAAGCCTTTCTGTTACTGCAGTCAAAGTGTCTCTTTATGGAAAATACGTTTGTCTCTTGGATGCCAGACAGACTCGGCTGTTTGAAAACACTTCATTCAGTAGAGCCTGAGAGAGATAACTTAATGTCTGTAATATAAATTCCTGCCTTGTTCTCAGGCTCCGTAATCTCTCAGTTTTTGGTTTATGTCTAGCGAAACAGCTGGAGGCTCTCACATCAGCTGTCATGTAAGAAAAAAACAGCAAATTGTTGTCTCTTTTTAATCTGCACTTATAACTCTCTTCTACTTATCTGTGATTCAAAGAGACACATGGTCAAATTCCCTTGAGGTTTTCTTTAGAGGGCACTATTTATTGTATAATCTACTTGGGTATAAGAACTGTGAATTTGCTTTAACAGACACGTTTTCACACTGGTTTTTTATGAGCAAGTTCTTAATAAAGCCACGACTTAATTCGCAACTAGTAAACTTTCTAATGGTCAATCTTTTTTTCACGGACAGCCTGTCACAAAGCCAATAGAATAAAAATGTAATCCTGACCAAAGTAGTTTTCATGACAAATATAAAGTGTTCCTTCATTACAGTCTAGAGATATTTATCTTCAGAAATGACCTCAGGTCACCAAGTTCCCCCCTGTGAAGAGGAAGTGAGCCGCAACGCTGAAAATATAGTGTGAGAATGTTTGTAGACCTGTGCTCTAGCTTAATGTTGTTGTATGAAACTTTAGATATTTAAATCAATCAAAGATTTCTTCATTTAAAATTCCATGAAATGTTTTTGAGCATATTTAAGTAGCCATTTTGGATAAATGTTACCACCAATTAAAGCTAATTGTGATGTAATGACACTGCTCATTCGATTAAAAGATTACAGACTAGGGTTTAAAAGCCACCTCATGCCACACCATGAGAGCACATTATAGGCTTCCCTAAGAAGCTCAAAGTTACTTTATTGTAAGAGAGTAACCAAGGTTATGTGCCAGAGGCTCATCTGTCACGTGAATGCCTATTTAGGAAATATTCCATTTATAGCGTGTAAATACAATATGTTCACGTGATACAATGGAGAAGGGTTTTAAGGAGCTGCGTAAGAGCAGATAGTTTAAAATCCACTTCTGTTCAGTAACTGTTTATTAACAGATCACTATATGTCCTATAACCACACTGACATATATTAATGTGGTTCTTTCAGATCCCTAATGTAAAGTGCAGTGAAGACAATCACATTCACTTGAAAAGGTCAGTACATTTATTCAAAGCTTGCATTCACGCACACACACAGGCGCACACACACACACACACACACACACACACACACACACACACACACACACACACACACATACACACAAACATTTAGTCTGTCATGCACTTTTTCAAGATGTAGAAGTCCTGAGTTTTCTGTGTGTCTCAAAATTATTCTATCATTTTTTGTAAGAACAATATATATATACATTAGTTTATATCTTATATTCTGTAAGAGTTACATTATTTGTTGGAATGTAGGTATTGCAGTAATAGCTTTATGAGTTAGGATTGTATCAATCATCAAGAATATAGAATATTTTATAATCCCCCAATTCAAGCTGGACCCCAAAGAGATTTCTTACCAAACACATTATTTAGAAAAGATTTCCTGAGGAACATTGTGTAAAAATAGTTTCTATTTGAAATGTTACTTTGCACAAGGGAGGTCTGCTATTCATATAATGCAAGCAACATTTATGATGTCCTTTTGAAAGCCCATCAAATATTACATAAAGCACGGCAGTATTGTACACCAACGAACAGTCATGTGCCGCAGCCAGTTGGGTGTTAAAATCCTGTTAGACATAATAAAGGCAGGTGCTACATTACATGTTGCAAACAGAGGAGATTAGATAGCCTTTAAAATTATACTGGTTGACAGAATTCAAAATAATGATCTCAATCAGACACATAGCTGCAATGTACTTCCTGTTTCTGAAACTTTGTCAACAGCCCTACTGTTTGAGCATGTAGCACAAGCACATAGGTTGAAGATGTTTACCCTCTTTTAATACAAATGTATCTGGCCATTGATCATATAAAAATTATATGCTATTGCTTGGTTTTTCTTTGGGTTCCATCAAATACCATAATAGCATGCTGCATGGAGACCACAATACATTGATAAGTAATAATGTCATTGCAGGTGTTTGGTCAGTATTTCTTTGCATCCCCTACAATCTGTCAATTTATGAGGTAGGGCTGAGCCATTCTAATGCATGTCACCGTGTATTTCCAAACCAAATAACATTTGGTTGAAAAGATTTCAGTATTCCAAAGATTCTGAAAAACACATCACATATAGCAAATTCAAGTCATTCCAGTTTTCTCATCCCAAACAATGGTTCAAAATTCATCATTGTGTTTTCATTGTCGATTCCTCACTTCCGAACCTGTATTCTATTAAAATAGGCCACACTGTAATCAAATGCTCGTCCCTGATGCATGTCTTTATCACAGCGAAAGATTTAAAGAAAAAGAGAATAATCATTTTTTGCTGGAATGTTTGGAACCCTTTGTTTTTTTTTCCTCGTCTTTTTTCTCTTTTTCCTGCTGCAGCTTAATTTCTCTTTTCTTCTCCTCCTTTGCCTCCTTGTACTTCCAGATAGGAGGCTCCAGGTATCCTTTCTGCCTTTTCTTCTTCTTCTTCTCTTTCTTTGGAGTTGGCTCCCCAGATCTTGTGACTTCAATCTTGGGAATACAGCCCGAGGGGAAGATGCTGTTTTGCCCCATGCTTCGGGGAATAAAGCTTCCAATGCCATGCTGCTGGCAGCAGGATGTCAGAGGGGTTGACACACCAGTTTGAGAATCTGAGGTGGTGACGGAGCCATTACTGTGGGACACTGTGCTCTCCTCCAACTCCTTGATGTTGTGCTTTTCAAGCAGTTCAGAGACGGCAAACCGTCGCTTGCCAATCTCTGGGGGGCTTGAAGGACAGAGTGGACGGCAAGCAGTGGCTACCAGGGGGCTGTGGAGGCCTGTAGTCATCCGCACCATGTGGTCCATGACCCCATTGTCTTGGGCGTCTTGAGGGAAGCTGAAAGAGAAACTGTCTTTTAAGCAATGCCTTAGCTTCTGACCAGCTGTTTTGGTGACGGTGGCCTTCGCTACAAGTAGCTTCAGCTCAGGCCACTCAGGAATGTAACTTTCACAGAACTGCACAGCGACCGGATGAACAAACAGGCGGCGTATTCTGTTAACAGTCTCAAACCTCCCTGTCTTAATGGCCCAGTCATTTAGACCTCTCCCCTGCACCAGGTCTATGGCATTCATATCCGCACCTGCACATGAAAAAGTGGAGAAGATATACTGTCAAAACAAGAACACAAGTTTTATAATCACTGGAGGCTGAGGGACCTGGGTAAATCAATTGCTCCTTCAGCAAAATTACCCCACCATGTGGTCACATTTAGGGCACAATTTATTGACTTGATGAACAGTGTTAACACAATAAATCAGGCTATTACACAGAATTACAAAATAATGATAAATATATAAAGATCAGGCCAGAGTTCTTAGGATTTTCTACAACTCATTTTTGGAGGAAGACTATGTCAATAGTTTTCATACTTGAATCCATGTTGTTTCTTCTCAACCATTAGATATGTACCATGCATGAAGGTCTGTACCAATTTCCAAATATGGGCAGACTGCCTCTAAATGAATCTATTGTGCATGTGTGCATACACATCAGAAGTTCCTCTTTTCAAAATTGTGAAATGCTGCAAAGTTTATTGGATGTCTCATGTACCATTAACTTACCATGCATTAGCAGGGCGGACACACTCTCTGCCTGGCCCTGCAGGCCTGCCTTGATGAGGGCTGTGAAGCCGCGGGGATCCCTGACTTCAGTATCCACACCAGAGAAGAAGTTAAGGATGAAGTTTAGAATGGTGACAAAGCCTGCATTGGGGGGGAAAAAACATTATATTCATATGCCCTTACTAGATGTTGATGTTATATGCTGTTACTGTCTTAGACTGACCTGCCTGTGCAGCAATCATGAGGGCAGTGTTGCCATCATTGTCCTGGTGATTGATGTCAATCATTGGACATGTGTGCAGCATGGTGACTATGTCAATAAACCCCTTGACCACAGCCAGCATTAGTCCATTCTGAGGGGGATCAAGGTAGAAATAAATGTACTTTTATGAAAGTATTAGTTGTCTGTTCTAGGAAATATCCCAAATTCCAAAGTCACTTTAGTTGTGTGATTAAAAAGAAACACTGAAATCCATCTCACCCTGCCGTTGATGTCCAGTTCCATAGCCTCGTCTTTAGTGACTCCTCTCTCCAGGATCTTGAGCAGGGATGTGGGATCGTTCCTAGCACAGGCCTCGTACACCGTTTTAGCCGGCTCTGTATACTTCCCTTCCATTTGATATTGGGGAAGCACCGAGTCATCAGAAAGCACACTCCCTGAGTCTGAATCATCCAGGAGGATCTCTGAGTCCCCGGAGGGGCCATCGCCCAGGTGGGGGTCATACTTTGAACTGGCCATTGGACCACCTTCTGCCTGGGATCACACCTGGGTGTCAGGTCTGTTGGGCAACACCCACATCTTGAATAGGAACATATAAATGTTGTTATGATGGACACAAATTGAACACATTTTCTAGTTTCCCCCATTGTCCCCAATTGATGAGACAACTGTGCACGACCTCTGAACTCAGTAGACCAAAGGGGGCTGCAGTGAAGGGCATCCCTTAACACCATTACACTTTGTATGCCTGTGTAATGCATTGTTTGTAATGCTGTGTAATAGACAAAGAGCCAGGCAAACCCTATTCTATTTTACAGTCAAACAGCTACTTGTTTTTCTAGATATCTGAAATGGCAGTTTTTGTTGCAAATTACTAGTTTATTCTTATTCTTTATGTCGGGTAGAAATGGACATCTTATGTGCCAATCAGATATTGTCAAAAATCGATTCTTGGGTAAAACGTGTGTGCAAAAGAAATATCCTTACAACTGAATTTTGTTTTGTGCCACCTTGAACAGGTTTGTGGGCATTTTCTTCTCCTCAAAATAAGCCTCTTACACTAGATCAAGTATGACTGGAGGACTGATAAAACAACACTGGCAGCCTTTTGATGTTGACGTGTTAAACAGATCTGATGACTTGTAAGGGCCGTGTGTAAGGCACAGTGCCTAAAGAGAATGACCTCACCTCAGCACTCCTGTTGGAGCGGCTGATCTGTAAGTCGGTGATTTACAAGAAGGATAAGCTGACTTTAACAGCATGCTTTTTGCCTATATTTGCTCACCAGCTCAGCCCATTATAAAAGAGAAGAATAAAGGGTGTAGTTATGACTGAGTGTAATATTTACAATATTGCATACTTGTATGTAAAAATATGAGAGATGATATATCAACAAGTCAATTCCGGTACAGAAAAATGTCAAGAAAAACTGTAGGCATTTGCAGAAGCTCAGTCTGTGAAAGTCGTGTGAATGTGGGCATAGTAGGAGGAGGGTAGTGGGTTGAGAAAGGCCATATGGTGCCAGAAGCAATGGGGGGCCAGACTAGTGACAGCATCTGTCATGGTGTCTTAACCATGCCACACTGCTCTGCATTACAAGTGCACTGGGGTATCCAGTGTGTTTTCTGGTATAAATAAAAAAAACTATACAAGTACAAATGTTCTGTTTGTATGAAACCAGTGATGACACTGATACACGTATTCAATCTTAATGTTTTGAAGGAGATGAGAGTGGAAAGAGTGTGATTTGGTCCTGCATACAACACTACACCATATCCACATGAGGCAACCAGATTTCACAAAAGCAGCTTTGCACCTGCTGATAATTGATTAGAGTAATAGCATCTTTTGACAAAGCTCTTGTTAACAAATTGAATAGCTCAACTCCTTTAATCCCACAAACACATTTCCTATTTCAGCATTGTGTCATGAAGAAGGTAGATTACTATCACACAAATGTTTCTCTCTCTTTCTCCTTCTGCACAAACACAGATGCTCTATTTTTTACTCTGCCATTGTGGCCTACACTTCCTTCTAGATTAACACCTTGCAAAGGGTCATTTGCTGAATCTTAACGGTAAGGTGTGGAGTGAAGATGAAACAAAAGTAGCAACAGTTTGTGCCAACGTTTTTTAGAACAAATAGTGATAGCAAATGCTCACCCTAAAATAATCCAGTTATCTCCTTCTCTTCTGCAGTCAAACCACAACCATCTTCATATTTTGGACTTTACTTCCTCCTCTTGGCTCTTGGTAGAAACTGTTAACGTTTAAGTTTCCCAAACTGACTCCAGCTGAATACCTTCCCCCTCCTCTCATCTTCCCTACTGGCCAGTTAGGTTGCCTCCTCAATCGGCAATCTGTCCAGGTCCCAACATAGACTCTGCTTTCCTAAGTCAGGCAACTTGCTCTCTCCCTCTCATCCTGATTAGAGAAGATTTAAGGATTAAGAGAAAGAAACAGACAGCAGCCAACCTTGCTCCCCTTACAGTCTGTTAAGTTAGTCTGCTCTTTATTTCTTCTCCCGCTCACTTGTTTCCACAGCTCTCCCCGAGTCAGTCCATCCACAGCTCTCTGCTGCCCATCTGTTGTGTCAGGAAAATATCTCTAACCGTCCAAATCAGTGTGGTGACTGAATCATAGAGGCTCTGGCTCCTAAATATGTCTTTCTGCTGAGGACCCCCTGCCTGATTAATTTCAATGTGTCTGCGTGATGAGAGGCAGCATCTTGGGTCTGTTTTCCCATGGAAATCCATTTGCTGGGACAACAAAGTAACCCGGCCGCTACTCTAAGCCAGTGCGCTTTGCTCGTATTATTCCCATGACAGGGATGACACATGCAGACATGCAAAATAACACATGGGCATTCTGTGATGCATGCACACAATTGCTCAGATATAAGATGCTATGCACACACGAACACACATGGTACAACGACACAGATGCTCAAATAGTTAGAATCAACGGATTATACAATAGGCATCAAAGATGTTTTTTCTCTATCACAATTATGCTTTTATTAACACGCCCAGATCAAAAGAGAGCTCACATATTATTTTGTATTAGTATTCACATTTTCATCAAACGTTCATTCAATTGACCTGGTGATTCGGGTAACGAGCCAACAGCAAAATCACAAATTGGAACAACTCAAGTCATTTTATATTCCATTTATAAGAAACAAGGCCAAGACACTTGAATAATTGTTTTCATACTAGTTTCACGATGGTTCTACACCCCAAGCCCTGCTTGAATTGTGATGCTTTGACAGCCAAATCCTACATGTGGACAGGACTACCGCGTAACAGTTTTATTCATATCATCACAGACTCAATCACATGGTTTTAAAGGTGCATGTTAATAGATTAACCCTGATAATGAATTCGAGAAGAGCCAATCTGTGTCTTCGAACATGTGAATGAAACCTGCCTTATGCAACACTTCCTCTGTTAGAGGGATGACTACTGCCCCCTTCTGATCAAACTGGGCCATGCAGCGATTATCCATGAATCTTGTTTATGTAATTCAAAATGATATTCAGACTGTTCATGTCTAAAATAGCTTCAAAATGAACCCTAACCCTCATTATCTACACCCCCTTCAAATGTATCAACAAACGTGTAACGAGGCACATCTTGTTTGCTCTGCACTTACATGTCTTTATTTTACAGTTTAATCCTAAAATACCATCAGCGAGTTCTATTAGATACTTCATGCCATAATATTAACCAGCAAAACTTTTTCAAAATAGAGCTCTGTCTTGACTTAGAAAAGCCACTGTGACAAATTGGACGCTCACTCAAAAGCATTTTGATCCGGAGAATTATAGTTGCTGATCTGCTCTGAAGAGTTAGCCTACAAATACATGTTGTTGATACCAGCCATGTGAAGTGGTCACAAACCTGAACACAATCTCTCTAAAACCATCAAATGACCAATTCCTTATCAGAAGCTTCCTCAGATCAGCATCAGATCAGATATAACATCACACTAACTTGACCCATTAATCTAAAGGTGCTATGTTTAGACACAGGAGCCTGAGGTGGGTTTTGACCACTCACTGATATGAAACACAGGAAGTAGAAGAAAGTTCATGATTGGGCGAAGATTTATAGCTTGTGAAAGGTCAAAACAAGTGGATAGGAAGATTTTCAGAGGAAAGGGAAGTCTGTTTGGCAAAACAGGGTGTGTGTGTGTGTGTGTGTGTGTGTGTGTGTGTGTGTGTGTGTGTGTGTGTGTGTGTGTGTGTGTGTGTGTGTGTGTGTGTGTGTGTGTGTGTGTGTGTGTGTGTGTGTGTGTGTGTGTGTGTGTGTGTTAGATATACAAGACTGATCTCACAGCTGTACCACACGAGGGCAGCAGCATACTTCAACATCAGCATTGTTTGTTTATCACATAGTAAAGTCCCAAAGATGTTTACAATATATTAACTAATCTGATGTATTTGAGTGAAGTACATTTTGTTCTGACTCCTACCTCTTGACAGTGCTCACACTTTCCTTTTAGGGTCACAGCTATTTGCCTCCTGTTCTGCAAATTCCTAACAGAGTTATTCACTCATCATCGCTGCAAAAGACAGCTCAACTTCTCCCCAGGCAGCAGAGTACCCAGCAGGGGTCACTGATAGAGCAAAATCCTTTTTGGAAAGAAGCTTGGGAAGTAACAAACTAAGTTTAGCCAGCTTAGTGACTGATGTTAAAGACAGCCATGTGCTCAGCTAATATTAGACAGTTGGCAGTCTCTACAGGAAAGTCTCTTAGGTCAGACTTTATGATCATCTGCTATATTATTTCAGTCTACGCCGAATTAACACACAGAACTCATGCTACTTGTTTAAAAGTGTTTATCCTGGAGGGATCAGGTGTATGGAAGGAAACACGGAGACGGAGGAAACATTACTGACGGTGTAATGCAAACATATTGCAATAGGAAGTGGACGTTTTTTTGTTTGTTGCTTTGATACAATGGTGGGTGACTGATACATGGGTAACAAATACTGCACATAAGACAATGATTTGCTCAAACCTTTGAGTAATTCTCTCAAACCACAAAATGAGACTTGCAATGGGCTGGGTTAGTGTTGGATTAGGGCAAGACAACATGAGGTAGAAAAGTATTCAAATGGGCACCACTACTCCTTAAATTCTGGTTGTGCATATTTTCAAAATATTTAAAGGAGGTTGACAAAAAAGTTGACTGATAACAATGTAATATTGCATATTCTGAAATAACTTTACATGATTCAGCTGGCTCAACAGAGAAATACGAAACCTATTACTTTTGAAAGATTCCTTGTAGTTTGTTCCATATGGAATTGTAAGAGTAGTTTTAAAAGAAAGCAATGCAGTACAGGTCAACATTTTATACTGTTTTTACTTTTGTCATTTCATGCCTTTTAAGAGCAAGTGGAGGGAGGACAGGGAATGATGTGAGGCGGATTAGAACCCAGCATAACCTGCTTCTCTTCTAGCTGCCCTGGTTCAGAGAAAGTGATTCTGATGTGTCCAGTCAGCCTTGACCTTGTGCTAAAGGCTAGTTTGAGCGATGTGGAAACTTTGTATGATCACAAAGTGGTTGTTGAAAGCAATCATTGCTTCTTCCAATTCCAAGCTTAGTGTTTCCTCATACTCACATCTTCACCTCTGCCAGTACAGTATGTCTGAGAGTTTTTTACTGCTGACTAAATGTTCTCAATAAAGATGAAAGCCAGATCTTCTATAACACCCAAAGCAATCAGGAAAAAACCCACGTTTGGTATAGTGTGAAGCATTTGAAATATCTTTCTTAATATTTGATAAACCGCTACCAAATCTTAGAAAAAAATCCAAACAATGAATATGAAATACTTAAAGATATAAACCAATTAGGAATATGTGTCACAATATAACATACCCATCCTTTTATTTCTATGCTGATGAAACTGTCAAACTATACTTTGCTTCTACTTTTGCAAAGGCTTTTTGAGTATCATCAGTATGTACTGTATGTGATATTCGAGTACAAGAACAGCTCTGTCAATGGCAAGTTGTTTACAATTATTGTTCCCAAAGCTAGAGCTATATTGAAAACCAATGGAACAATCTACAGGCTGATCTTATCTATCTTCAAATGATTTATCAGATAATTTTTTAGTATTAGTTAAATCTTTCATGGTAATTGTTGAAACTCTGTGTTGCTTGACCAAGTCTTCCTTGTTTAGGAAATCTTTTAAATCAATGGTACACATCTGGTTACGTTTAGGCTAAGTAATAAATAATTAAACCTTTATATTAACACACATTTATTTTGTGTGTGTGTGTGTGTGTGTGTGTGTGTGTGTGTGTGTGTGTGTGTGTTTCCAAGATACAGACTTGGCTCATGGTCTGTAATCTGTCAGTAAGCAATGTTGCAAGTCAAGCATTCAACTTATAATGACAAATAATCATTCAATTAACCAGAAACTAATACTACTGGTTTGACTCAGTAATCAGTATTTCAGCAGTTTAATAAGGTGTGTGTATTTGTGTGTGTGTGTCTGTGTGCAATCGGGGACAGTCTCTTAAATAGTTGAGCTTCATGGGCTGTGTATTCATACCTTATTTGGGGCTTTCCCGCTGCTTAGGTTCACACAATCCATGTGTCACTGCCTGAGACGTGGGTAAGATAAAGAGAGTGTATGGTGCCAGGGCTGTTCATCGAAAGTCCAGCAGAAAGAGATATTGAAAGGAATGATATATTTTGAGATTAAAAGATCCAGGTGGTGAAGACAAGGACCACAAAATGAAAGAAGAGCAAGAATGATGGAAGGAGGAGAGGTTTTGGAAAGGGGGGTGGTGACCCTTTATAGCCAATGAAGAACAAGGGAGGGTGATGTGGTAAGTCTTGAAGTCACGGCTCACCGTTTCAGCATTCAGTGAGAGAGACAGGAGGAGACTTCAACTTCCAACTACAACTTCAAACAGAAAGAGACACCAGGAAGGCCCAGTACATATTTTGACTGTCAAGAGGAACCTTATATTGAGAGCGACAAGTGGAAATTATTTTACTGGACTAAGCCAGAGTAAGGGACACCTCCAGCCGGCTCACCTGTGTCTGAATTAGAGGAAGTAAGAGAGCGGGCCAATGAGGGAAGAGCTCTGAGGCTCCTGTCAAGACCGAAACATACCCATTTCTTCCTGGATCAATTATTCATATCATGAGATTTCCTGTGTGTCAGGCCGGAACAAGGCGGGCTGCAGAGGCTCAGCTCTAAACTGGCACAGTGCTCCGTCAGACAGGAGCTGAAGGAGCAGAAAACAGGGTGACAAAAGAGACACAAGACCCAGAGAGACCAAGGGTCACAACAGCAGAGGAGATACATTTGAGGCACGTTTTTGTTTGCCGTTTGTGGAAAATGAAAGCTCTACAGAAGAACCAGGGACGCACTGACCAGATGTTGGGAGCCATGGCTGACATGCTTACTTCCGTGGCCATGCCCAATCAGCAGTGGGTGAGTTGTAGATCTGTTTGTGTATTTACTGACTGTTATTATAATATAATTACTGAATTTGATGAAAGAAAGCACATTCATTTTGGAGGTGTTTTTAAGGGCTTCTGGAGCATGGGCTCGCTCATCTGTGGCACTGTTGTTTTTCTTTTTTATTACTGCCGATTTTTATTCCATATTTCATTCCTTTTTATTCCATTGCAATGTAAATACTGTTATATATTTTTACTTTATATTTTATTATTTTTGATATTTGTTCTAGTTCTCTACCGGTGTTTTTTAATTCTTGTTTTACTTTTATGTATGCACCATGACACCAAGTGTTACCTACTTGGTAATAAAGCTGTTTCTGATTCTGACAAATTGCTGCATAGCTAGTTTATTTTGTGTCATCTATATCTTGGTCATAAACCTTAAAATGATTTAGTTAGAGAAGCAGAGAGACGAAAAAGCGAGGGATGGAAGGATTGCTGGTCTCTGTTCAATGCATAAGAGGAATCTTGAATGTTTCAGAACAGGAAACAGATTTGTAGTGATTAGACCACCTCACCGTAAACAAAATAATGTAGGTTTAGCGGCCCACTGCAAACCACCGAATGCATTTCCTTTCTTTCCTCCTATTGTTTATCTGCCTAAAAACAGGAAAAGGTCAGCATTACGGGTGATCTGGTTACCTGAAGCATTAATGTGTTATCTGATTGGTCGGACGAATCTATGACAGCCAAATACAATTTTATTCTTAAAAATATCAGGCAATACTCATCCTATTCAATTGCAGAACTAATTGAACGTAAAAGCATAAATAAGTTGAATTTGATGTATTTGATTAAACTGCAGCATGTAGGTTTCAACACAACATCTGGAGAATCAACATACAGAGGTGAGGGTGCACTAGAAGATCCAAATGTGTATTTTTGTTAATTTGTCTTTCTCTTTGAAAAATGTTCATCTTGATAAATCATTTCCTCCCAGACAGAGAGTGGTAAAGGAAAATATGATCTGCGGAGTACTTTATTAACCTTAACGCTTGAGGTGCTTGGTTTTTAAATAGATTCAAAGTGCCGTCTGAGAAGAAGTTCTTATCCACGCTCTGTGGCAGAAGTTAGACCTCAACGAGTTCTAAAGCATTCTTGCTCAGTGTGTAATGGAGAAAAGGATGAAGAAGATGCAGGGAATAGTGGAAAAACACAGCCACTGGTATAATGTTTTCTGGTTATGTGGCCATAGGCACTGTTTATAATCTTACCATCACTTCCTCCTTGAGAGAAGGGCTCCACCGCTGACAAAGGCATGTCTGTGTGTAGCTCTCAGAGGGGGGTGAGGTGGACCTCCCATCAAGCGAGGAGGAGAAGGGGCCAGTGCAGGGCCAGTGGGAGCCAGAGGGGCTGGAGTGGGAGCAGCAGCCCACGACAACAGAAAACCCAGAGCGGAGAGAAAGAACAGGTAAGACCTGAACGGGCTGCGCTGAGCGTGACAGACCGTTGTGTGACCCCAAACCCACAATGCTAGTCCAAACATTGGCCCTCACCAAACCAGTCGGAGCTTAGAGACTCACCGAAACACAAACTTCCAGCCCCAACTTTGATTCTTTGTGTGGAACGTCTCAGATTTCTGTGCAGTGATGTCTGACACAGCCTGCTCAGCCACTCAATCACTTTCATGAACATCTCCTAGCCGCAGTCCGTGTAGCTGTTGACATACTAAAAGCAGTGAAGATTTCTAGATTCAAGACTCATGACATGAATAACAATCATGAATCAATAAGTGTGCATGTGCCACGTGGGCTGCAGCCAGATTCAGCTCATCATGTTAGCCATATGTGAACTCTGGATAGAAAGAGTCCTGAGTACCATCAGCCATATCAGATAGTGGTCATTAGGGAGGTAATCGCTTCAGGAAAGTACCAGATGGGAGTCACCTGAGTGTTGGTAGTTTACTCTAATTAAACTCCACCCTCTGTATCCTCTATTAGCACTGATAGCAGTAAATTGCTTTGCTGTAATGTACCATACATAAGTATGTTTGAAAGAAAGAGTTCTTGTGTGTGTCCACACGCAAAACTTTCCAGATGGGGCAAGACAAGCGATTCAGCTAACTCCCCTTCGCTTAACATTGTTGGTTACACTTATTCAGATTTAGCTGTGAAAGGGTTGCGTGCATTTCCATTTTCCTTGAGTGGAATGGAACAAAAGGATCTTTGTAGCTGGATCCGGGTTTGGGTTGGAGGGAGTGTGTGTGTGTGTATACGGGGGGTTTGGTGGCGAGTACCATGTGGCTGGACCACGAACTGTTGTGCAGAGCAGTACATGGAGTACAGAAGGGGTGTGAGTGAGGCCGAAGGAAGCTGTCATTGATGCTTATCTGTAATGGTCTTACTCGGATAGGGTCTGCTGTTGAGGTTAATGCTTCCAAATATTATTTCAGTTCTCAGAAAAGAAAAGTAAAGATATGCATTATTCAGGACCATGTGGAAGAATGATGATCGCAAAAGAGATTGTTTATTCCAGTCGCAGACAAGCTCACTTCCTCAATTGTTTTTGCATTGCCCAATTTCCTCCGGATGGTAAATTGCATGGAAAATCTATGAAACACAAGGCGGAAAAACATGTGAACCACAACAAGATACAGACGTCTTTGGAGCACAGAGTAGGTAAAGTATTTTTAATTTATCGGCTCTCAAACCGCAACAAAATCACTAGTAAAAAGAACACACATCATAAATATAAACATATTTAATAGAAAAATCATATAAATAGATGTTTATATTATTATTGATTAAATTAAAAAGCCAATCTGCAAACATGTAGACACTCTGAGATGTTACATGTAGGTCACAGTGTTGTTTCCATCCCTTGCTGTGTCAGTGGAAGAGAAGGGAAAAGAGTAAAGAGCAGGGGCCCCTGCTTTCTATAAAGACGTGGTTCATGGGGCCATAAGGGCCATCTGTTATATGTTAGACACATCGTGCCTGCTAGTGGCTTCCCAGGAATCACATGACAGTGCCAAACTCCACGAATTCAGATCCTTTCCCCCCATTTCTCAATTCGAGCTTACATTGCTCTCTCTTTGCGATGAATCTCACTACAGTGTGCCTTTCTATTTTTCTCTGATAATCTCCTGTTGTTTTCCCTCGTGTCTCCCTTTTGTTCTCCAGTAACTACATACATATCTTCTTTTTATTTTTCCTCAAAGCCAGCTTTGGTATTTAAACCTGGCTCCCCCTCCAATTACACAGAGCTCCTGCCCTATAGATCACACTCTCACCCCCCCAGACATTATGTGTGAAGTGTCTGTTTCGTAACACGATCAGTGATGGATGGCCATGTGTGCCCACGATGTTATGTTTTTCAAGGTCAAATGCTTGAAGCCACATCAACAGGAAACTGCACTGAACCTCTGATCTGCAACTGCTCAATGGTCATGTTTACAGACATACGTCTTGTGAATCCTTTGACACATTATTCGTGTAGGTAAAGATATGCCAATGAATGTCTTTATTTAAAGAAAACATAATATTATTTTAGCCACACAGAGATAGCGAAAAACATAAATAGGACCATATTATTATGACATTCAATGCACAAGAATTGTGGTTTTTTTAATACAGTAGTATTACAATTTTTTACAAATAAAATCCTAAAATATTAAATGGATACGAAGTACTTAAAACAAGGATTCGGTATAAGTGTCTAAAAAGCATTAAGCCTCTTTTTCTACCTCCTAAAGAAAATCGAGACTAATAAAAAAATACATTTATGTTTGGAAGGCTGGCCAGTTTAGCACTCAGAACATAACTTGGGTAAAGAATAAATGTTACCATTCACTTAATTAATGAGTAGATTTGAGTATAACCATGTGGGAAATGCATGGCTCTGTCCATATTGGGCTCCATGAGAGGCTATCAGAGTGTGCCATCCCAGGAGGAGTGCAGATCCCAGACGACCCTGAAATAAAACTGTGTGCTTGATTGACCTTACATGGGCAGAGTTTAACCTGAAGCTGCATCACATTGTGTTGTAAGGGCCAAAGAATTAGAAAGCATTGCCTGGTGGATGGTGTAATTGTGTTTATTTCCATGGTTATAATATCTAACGTCTTCTATCATCATTCAGAAGACGTGTCAGGAAGTTGTTGGACTTGACCATGTTCTAATTCGTATTTGAAATGTTCTTCTAAGGAATGTCTGTGTTCTGTTTTGCAACATTGATGATGTTGTAAACATTGGACATAGAACAGTCGTGATTCTGTTATCTGCAACTTTGACCTATACACCGTAGATCTGACCCTTTCATCATCTTTAAAGTTGAAGGGAACAGTTTTTATGTACACATCCAGCAGGTACAGAGCAACCTTATCATTCATTTGGAGTTGATTTTGTGCTGGCAGATTTAAGTTTAGAATTCTCTCTATCAGCTTCGAAATATCTGGCTTTTGAGTTGCTATGTCTAACTGTGTCTTTAGTTATTTGGTGGTGAGCAGAGAGTTGTTGTTGTGTTTTTTTGTACAATATGTTTGCTTAAACAGCTGTCTGTTGTGGCCTAAAATGTCTCTGTGAGAGTAATGTGGACACAATGCATTGTGCTCTATTAGGCTGATTCATGTGATAATTCTCTGCAGATGTTTCACTATGAGCAACCCATTTGAAAATGTATGCTGCTTTAAATGATTAAGGACGACAGGAAATAATTTTGTGTCTATTTTGAGTTAAATTCAAGTTGTGTTTTAGCAAAATGTGGCTAGCTATCAGGTCACCTCACAGGTCACTGCTCTGCAGCACAGCTGGAAGCAAAGAGGCAGATGGTGACACACAAACAAAAGTTTACATGTTTCTACAGACATAAATATGTTCCCAAACTTACCACGTACACTCATCAGAACAATCATTTGTTTAATCCGTTTATATTAAAGATTTGCAGCATGATTCAGACTGTATTTTTCACATTAGCACAAAGACTACCTCTTAATCCCTTTTTCCGACAGAAAATCTCTTTCCCTTGACATTAAAAAAAAAACCTGGTCATAGTAATTATTAATCAAGGATAAAACAGCAGTGTTTCTCCATGTGTGGTCCCTAGGTTTACTTTTGTTTAATTAACATGTTCTCCTTTGGGTGGCGTTTTAGCTCCGGTCTAAGCTTTGAGTCAGCAGCAGTCTCACCATTGCTGCTTCTAGAGCAAGGTTCACAGAACGGTTCCAGAGAAATAAGGAGAGGGAGGGAGGCTGTGGGTCAGGTAGAGGAGGAGAACTCTGACAAGCTCCAGTTTAAATACTATCACCATTGTTTTGTTTATTAAAGATGAACTGGATGGGGTACGATTATAAGGAGGTTGTGTTTGTGTGAATGTTCAAAGTGTGTCTCTGTATGTATGCTTGTAGTCGTGAGAGTTACATGAGTATCTTGGATGTTTTGAGAAACATGTCTCCCTGGGTGGTGTTCCTCCCCCCTGTGTGCTGCAGAGCTCTGCTGCCTGAGAGCTGCACTGCATGTTCAGGTATAACAGTGGGAGGTACTGAGTGGTACTAATAGTAAAGTGCACACAGAAATGATTGCATGCACAACCCACCCGTCTCACTGATGCATGCTAGCAGTGTATTTGACTCTAATTGGACAAAAACAGCATCCCTCTGCAGATGAGCTGCACAGAAAGGTTACTCTGTGACTTCTGCTCTACGGTGGGACCTCAGCCAAAAGCCCAAAAAACTCCCCCTGCCTTAATTGGCGCTCAGCTGAGAGATGACGGGAGAAAGAAAAAGAAAGGAACTACGGGAGGAAAAGCGAGGGAGAGCGAGGAAGGAAAATCTAAGTGAACATATTTTGGCAGGGTTTCAGCTGGCTGATGGGGTGAGGAGAGGCTAATGTCACTGGGGGGTGGGGGAACACACTGCGTATAAGCCACTGCATATCTGCTGAACTCAAACTAGCCGTAGCTATTAGTATGCATAATGGTGTCATATGAGTTCTGTCTGTTCCTTCTGCTAGTGTGTATGTGTCAATACGGTACATCATAAATTAGTTTAATCCAGCAATGTGCATTGTTTTTGCGTATCTGTATTCCACAAATGTCAATACAGAAGCACATTAGAAGAATGCATTATTTTGCATGAGCTCATTTAAATCTATAAATCATACTCAAGATTCCTCTCTGAACATGTCTCCTAAATGTTCCGACTATCTTGTACCCAGAGTGGAAAGACGATCATTCTCCTTGTTTGGCGTGCTTTGCTTAGACAAAAAATACACACATCCTTCTACTTGCGTGCTTGTGGATAAGACAAGTCTTTATATCCAGTCCGGCGTGAACATATATGTATGGATTTTATCATTCTCCAGCACTGTAGGTGTCTTTCTCCACGTCTGCACAAGCTTACTGTACGTGTGCAGATGAATCATCTTGTCTGTCGTTTGGGGGAAGGAGGGAAAAAGTGAAGGAGCAAAGGAGCGAAGGAGGATTTTTTCCATATTTTTGTTAACATCCAGGGCTTCGCTCATGTCTCCAGGGCCTATTTTGGTGTTCACCTATTCAAAGGTTCCATTCGATATGAGAAAATGTATACTGTAGGGCAGGGGTGTCAAACTCAATTTCATCTCGGGCCACATTAGCATCATGGTTGCACTCAAAGGGCCAGTTTTATATACATATAAAAAATACATATATAAATATTTAATATATATAAAATAATGTATTATATTACATTATTGCCTCTGCATTTGATTATTATCGGATAGGGTAATAACTTAATAAGTCTCTACAGTGAGAATGTCACAAAATGATTTAAAAAGAAAAGCAAAATTCTGGAAAAAAAGTCAAAAATAAATAAGTGACATTTTGAAAAAAAAATCTGATTCTTAGAAAAATGCAAGTTCTAAGAAAAAATGAATATTTTGAAGAAAAAAAGTCAAATTCTGAGAAAAAAGACAAATTCTGAGAAAAAAAGTCAAATTTGAGATGCATTGTGGGACATGTAGTTTATGGGCAACGTGCTTCTGTAAATCGGCATGTAACCTTATAATAAACATATTATATTCTTTGGAAGCTCTTGTGGGGCCACATAAAATGAAGTCATGGGCCGGATTTGGCCCCCGGGCCTTGAGTTTGACACCCCTGCGTAGGGTGTTGAAAATCATAGTTTATACACAGAAATAAGATTTTTAGTCGTATTTGCATTTTAATCAAATATTACGATACGATCCGATATTACTTTATTTGTCAGATCAAGTCTGAAATTTGACTTGCGTCACAGCAGCTCCATGTCCAACATCAACAGACAAATATCCAGACACAAATACATGAAACACAAACAACAAACATTTAACATAACAGCATAACAGTGAGAGAAAAACTGCTCAAAGAGCCTTCAGCGTGCATTTGATCTGGGATTTAGCTCTGTATTTACTGTGAGGATTGACTGATGCACAAAGGACTGCTTCAGTCTGACTTTATTGAATTGCGGGACCCTGTATCTCCGATTAGATGGTAGCAGTTCATATTCACTGTTCAGAACATGGTTTGGGTCAGAGATGATGTTGTTGGACAGCCTCACTAGGTTGTTATGATAGGCTGAGTCATAGCGTCTCTGACAGGGTTGACCAACAATCTTTGAGTCCACTCAACCACCTGATTTACAGCCTGTTGGTGCAGCTCAGGGTCGTCTGTGTTACTGAGCAGAGATATTATTGAAGTATCATCAGAGTACTTAATGATAACTTGATTTGGTGTGTTGGTACGACAATCATCAGTGTAGAGAGTAAAGAGCACAGCTGAACTCACACAGTCCTGGGGGGCACCTACATTGGTTGTGATGGCAGATGACAGGGTTTTGTTAACCTTCACAAGTTGCTCTCTACTAGTGAGGAAAGCAGCATATCAGTAAATCAGGTATGGATTTACTTCCAAATTGCTATGGATTAAGTTTGTCTTGTGTTGTACTGATAAGAAAACGGAGCAGAATTCTTTCTAGTGATTTCATAATCACTGAGGTGAGGGCTATTGGTCTGTAGTCCTTATGTTCTTTTGGGCATGGAATTTTGGGCAGCGGTTTGATGTGTGAAGTTTTCCATGACAGAGGGATGGTGTGCGTGTCAATAGAAGCCTGAAAGATGGGTTGCCACACTGGAGCCAGCTCAGTAGCAAAGTTTTTCAGCAGAAAACCGCTGCACCCATCTGGCCCAGCCGCTTTCTTGGTGTTGGGGTAACTGAAATGTTTTTCTGACCTCTTCGACACTGATGGTAATTTTGTCAGAGGAAGCAGGTATTATGGTTTCGAGCATTTCAGTGCACTATTGCCTGACATTTTTTGTATTCCAAACATTTGTAATTCGATCATCGCAGAAGAACATTAGTCAATGAAAGTGGAAACCGCACTATTTCAAGTGAGTGAAGCAACCATTCAACCTTCAGCAACAAGTACAAATGCCCCCTACTGGGTGCCCTGTAGAAGCACATGAAAAGATTCCTCTGCATTCTCAAGAGCAGTTTATTCTTTATTATGTCTCCACTGTGTTTTCTGGTTGGAACAGCTCCGGCAGCGTTTCCTCACGTTGTAGTGCTTTGCCCTCGGATCCATGTCTTTGTTTTGTCTTGTTTCTTTTTAAATCTGTGCTGTCAAAGCTATTGTTACTCCTCCTTTTGAGTTGTGCTTTTATGCCTAGAAAGTATTTGGCAGCCATATCAGCAGCATCAGTGGAGACGAGTGGAGACGAGTGGAGACATTCAGCCGCTCTGTTTAATACTCTGGTGAATTGCCCCTACAATCACAGTTGCTTATAGCATCCATTAAAAGCAAAGTGGAGGAGGGAGGAGGAGGGGGGAGGAAAAGAAGAAGAGAAGAACTTTCTACTTCTACATGTTACATTTTCTTCAGTCTGAGCTGTTTGTGTGTGTGTGTGTGTGTGTGTGTGTGTGTGTGTGTGTGTGTGTCTGTGTGTGTGTGTGTGTGTGTGTGTGTGTGTGTGTGTGTGTATGTGTGTGTGTGTGTGTGTACTCCACTTGTGTCGGTTGACAGAAACATCCTGACGCCAATCTGCCACCACCTTGTCACTGTGATGAAATGGATGCTGAGAATAAAGCCCTGCCAACCATTGGAGCCCTTGACACCTCAGGGATGTTCATATTGGTGTGTATGCGTGCACATTTGTTGAGTGCCAGCCAGGACTCAGCCGTCTCTTGCTTCCGTTGATGCCAACAAAGAGGAACCTGAGTGGGCACTCGTCTTTGATGCTGTAACCGGCTGGTGAAATCTGTGCAGTCGGATGGTAGATTGTGTGAAAGGAGCATGGCGTGGTGAGTGCTGCAAAAGTGAGATGAGATCACATCCTGAGTCATTAGCTCAGAGGCTTCGGGCAAAATGAATGCTGTTTGTTGATCAGAAAAGAATGGTTTGGTCTCAGAACGCAAAGTATTTCATAAGTCATCACTTATATCACGTCATCACTGACCTTTATGGCTTACCTGCCCATGTGGGTTACTTCTTGATTTGTTTCCTTGGATAGAGGTAGTATACAGGCATGTGGACAGACTGATGTCATCTGTAAAGAGGCTGATCAGTCATAATGGAATGTTGAAGATTGATGCAAACATATAAATATAGTACTTTTAGAGTACGGATACAGCGCTGTGTTTTCACTTTGGGACGCATACCCTTCATTAGGTATGTACACTCGTCTATTATGTCCATGTATGCACTGTTACAAATCTGAGAACTCATTCAGTCGCAGAAACACACACACACCCAGATGTATGCGCTACACACACAAACATGTGTAAAAAAGAAATGGCTAATCTTAAAGTGGACGTCTGGAACAGATGAGTGAAACTTCTTAGAGTATGCTTGTTTGCTGTCATTGTTGAGAATACAGTTGAGGATAAAAGATGATAGTTAGCCTGAGAAGTACGGGTATACCATTGATTGTAACACATTGTGAGTCAATTTCAGTCAGGGTTTACTCCATTTTATGAACAATATGATAAAGTACCTGCATTTTGCACTGTCCCTTTTGATATCACAATATATAATTACAGATTATATCTGTATTTTATACTTCTGCAAAATATACATTTAACTGCAATCTAAACCAGTAAACCTGGGATTTGGGGAAGTTTCTCTGGTTAGAGTGACCCACTTTTCTCTTTCTAAATCACACACACACACACACACACACACACACACACACACACACACACACACACACACACACACACACACACACACACACACACACACACACACACACACACACACACACACACACACACACACACACACACACACACACACACACACACACACACACACACACACACACACACAATGCCAACATGCCAGCATTGTGAAATTGGAGACCACATGCTCCCTCTATGGAAACACAAATGAAAAAAAAGCCCTTGCTATGCCGGCCCCATGATCGTAACTGAACACAGAAGTCAATTTTGGAGCCGTCCCACTGAAGAAAGCCCTCGATGATCTATGATGTGAACACACTGAACTGTTTAACAGACGCTGTTGATGACACTGTCTTTGCCTTACTGGGAAATACATGACACCTTCAACCCAACATAGCCTCTCTGTAAATAGCAGTATGTATGATTACAGACATTAGTGTTGCTATTTCCAGGAGAGATAGAGCTGCACTGGAGAGCGTGGCATTTTCTCTGCTCCTATAGCTGGTTAGTAAAGGATAGCAGACAAGCGAGGAAACAGAAGGGAGCAGCTGAGAGGAGAGACGCACAAGACAGGAAGAGAGAAAAATAAGGGGAGTGGGAACCTTACCCTGGAATAGACAGCAACTAGAGCTGCAGACTCCACCCTTCTCACCCCTCCCCTTACTCTCTTTCTCCCTCACTATCTCTCTCTCTCTCTCTCTCTCTCTCTCTCTCTCTCTCTCTCTCTCCCAGTCTGTCATTTGACCAGGCAGTTCACAGAGGCGAGAGCTCAGCACCAAAAGGAAAACAGAGAAAGAGACGGAGCGCAGGGAAGCACATTCAAGATAACGATAAGCTTGCTGGAATGTTTCCTTGGTTGTTTTTCACCAGCTGAAAATCCCTGTCAGAGTGGATTTCTTCTTGGCTGCTGCTTTTGTGGACTCTTTCTCTTCTCCCCCCCGTCTGGATGTGGGCTTTTAAGTCTGTCTGCAGTTAACTAAGGAGGATCAACTGACACCTTTTTGGGGATTTACACTTTGAGGAGTAAACCTCTATTTGGGTGAGGGTGAGAGAGGGAGACTAAGAGAGACTGAGAGAAGAAGTGGAGACAGAGAAAGTGCCGGGCCATGCCCACCTTCGCCCATGGTTCAACAGCATGAAAGGGGGCAACCATCACCATCGCCACCACCGAGGCTGTGGCTGCCAACACTTGTTCCGTAAAGTCCTGGCCAAGTGTGGCTGCTGCTATGCCCGAGTCAGAGGTCAGTGCTGTTACACTCACAGAAAAAAACTCACCAAGACAGAAAAAGCATGATTCTTATCAAGTGTATCACCTTCAGTCTAACTTTCTTTGCCTTGAGGGTGATGCTGTACTTCAAAAATGCATCTGAGAGTCTGTTTGTAGATTTTGTGTGAGAGTTGTTACTTGTATGTGTGTGTTTTTGTTGATCCTACTGAACTGAAGCGATGACTCCTCTCATCTCCTTCCATTTCTTATATATCTAGATATGATATACATTCTCTCGCTCATCTCCTCCACATTTTCTCAGTTGTCCACCCACGTCTCCCTTATCTCTCCCTCCATTCCTGCGAGCGTATGCTAATGGTTTAAGTGTTAGCTTCAATCCTCTCGCCTCCAGCTCCAGCAACAGATGTGTGTTTCATACACATCAGAGCATGCGAGAAAAAAGTCCGTACACATGACTACACAGTGAGGAAGACGAAGGAGGACATGCATCACACATTATTCCATTCAAAATAGAGGACTGTGTGTGTGTTTGGGAATTGGACAGTGTCTGTCCTCATGATGAGTGTGTGTCGGTCAGGTATGTGCAGCACGTGGATGGATGAAACATCGCTCTACCCTGAACAAAGTGATCTCTCTCTCTCTTTTGCTCTCTCTCCAACCCTCCTGCTTGTTGTAATGAAGTGCAGCAGTAATAGCAGCAGTCTATTACAATAGTGTGGTTGAGTAAAAGCAGCGGGTGGCATGATATGTTATAAACAGGCTGGTTGCGTGCCTTTTTTCTTTTACAAAATTCAGGACTCCCTGTGAGAAGTAAATCAAGTCCCTCTATCTTTCCTTTCTGTTCCTGTTGCTGTCTTCTGCACATACTTTGTTTTGTCACCCTAGCTGGAAAGAAAAGTTAGAACAACAGTGGAAACTAATAACACTAAATGAGTTTACGTTGCGGTGCCAAACTACGTGTTTGTTAGCTTTTTAAAGCCAACATCAAGGGATAAACAGTGTACCTACCCGCTGAGGCTCTGCACATAGGCGGGCGGGGGGGGGCTCATGAAGTAGGTTTTCAGATTATTGGCCAGCGTTGTTGGATACATACCTCAGATTCCTTCACTTTAATCTCTTATGTAATGGATATTCTCCCTTTTCCATAGCCTGCAGATCCCCATTGTACCTCCAACATGTTATCATAGCAAATATACACACGCTTAGATCATAATGTATACACATGTGGGGGAGTGGAAGAATAGAACACGTCATGCTATTTAAAGAAATCCCAATAAACATACAATAAGATCATTATTCCAACAATCCGATAGGCTTGGATTTGTATAAAAAACCATGTATGTATCAGGAGGCTGTTTTGGTCCATCACGACAAGATGTTTCATATTTATATATAGAGTTAGAAGACAAAAACCTCTTGATCTCATTTACAATCGGAGCAGAAGAAACATGAGCACTCCAAACCTCTCTGGAGAAACCACCTAATAAAATCACAGTAGTCTCTTAGAGTAACTTAACTATTAATGTGAATCCCTGTGCTCCTTAAAACCTCCTTATGAAGCATGAAAAGTACATTGCTACTACTGTTTTGGTCCTAGCTCACATACATTACAGTTTCTATAATTAACACGACGTCAGGGGGAAAAGAGACAACTGTAGTGGCCTTTTTACTTTAATTGACCTTTCTCCTTAGAACCCTTCTCTGACTTGTTATCAGATAAAGTTGACCTTTTCAAACTAATTTACTGAATCTACCTGCGTCGGGAACTATACTGACATCCAGGACCCTGTTGTTACTGTTGTTGTGTTTACAGGAAAAACACTGAACAATGCAGGTCTGACTTCACTCGCCAAGGTCTTCTTCACTTCTGATAAACCCAACACAATGCACTTGTAAGTCAAGCTTGTCATATGTTGGACTTTGGGGGAGTTTAAAAAAACTAAAATAAACCCCTACTAACTGCTTTTTGAAAGCTAAGATAATCAGGGTCCAAATGCAAACTAATAATTTTGTGAGCTGCTGGATTTCCAACGTGAATAGTGTCACCATTTCCTCCTCATAGTCCTTCTCGTTCCAGTGACAAGCTGTGTTAGTCTATTGTATCAAACTAAGCTGTTCATGATGCATCTGCACCGTTCATTGATCCAAAAAAAGCCTCTCCATTGACAAAGAGGAAATGATAGTGTACAGCATGATTAACTCCCTGGCATAATAACACTTACTGAGGCTGCATGATGACACACTGTGCAGTATACCATTATGCCACACACTATGGGTTTGTGTCTTTCACCTCCATTCACACGTTCACTGACATCACTCGTTTACTCTAACCAATCAGTGAATACATGACTAGACTTGTAAGTTTAGCTGCAGTTTCTCATAATAATAAATGATGTGTCCAAAATGACCATCAGTAACCATCAGTACTGCTTCTGTTCAATTCACTTTAATGCAGAAAGGGGGCTGCAGTGCGTCAGAAAACAGGCAAATCAATGGCTTTCTGTGGCCTTACTGTATATGGACTATCCGGCCACATATTTCATTTCTTAATCATGGTGTAATGAAACAGGAAGAACATAGTCTTTATAAGCGAGACAATGTGTGAATGTGTGTATGTTTTTTTTAAGGTATGTGTTGCAGTTCCTTTGCAGGACTGACAAGTGCCAGAAGGCATGAAAAACAGAGGCAAATATGACAAGGTATAAACATGAGTGCAGAGGGGATGGTACAGAAAGCCCAGAGAGATGGACAGGTAGAGCGATGGGTATAATGAAAGAGAAAAGCATGTATCATTTTAGATCTGATGTTAGTGCTGCTCTGCAGGGCACATTAGCAGATTGGCTGCCGGTGGGTCATTACTGAAGGCTGCTTCTCAGCAAATACTGTTGACAGACCATTTAAAAATAGATGGTGTGCCATTATTTCATATTTTCCTCAGTCAATTGCCAGATAGGCCAGAGGGAGAAAACAAAACCTTGGGAAGAATCATGAGATCTTGTAAAAAAGTTACGTTTTTGGAACTGCCAAAGAAAACTAATGATAATGCAGGAATCTGTGTTCCTTTTTGAGCATTAAATAGCACGTTTGTTATTCTTGGACATTATTGGTTATGTTAATCATGATGTATACCACTGCAGAGTGGAGGCCAGCACAATCATCTCTGCATCTTTGCTGCAGCAAAGCCTCCCACACACCTAATGGTATTTGGGATGCACCCTGAGGTAAATGACAGACAGAGAAAACAGAAGAAAGAAAGGGATAGGATGTAGGTAAGATTACATTCAAACAAAGCAGATTGTCACTTGAATGTGAAAATACATTTTTAGCATAATTAAAAGCACAGCATTTCTATCTTAGCAGCTTAAAGGGAAATGATTCAAATGCATTTTAAATTGGTTCGGCATACATTTGCAACAGTTTTTAAATGCATTTGAAAGACACAAATGATTTGAAAAAAGAAATACAGTTTATGAACAGTTTTTCTTCTTTTGTTAGGGTTTTTCAAGACTTTTTCAAGACTTTGAAAAACCCTAACAAAACTCCGTTGTCAAACATATGTTTATGTTTGATACATTTTCAAGTGTCTTTATATACACATTTTACTGTAAATGTACTTTATGTTATTTGTTTGTGTGTCCCTGAACTGCTCTCTTCTCCACAGTAAGCAGCTTTTCTCTGTCTGGGAGTTTAAAGATAACTTGGCTGCAGCTGTAGCACAAGCATAGCAACTAAAACACTTTTCCATATGTGGACCCAAAATACCCGCCTTACCCTCCACAACTCTATCTATCTGGGTTCCCTTTGCATCTGTGAGTGTGTTTATCTCTGCGTGTGGGGGGCTGATGTTGACTCATGCATGCAATGTCTAGGACGAGGATCCCCCCCAGCAATGACACACACAAACAACAACAACACACACATATATTTACATGGTTGAATAGCAGAGACAGAGACTGGGACTACAACAACAGTTTAATCTGTAAAATATTTTGCGGATTATTCTTCCTAAAGTTTCAGCTCAATATTAAATTGCACTGCTTTGAAAAATGTTCCAGTTATTTCTTTCCAACCCTAATGCTTCTCAGCTTTTTGGCAATGTTCTTTTTTCCACACATGGCCCATTTGCTGGCAATTTAAAATGAAATACTTGATCACTTTGGGAAAATGACTGTCCCCTCGCCTGCTTTATCCTACCAGTCAGAGTGGGAGCCCCTGGAGGTGGGAGAGTTCAGTGTAGTTGTTCTCAGACGCAGGAACCCGATTGCCAGGTTTCTCTGAGACCCCTGAGACCAACATATCATTTTGATAATAAGTCAAGTATCCTTCTGACAGAAAGCAGCTCTGTTGGCAAACGCATGGGGAAAAATTACGGTGACTGAACCAGCGTGTCTTTTTATGCTTCAGCTGGAGAAGCTTCTTTGTCATCAGCTTATAAGGCAGACTTTGGACATTATGGAAAAAGCAGCAGAAATAGCTGAAATCGAAGGTATGCTGCTGGACTGCTGTGGCCCAGCCTTGTGTTCGACAGTTTGAGATATTTTTAAACGTTGCACCCCAGCCCACCCTCCACCCCGTCATCTCCTCCTGGCCTCCCACCCAACCCCCTGTCTCCTCTCTGCCGTGCAACTGATCTCCTCCATATTGTTTCTCTCTCGCACATGCAACAGAGAAAAGGACACAGAGAGAGAGAGAAGGGAAAGAAGTGAGAGAGAGGATGGGGAGACTTGTTTAATACCTACCAGTGTTCCCAGTCTCCCAGCTGGATGACGAAAGGACACAGTTTACATTTTGGGCTGAATGTTTCATGATTTGCCGGCTTGGAATGTGAACACCAAGTGGAGCATTAAGATCATTCCTGGGGCATTTTCATTTCTCTCGTCCTCTTCCCTTCCTCTCTCCCTCTCTGTTTTAGACTGGTCGGCATACAGCTAGTCGGACGGTTATTAATTATAACCTTCTCCCATTTTCATTTCATCTCCCTTTTTTACAGTTACATTTTCTTTCCTCTTTCCTTCTTGCCCTGACTTATTTCCACGGCTCCCATGCTCCTCTCCTCCTCTATCTCCTCCTTTCTTTCCCTCTCAATTTTCCTCCTCTTCTGGGTTCTGTTTGTAAACGTGCAGAGGAGAAGAATGAGGGAACAAATTATGAAACACAGGAGTGCATTCCATACCTTGTTTAGAAAGAATTCTCCTACAGCGCAGAGGGGGAGAGGAGCCATTTCCCCCTGCGATTCTCCCCCCACTTTCAGACCATATGGCTCTTTTTATGTCTGCAGACTTTAGGGGGGTCTACGACATTTGTTCCCGCTTCATTTAAACTTGGTTATCAGTCTTGTTCGACTCACTCTATTGCTGTTTGATATTCAACTGTTCTGTAATGTAGTGAGATTGAATACAGTGGGAAAAAACATGTTCACTTTCTACCCAGTACAACTTTTCATCCCGCAAGATTGGAACATACTTACTGTAAGTCTGAACAACAGGTTGACTACACGGATTGCTTCAGTGACCCCTCAGGCTGTCAGAGCAGGGAGGGGCTTTGTGTCCGGCTGCTCTCCTCTGCTGTTCTCCCCGGAGAACGCTTGATAGAGGCCTCGCTGAGAAACTTTCCAAAACAGTGCACTGCAGGCACTGCAAACAATGGAAAGTGACAATAATGAAAGCAATGTCGTAAAGAAGTCGGCTAGAGCAACCGCATGTTGTGTCTAGAAAAGGTTATCTTGTTCTCTATCAAATCTGCAGATTAAACAGTGGGTGTCAGTTTCCACCTGTCTGTGTTAAAGGTCACCTATTATGCAAAATCCACTTTTTTCATGTCTTTTATACATAAACATGTGTCCCCTCTGTGTTAAGAGATTCTGAAAGTTTCAGGAAAAAATATTTGGTCTCTTTTTGTCCTGATCCATTTATATAAAAACCTGTCTGAAAATGAGCTGATCAGATTATGGCCACTTTATGATGTCATAACGAGCCAATAACCAACCAAGGTAACCCCCACCCCCCACCTTATCACATGAATCTCCTCCTAGAGCACCATTGTGTTCTTTTTAACCAAATATCTCTCAGAGGGGCGTGGGGAGGGGCTCCTTATTTTCATCTAAAGTTACAGACACAGAATCAGAACTTTTGAAACAGGGCTGAAACAGAGGGGTTTATGGGATGCTACAATGGGTGATCTGTTTGGTATTTGGAGCCAAACACTTCAGAGACATGTTTTGTATATATCTGAGACCTATTATATATTGAGGATAAACAGTATAATAGGGGACCTTTTAAGTATGCAACCAGTATGGTAAAGGCACTCCTAAAGCATTTGGTTATACTGTAAATCTTGAGATAGAAGATCAGTATATAGAGAATTACTATTGTGTTGACTACTGACCTAAATTCAACCTCCTGTTTGTCTATTAGGACCATTTCAGATTACAGTTATTAGGTATTTCATTATCTTGACTATTACTTGACTACAAAATACATAGTGGGTACATCAAGATTCAACATAGCTGACCTGTCTCTTGTGTACAAATGTAAAAAGTACAGGAAGTTTCTTTCTGGGAAATTGAGTGAGAAAGAACGCAAAGGACAACATTTCCAGGAAGTGCCTGCAGTCTTTGGTCTCTGCCTCCTCCACAACATTGTGAGCAAAGCAAAATTGATCCATCTACCTTTCATTCGTCAGCAGATGACGTTGATTGTCAGTTGTCTGCATTGATCGTTACCATAGTCACACAGCCATTAGCTAGGAGATAGCCAGCAGCTTGACTATTGCTGCAAATACTCAAGGTTTATAATCGGTCTTGGTGGCCAAGTGGTTAAGTAAAGAAAACAAGTAACAACGGCAGCGACACAGGTTGAACATGTTGAACCTCTCACTCTCTATCCTCATGTTTCCTGTCAGTGTCTTCACTTTAATCTCTAATGTATGAAACGGCCTTATTCCTTTAAGCAGCAACACTTAAAAGACCTTAGCTATAATAATTCAATGACATCACACACAGTCTATATCAGAATAATGGGTTTCTGTGGAAACGCTCAAATGACATCTGCTGACATTTAGGTGGAAACATGGGCTTGGTTTATGGTTTGCTAACAAAGCAGTTCAGTGAGCAATTAAGATCTACAAAAGAAAATGTTTCCCCCCCTTGGCACAAGTTGTATTTGTTCTGTCTCTGTGTTGCTTCACTGTCATCATTAGATAGCTCACAATTATTATTCCATTTAGTAGACAACACTGTAGACCACAAATGGTTGACATGAGCCCAAGCTCTCCTGAAACACTCGAATGGAGTTTGCGTATTCATAAGACACCCTCTTAATGGCCATATGGAGAGCTTGGGCTCCAAAAGCAGGACTTGATCTGAAATAGATAAAAGCAGACAGGTGCTGATGTTGTTTCTTGAATGTGGAATGAGCTTTTTAAAGGCAGCCTTTGTGCACACCGCATTGTTTTACAAATAAGCCACGAACAGTTGCGTGTTACTGTTCAAAAAGGGATGCAAATCTATGGTAACGATTACATTCTGTGTGTGTGTGTGTCTGAGATAAGCGTGTGTACAAGTGTGTAGGTGGATTTTGTGTCTTACTGGTGGTTAATCTTTTGTGCCGCTGTACCCCACTCTCTTTCCCTTCTGGGCTTCGTTGCTATGGCGATTAGAGCGGGGAGAGGTGTAGAGCCATGTAGAGAAAATGTGTCTGGAAAGCCCATCAAGTCTGACTGAGAATAACTGTACCAGCACATCTTAACATCTGCAGGAAAACACATTGTGCCAGATCGGCATGAGAGCAGTTGTTTCAACACACATGTGAGATGCCAAGTTTGCAGAATTCAAACATACTTTTAAATTACATCTGGTGGGTTAACATTTATTTTTTGAAATATGTAGCTCTTGATAATGAAAGAATCCACGTAAAAAACATTTATAAACAATGTAAATAAGAAACATGTCTAATGAGTAGTGGGAAGAATATACACATATATACATTGTGTATTCTTCATTACTCAAACAATATACTAAATACTTTACCTTGGCCCTGATCTTCAACCCAAATATCACACTGTGTCAATCAGATATTCTTCAACAATTACTTCACATTCACCCTAGCCATCCCTCTTCATCCCTTTACATCTCAAATATATATTTTGTGTACATCTTGTCGATGTCTTATGAGAACATTTTTGCTCATGGCAGTTTGGAGAATTGACCTTGTATACAGCTATTATGAGTTTCAGAACAGCCCAGAAGCGAGGGGAGCAGATCTGTTGGGAAGACTGGGCCGATGAAGCTGCACGTTCCCATGACCCAGCATGCACCACAGCTTTGTCTCCAGCTCCGCCTCCTCGCAGGCGTCCTGCCTGGCACCGCCACAGCTGCCTTATGGAATCACACTTGCTTTTAATATACTCTGTTTTCAGCCACCTAATGGCAGCCTTGTTTACCCATAAACAGAAGTGCCTTTTCTTACTATATTTGGTGTGTGTGTGTGTGTCCATATAATCATAGTGATGATCTACAGCACCCAGTGTTTGTGCACTGTTGTAATGTCTAAAACGTTATTGTTGATTATCACTATAATTATCCCACAAACACATACACATTATCAAACACCCACAACCACACCAAAACAGGGTGCCATGTACAGTATCTCCTCCTTTACAAGCTGTGACATTTAAGTTCTGTATATATTATTGTAATAATAATAATAATATTCCAATTATAGGTTGATGTTGGTATAAAAGGTCAGACACAGAATTACTGGTGAAAATAGCTGTGTAATGTCCTCTGTGGCTTTAAAGGTATGAGAGAAATAAGAGCCATAAAGGGACGCAACTGAAGACCTATTTTCTGCACCTCATCAGTTCTGTCAACTAACAGCAGACATTTGAATAACGCTGAATTTATAGCACAGAATGGTTGCACTTTTAGGATTGATGGAGACCTTGGTTGAGGTGGAGGCAGCAGCTGTGATTTAAATGCACAACCTTCGCCCCTAAAATACACCGCTTTTCTCACACTGTGCTGATTTTGACCGTCAATGGCACTAGTGGTAGTTTCATAAGCTCTCATCATGAGTAGTGTCACACTTTCACATTGTTCCAGAGACAATAGGATTAATGCCAGCGTTTCAGGCCTGTTCTGTTGTTCTGTGACAGACGTTGCTTTGATGCTTTACCCTGATGAAACATGCACCACATAGTCTTTCTGAGAGTGCTGAGGAGATCGACCCTGATAGCTTGTTTGTGTGTCCCTTGACTATGTCTTTCTCATATTTTCTTCTGTGCTCCTCGAGTCCCTGCAGTGTGTGTGCATGTGTGTCCGCGTAAACTAGGTCAGTAGGAGGACAGGAAATCTGTGTTCACTTGTCTGTCTAACTGCAATCTGTCCCCTTAAACATTATAGCAGGCAGATAAACTCACATACGAAACACGCAATGATTAAAATGCTAGCGCTTCTGGATATATGTCCCTGCTATAAATGCTGTCAAGTGTTTTTGCATAATTTGTTGTGGCTAATAGCTGCCCCCCCTTACTTCTTCTCTTCTGCAAATTCTACAGTACTCTCACTCTTGGTTTTGCTTCCATCTGGCCTGTGTGCTAAACCGTCTTTTGCTGCACGCCTAAATCATGAATAATCTCTGCTCTCTCCATCAGCCCATCTCTTAGCCTCTTGTTATTCTTTTGTTCATTAAAATACACATTAATATTCATTAGAAAGATGAATAAAGTCTCAGGTTTAAGGTTCAGTTTCTTAAGTCGTATACTGGCAAAATCTCCTCTAAAGAAGATACATTTTCCTGGTAGTCTTTCCTTTGCTACTGTGTCTCTGCCAGTTGGTTATGCATGTGGAGCTCGTGCTGCTCTCAGCAGCTTTGGGGCAGAGCATAGCATTGTTTCAGAGGAGGGAGTTGTGTGTCCTGATTCCAGGACAGGACCCAGCCAAAGTCTTAAAAACACTGCAGTGCAGAGGGGAAGAGCAGGTTAGAGTGCAAAAGAGGTGGCTGAGATAAAAACAAATTGATGTTGATAAAGGGAAGGGGAAGAGGGGGGGACCGGATAAAGAGAGAACAGCATAGTGCCAGGATTTATAAATCAAAAGCAGCACAAACAAAACACACGTGAAAAACTGTGAGGCCAACCAGATGACATCGATTGAGAAAAAGGGTGAAAGAGATAGGAGGCGAAAAGGTGTATCTCTTCATTGATAATAATTGCTGGCAAGTATACAGTGACATTCTAAACGTTGTAATAATATGTTTCTGTAAAAGTTCATCTGAAGACAGCTAAAGGATTTCAGGTCATATTCTTCAGGTACTAAGTGCCTCGCTGTCTCACAGGTCTTTCAGTCTGCACATCTGAGTGCCTGGGGGCAGCCCAGGTCCTGCTAGTTGATGGGAAGAGTGTCCATTTCCTCTGAGTAGGTGAAACATAATATACAAGTAGAGCCTGCGCGGAAGTGCACAAGGTGGGGAAAGCAATAAATGAGAGATAGAGAATAAAAAAGATAAGCATGGTGTTGTTGAAAGCTGTTGCGATAACTCCGGAGGACGCCTGGTGCCTGCGTGTTGACCGACACACTCTCAGACCCCCGGGGTTGTGATCTGTGTGGAGGGGCTGGCGTTGATTGGCAGCTCTAAGAGTCTCTTAGACCCAGCTGGACGTTTGACATTGTTGGCACTGAGGTGACGAGCAGGCTGCTGTGTGGTGTTTACTATGATAGAGAGATGACACTGGAGCAGCCACACATTTAGCAATCAATCCAATGTGGATGCAATTTATTTGTATTACATGGGCACATGCATCTCTGTCTGTATGTGTGTATGGGTTGAGTCCAGTGATGCCTAAATTGCCTATATGGTCTCATGAGGCTTTAGGATTGACAGAGAGCTCCAGAGTGGAGCGGCTGTGAACAAGTTTGCTCCATTACAGCCAACGCTTTTAGCCTGATATGTTGGCTCAGCAGCACTCACTTATCAACTGATCAATAAAGGGAAGTTGAACCAAACTTCTTTAGGGGGGCCAACACTTAAAGCACAACCATCCACTTCAACGAGAGGTTGCTTTGCTTGGGTGATTTGCCTTTTAGTTTCCTGTTTCCAACATAAATTGTCAGGAGATGTTTATTTTATCCAATCATATCCAAATCAAACCTCTGTGACCTTCACGAGTATTTCTGCATCTGATGTTTTCCCTCTCCACATGACTGGGAACGCTGTGGCACAGATAGTCTTAATTCAATTCAGCTGCTATTTAAAACTTTGTTGAGCAGACATGGTTCACTGCGAAACTACATGAAAAAATGCAAATGAAAAATCAGATGATTTAGGGTTGTGATGAACAGGTAATGAATCGATCTGCAGAAAATAATTCTGCAGCTATTTTTTATATGAATCAACGGAGGCAATTAACAAGCAAAAGTGCCAAATATTTCGCAGTTCGATGACAAAACAAGACATTTGATGAATTCCCAATGGCCTCTAGGAAAATGGTGGGCATTTTTCTGAAGCTTTATACCGACCAATTTATTATTTAATCAAGAATAAAATCTGCAGAATAATTGATATGAAGATAATTGTTTGTTGCAGCTCTAAAATAATTAAACTAGACATGGAGTCAAAGCTAGATTTAGTGCAAGAAAAACCCCACTCTCTTAAATTGCCCTTTCAGGTTTCTGAGTACTGTCAAACTTCGCATTTGTGGGTGAACCGCATCAAGAGAAAGACTGGAGCTACTTTAGTTTGCAGAAGAAACCTTTTACCCACTCTACGCCGCCTCCCCTCAGCCTTTAAAAAAGTAGTGGCCGACGGGTGAATAACTGATCAGCTTAATGTTGCTCTGTGCCTTCAACTGTTCATTATTGCAAGCACATACAAAATAGTCAAGCTGCATTAACAAACCTAGGTAATCTGTTTTTAGGACCGCCATTGTGTAGATGAATATCACTGGGCACTATCAATATGAAGCAAGACAGATGGTGAGTGGGAAGGATTTTTCCTCTGCGTTGGTGTATAATGGTATCAACTCCTCTCATCTTAGGCAGAGCGGAGGCATGTTGCTCCGAGGGGAAGCTCATCATATCCCTTTGTGTTTTACAGTTTCCTTGCTGTTGCAGTGAAAATAAAGCTGTTAATTATCCCTTTAGTGGCTAGTATAAGGTTTCATAACAAAACAGAGATTAAGCTTTCCAGGGTCAACTTGGAAACCGGCTCGTGTGCTAAACAATCAGTAGGGGAACTGCAGAGTTGCCATGGTGACAGATGCAGATTTCTCAATCATTATAAAACCAATACATTATGTACTCTTTGCATGTTGTAAATGTGTACATCTGACAGGGCCACTATGTCATTCTGACGCAAAGTCATGAAGCCTCACTGCTGTCTCCACTCAAGTTTAATCGCTTCCAGGCTCAGAGACGGTGTCAGCCTCTCTCCCCCCCTTTCTTTTTGTCATACGCTATCTCAGCAGATGTCTGGAGCTGGTTAGAAACCGTGTTTCTGCGGCTGTGTGTCTGCACTGCGACCCCTAAACCCTGGCCTGACTGAACCTGAGCAGGGAATACAGGGAAACACAAACCTGCAGGCCTGGCCCTTGTTAGAGGTCAGAGAAGCTGGGGTTGGGGTTATCACATTTGCTCAGCGTCATATTCACCTCCTTTCTCTTCCCTCCAGCTGGGGACCCTCAAAGTTTGAGTGTGCGTTTAACAGCTCCAGTAATAAATTAAATAGCTTTCGGATGCAGATATTTTTGTCTTCCCCTGCTAAGACACTCCAGAAAGGGCCGAAGTTTGAACTCATACTGCTGCACATGTCGTCTTACTATCTAGGACCCATCCAGTGTTTGTTCAAAGAGTCTATTCCTCACAGGATAGAGCCATCTACCTTCTCTGCACCCCTCTCTGCTGCTTGTCTCTTCCCCTGTTAACCCCCCAGCCTGCCAGGCTCAGATCTCCTTACACTCTCCAGCCTTTCATGTGAATGTGGGTGGGAGCAGAGGATGGGGAAATTGGCCACCCTGGGATCACACACATACACACACACACACACACACACACACACACACACACACACACACACACACACACACACACACACACACACACACACACACACACACACACACACACACACACACACACACACACACACACACACACACACACACACACACACACACACACACACACACACACACACTCAGACGAATGAAGCCTATAAAATGTGTGGTGAGACAAGCCGGAGATAAATGACAGAGAACATGCTGTCTGTGTGGTTTAAATATGCAAGCAGACATGTAAGAAGTGTTTGGTTAGCAGCTAGGATCTATCAACAATGTATTCTATCTTAATTTGGACTGGCTGTGATGTCATGTCCTGAGCTTGAGTTATTTTGCTCCGAGGTTAACCATTTCTCAATAGGCGACAGCTTTTACAAAGCTAATTTTCCTTGATCGATACAGTGGTTACATTTGCATTTCTAAGAAAAGTAATTGGATGAATGAAGTGCAGGATAGCTCAATCGCTTTAAGTATGAAACTGCTGGGGATGGGGAATTTCTTTGGCTTTGCCTTTGATGACAGTTCACATACAAAATGGTCGTGTCAGTGTGGCTCCTGCATTCTGTTTCTTACTGCTGCATGCTGTGATGAGATCTTCCTCTTTGGATCAGGAACATTACAACCAGGCCAGTGTTGAATACTTATGAACAAATGCATAACAAATTCACATTACAAGCTTTTTGAAAAGTGTACTTTTCGGAAATTAAAGGTAATTTTTTTAGCTTTGTCCCATTCAGCTGAGCATTGGTTTAAAATGGGCCATGGCAGTTAATCTTTTCTGGATAGAGTGTTTCTCCAACTGTTGGGGATTGAGGGTCAGAGGTCTGGTCGAGGGCAAGAAGATGGCGGGGTATGGGATGACTGAACTCCGTTTGCACACAACAGCACTCAAGACACACAGCTCAGAGGAAGAGGACTCTCGGGGCTGAGGAAGGGTGGTGGGGTTGGGTGTATGAGGCAGGATGGGGATGGGGGACAAGACAGAAAAAACAAACAGTCCCAAGCAAGAATCTTCCCTCTACAAAGGCTTAAAGTGGATGTCCGGTCCTAGCTCGCCCCCCAGGATCACTTCCCATGACATCACTGTGCAGCAGCCGGCCTTCAACCAATCAGGAGTGTGTTTCACATCATTGTTCTGACCTCTGCTGTCTGTATTGAATCAAAGTGTACGCTGGTCATGTGATTGGACATGTACAGCTCAAAGGTCGGATTGACATAAACAAAACAGTGCTTCCTTTATGGCAGGGGTGTCAAACTCAAGGCCCGGGGGCCAAATCCGGCCCGTGACTTCATTTTATGTGGCCCCACAAGAGCTTGCAAAGAATATAATATGTTTATTATAAGGTTACATGCCAATTTACAGAAGCACGTTGCCCATAAACTACATGTCCCACAATGCATCTCAAATTTGACTTTTTTTCTCAGAATTTGACTTTTTTTCTCAGAATTTGATTTTCTTTCTTCAAAATACTCATTTTTTCTTAGAATTTGCCTTTTTCTCAGAATCTGTCTTTTTTTTCAAAATGTTACTTTTTTTTCAAAATGTCACTTACTTATTTATTTTTTACTTTTTTTCTAGAATTTTGCTTTTCTTTTTAAATCATTTTGTGACATTCTCACTGAAGAGACTTATTAAGTTATTACCCTATCAGATAATAATCCAATGCAGAGGCAATAATGTAATATAATACATTATTTTATATATATTAAATATTTATATACTGTATGTATTTTTTGTATACTGGCCCTTTGAGTGCAACCATGATGCTAATGTGGCCCGAGATGAAATTGAATTTGACACCCCTGCTTTATGGTGAGGCTCACAGCTGCACTGCTGTGTTTGAAGAGGAAAACTATTTATATTTCCATCCTTTGTTTTATGACTGTCTTCACTTCTTCTCTCCTGATTTTCACACCTCTTCTTCACCTCTCCCTGACAGTACAGCTGCCCTTATCTGATAGCCAATCAAGAGTCCTATTGCAGAGCAGAAACAAAATGCTCTTTTTTGTCAGTAGATTAATTGACTATTTGACCGTGGATGTCTGATTGTAGGGAGGGAGGATATACTCTGCCCTTATTTATCTGTTCCATACCGCCACATTATTACTCCCTAGTGTTTGACCAATAGCGTTCTGCTCTGTCTGTCTTTCCCTGTCTCTTCTCCTCAGATTCATACTCGGCAGCAGGCAGTGAGGGCAGCATCTCCACCTCTGTGGCGTCCCTGCCCCCCCAGGCATCGGGCAGCTCGGCCCCCAGCTCCCCAGGCTCCAGACGCTCTGTCAGCACGCTGAAGAAGTGGCTCACAAACCCTGTGCGCAAACTGAGCGTTGGGGCCACGGCCAAAGGGGAGCGCCAGGTCCGCAAACTTGAGGGAAAACCTCCACCTCCTCCGTCTCAAAGCCACAGCCTGGATCTGGGAAGCCCCCCGAGGCATGATGACACTTTCACCATCCTTCCCATTACCCACAGAGAACTGGTGAGAATACAAAGTTGTAAAGAGGCTGCAATCGTTCTTTGTTTACTAATCGAACAAGGCCTTGCATGCCGGCTTTGAACTTCAAGTTCCTCTTTACACATTAGATAAACCACCTCACAAGTAAACTCATAAACTGAAATGATCCCACACTGCCTCAGATAAACTGGCTCTGAAGTAAACAAGCTACATTTCAGCCTTGTATAAATACAAGGTAAAGCCAACACCCTGACAGTGCCTTGTGTACACTAGTTAGCTGAAGAATATTAATAGAGACAGGTTTAACCCTTGTGTGATGTTCATATTTTTGTTACTCAGCCAGTGTTCGTGGGTCTGGTGGACCCACTGCCTTTTTGGGCTTCAATTCAACACAATCAAACTATTTTAAGTTCAAATACTCAACAGATGTTTACTTCATCTCAATTACAAGCAATATAAACAGCATATATGGTTAATATTTGTTAGATCACATTAATGGATTAAAGTGATACTGCCCGCTGACCGGCTCGTCTTGTGGCTCGTCTAGCTGATGCTCAATCTCATCCTCTTCTTCAAAGTCACTGTCAGACTCAGAATTCTCAGAAATGTGATCCTCACATTCTGAAACCTTTTCCTCTTCCTCTACATCATCATCAAATGCTTCTCTCTCTTCCAAAATAATTTGTGGCCCTCCGAGCAGAGAATCTTTTGGCCATCTTGATCAGTTGTGATAAGGACCCAAACTGGCAAAGCTTTATTTGTTGTGTCTTGCCCCAAATTTGCAGCTTGGATAGAGTGTGAAAAAAATAAAGATTGGTTCCCGCAAGACATAATGCGGGAATGTGAGAGCAGGCAGGTGTCGGTGCTTTGCTTTATCAACAATGTTGCAACCTAGTGCGGGAATGGCAGGGGCAGAAACACAAAAGTCTCACGCACGCACGCACGCACGCACGCACGCACGCACGCACGCACGCACGCACGCACGCACGCACGCACGCACGCACGCACGCACACACACACACACACACACACACACACACACACACAAACACAGAAGGCCCAGACAGGTGCACAGGACCTACAATTTCCTCACTTTTGTTTCGAACATCCTGTATGTAATGTAAATGTGTAGGGGGGGTGTACAGTGGGTGGTCATTGAAAATGTGTTCTGATATATGTTCTTCACAGAAAATGAGCCAAGGCCATTGAGTGTGGGTTTGAAAAAATAATTTATCATATCATTTTTCTTTAGCTAAATAATGAAAACGGGTCCCACAGACCCGAACACCATACAAGGGTTAACCTGTTAATCCCGAGAGGACCCTAATCCGGGTCAGGCGGGTAGTTTTTTCACGAAACTGTGTCTCAGGGCTTCTTAATATTTAAAAACCTATTAATGTGTCATACCAGATTAACGGGAAGAAACTCAGCTAACTGACGATACAAACCATTTTTACCAAAACAAAACACAAGTCTCATAAGAATCGTCTAAATGACCCCTGAGTGAAAAAATGCTAACGCACTTGGCACAGAACTCAAGGTAAAGATACCCTTATTACTTATCGCACACATACAAGATATCCGATTAAAGCTGCGACTCCACAGATTATATAGGTATTAGTATCATAACTGAGCGATCAGAACTTGCGACAGGGGAAGCAAACAGACATCACAACACGTAGCATTACGGAGCAAACATGGGAGATCGTCTCACCTTAGCTTTTATTCTGATCAAAAGTCGTGTTCAATGGCATTAAATCGATAAAAATGCTGCTGAGGGTTAATCCATAGGTTAATTCATAGATTAATCCAATGTGTCTGTCACTTCCGGTTTTGGCTACGCGTCACTCTCACTCCTTATTTGGTAACGTGTGTGTGTATGTGGAACCTCCCCTCGATTCCATTGGCTCTAGCGGTTAAAGAGAGATGTCAATCATCAAAAATGTAAAATGATCAAATTTCCCTTGTTTTGCATCAATCTTGATACAGGGTACTTATTATATGTTATAGTTTGGATTCCTAAAGCTTTTAGTCTACCATCCCATCATTCAAGGGTGATTTTCACTATATAAGTGATTGACATCAGGACAGCAGAAGGCTTACACATCTTCCGGCGCAGACTAAAAACTCATCTCTTTCGACTCCACTTCGAGCGATAGAATTAGTAACAATGCAATGTAATGTAAAAGTAATTTTCTTTTTTGGACGGACACTATAATTTAATTTTTTTTACTGTGTTCAATCTGAATTTACTTTAAAATAAAAACATCTATATTGATTCTGACACTTCTACATCCAACTCACAGGTTTATCATTGCTTTGAGAAAAAGATTATTAATTTACCCCTTTTTATAAATGAAGATATGGTCATTTGTTCTGGGAATGTCATGTTCGAGCCTAAGACCTGAAAAACAGGTTAAGGTAGAGTTGATCCACAGAGGACTAAGAGTCATGGCAGGTGCCATGTTGTTACATAACAGCAGCACTGCTGGCTCAGCCCGCAGGAACTCATAGTGTTGTGTTATTCACGTGCCTTCTTCTGCCGTAGTGTGTGCTCGAATATAAGAGTATGCTGCGGACATTTTCCGTATCTTGTTGATATTGTGTTATTCTGACACTGTGGATGTGGGTCTGTCTGTATGTGTTTTTCAGGAGTGGAAAGATGGCCTGGCCAGTCCTGAGGATCTGTCACCGGCTACACTACAGTCCCCCAGCTACATCACTGACTCCATGATTGGCTGCACGTCACTGCCAAACACCCAGGTCTGGCACAATCTCCCATATGATCTTTTTCACATTAAGTAGCTAAAATACGTAGTGGTTTTTGATAGGAAGCCAGATTACTTAATGTAAGTGTACCACTTTTTTATGGAATCAATTTATTGGCTATCATGAAAATCGAACTATAAGGAGAAGTCAATTGTAAATGCATTTATGGTTATTACTAAAGGTTCATTTTGGCACACAGTTTACTGTTGACAGTAGCAGTAATATTCTCAGTGAGGAGGACCTATCCTTGTGGGGAGGTGACATCAGTACTGTTTGTCTCCTTGGCCCTGCAGCCAGATCTGGAAATGACTAACTCTACTTCTGCAGGCATAGTTCAAGTACCAAGCAAAACAAACAGGCAGAAGCGCTTCTTCACCAACCACACACACATGACCACAGATGCGAATATAACTATATATATATATAGACCCATGCATATAGACATTACACACACACATGTAAGGGAGTCTAAAAGAATACAAAGCTCTTTCTCAGAGAAGATCGATGCTCCAGAGGTCCAGTGGGCAGAGCTTGACAGCGACCTGTGTGATGCATGACTCACATTCAACACGTTACAAAAGGACATGCCTGGAGATGAATAGGATGTAGCACAACACCACAGATGGGATGAAAGATGACTCCACTTCTGTGACAAAGAACGCTGTGTGTGCACTTTTATTCCCCATCAAACACTTTGAGCCAGTAGCTGGTGGCAAAGAGGCCTCTTCAGTTCTCAGGGGTGTCAAACTCAATTTAATCGCGGGCCACATTAGCATTATGGTTGCACTCAAAGGGCCGGTTGTAACTTTAAGACGATATAAATATATAAAATAATATATTATATTACATTATTGCCTCTGCATTGGATTATTATCGGATAGGGTAATAACTTCATAATTAACTACGTCTGAAAGCAGAAGTCTATGGCAAATCATTTCAAGTCTCTTCAGTGTGAGACAATGTGCTTCTGTAAAATGTCATGTAACCGTATAATAAACATATGACATTCTTTGCAAGCTCTTGCGGGCCACATAAAATGAAGTTTGTGGGCCGGATTTGGCCCCCGGGCCTTGAGTTTGACACCCCTGAGTTAGATGATCAGAGGGTCCCTTTTTGCTTTGAAATGGAAGCATGGCAGAAACTGGGATATGCATGAATCATCAGTGCCTTAGCACTTTCAATACACAGTTAAACAATAATGATATCCGAGCTACTGAGCATTGTGATGTGTATCATGATGGTGAATTGAAACCAGAGCACTTAAATCGTCATTTTAGCCTCAACAACACATCAAAAGCCATTCATACGATTACATCAGAGGGATGAGGTCAATGCTTTGGTGTTCTTACTGCCAGTCTTTGAAGAGACAGTGAGGGGACTGTGAGGTAGAGAGAGAGGTAGAAAGATCAAATTATCAGTCGTCTGAGGTCCTTTTTGTCTCTGCACCCCACCGTCAATGGCCTTGTGTCCAGTATTTTTATTTCTCTTTTCCTAACATCGTGATTCTCTAATCTCACAATCACAGAAGAACATCGTGTTTGATGAAAAATGTATTTGGTTAGTGGAAAGGACTTGGGATTGGACGTCAGATCCAAATATTTATTAAAAAGCTTTTCCTGACAAACTATTTGTACAGTCTGTCATGGATTAAAACAACAAATTACGAATGAACATTTTCTCCGTGAAATAGTGAATAGTGCTATTATTGTTATAGTGCTCCTTCATGGCACTATAACCATACCTTAGATTTACGCTTGCATTTTATGCTTTTACATCAGCTCCATGTATAACATCACAGCTAATGCCAAAAATAAAAGTATTACATTTAAATCTTTTAATATCACTTAATATTGCTGATTTGATGCCTTGTACAATACTTAAATAGATTAACAATGTTTTAACCTAAATAAACTAAGGTAGGTTCATGACTTAAACATTCTGCTCTTAAACAAAGAAAAGAGAAAAACCTTTTGAACATTTTATTGCGTGAATCTTAAAGGTCCCATGTCATGGCCATTTCCACTGATCATAATTCCATTGTTGAGGTCTACTAGAATAGATTTATATTGTGCAATTTTCCAAAATCACTTTGGTTTCTCATACAGCATCTCTGTAAACTACGTGTATTCACTGAATTTCACTCTCTGCCTTTAACGGCTCGTTGTAGCTCCAATAGCTCCAGCCCCCACGCCCCGCACAGTGTGCTCTGATTGGTCGGGACGTTGTGAATTGCGCTGAGCTCCGTGGAGGTGTGGTTTCCTTGTTTAGCCATACACAGCGAAACACAGCCAAAATCACCCTGAGCACACACAAAGTCACAGCCGAATTAAAAACAATAAGTGTGGCTTGATATTGAGTAAGAAAAAGGTTGATAAACGCTGTGAGAATGGGTCTGCAGAGAGAATTTCGCCGCGATCCCAACTGTCTGTTATCAGCCTGCAGCCAGGGAGGAGAGATCAGCAGAGCTGCCTGCACTGAGTGTGTGTGAGGAAGTCCGTGGATTGGTCAATTTGGACCAATCAGCGGGGGCTTAACGTAATGGCTCCGCGGACGTAACGTAACGGCTCCACGGATTGGTCCATTTGGTTCCGGGTAACGCATGACATCATGCGGTACCCGGAAGTATCTCCAACGACGCGTTTTGGTGTACTTTGAGGGTTTTGACTCTGCAGATCGTTTACATGCATAAAAACCTTCATAATACACAAGGGGACGGGTAATAACCGGAAAAGCATGACATGGGACCTTTCAGATTATTAGAAAAAGTAATTTCCCAAGCCCTGCTTGTGTTTTAGGGAATTGTTAGGGTGTTTGTTTTTCACTTTTTTAATCTCCACATAAGCATGACCTCAGCTTGTTCTAAAAACTTGCAACAGAGAGACGGGGGGGATTTTCTCACACATCTGGAAGTGATCAGGGAGCCGGGGAGACCTGTCAGCCGGGCTGCAGCACTCCGAGCAGGGCAAGATGAGATGGGGGAGCGAGGGTCTTTGTGGAGCCTGTCTGTCTCTCCCTACTCCCCTGCCTCTCTACATAGCTACAGTCTGTCTCTTTCATGATTTCTCTCTCTCACACTTCACTTTGACAGATAAAAAGCTCACACCTTGTAGACGCCAACACGTTCCTAATGGAGATGGCAGGTGAACAAATTGAAATGGGCCAGACGGGAAAAGGAAAACGTTTTGTAGCTTTTCCATTTGCTTATATGTCTATCTACCCAATCTATGTGTTTATTTCTCCACGGGGCAGCCGCCTGCCAGGGGAGTCTGAGGGATTAGGTGTGTGTCTGTGGTGTGTGTGCAGGTTTGTGTATGTGTTTAAGGTGGGGAGGTTTTGCTTGACTTGGACAATAGGACGCATGGATTTAGGTGAAGACAGACGGCTGCTCCTATAAGTTTACATTGTCAGGAGAGAGTGAATAGCCAAAAAAGAACCGGCTTAGAAGCATAGCTTAAAATAGAGGGAAGATGCAATCGTTCAGACTGATGACTGTGAGTCATTGTGCCACCCAAAAAAAGGGGATAAGTGTGCTTGTCGTGTGGAGAAATAGGTTACGTAAACTTGAGGGTCTTGCGTGCGTTGAGTTAGTGGTGATTTAGTCTCGGCAGGCTTTGTTGCAGCATGCACAATGACTCTATATTTGCTCCAGGACCCCCACAGGAAATGATATCAATTCCAGGAAAAAGCATGAAAAGGAGGTCATGTACATACCGCATGAACACAATCGATTACGTTACCTTGGGTCTGCCCTGCGTGTATTCCATCGACTAGTAGCTACAGAAATATAACAAAAATAACTTGTGATGTATTTACCAATGGGTTTGAATCCTCAGGCGGAAAAACAAGAAAATAGAACTTATTATTTCACTCATAAATAAGAATTGTAATTGTCAGTAAAGGGCAGTTATTATATTCCTCTGACACCCAAACTCCATCAATAGCCTTCACAGCTTTATTTATTTCAAACTCTTTTATCTTTTAATCTCTTTCTCTCCATCTATCTGTGCCCGATGTGCACAGCACAGATCATTAACGTTGACAATCTGAATCTGATCTTCTTATCATTCAATCTCTGTTCCTCGTGTCTCTCTGCTCTTTCTGGTCACCTTGGCAACCTGCATCATTATCTGTTCTCTGCCGCTCTTTATCTCCCCTTGCTTACTTTATTCCTGGCATGATACCCATTACTGCCACAGGACCTTTGACAAACACTTTTCTGTCTTTCTGTCCATCTGTCTTCAGGACACTGAGTCCACCAGTGTGTTGCCAGATGACAGCGGCTCGGTCTTGATGGACGACACCTCCAGCCAATGGTCAACCGCGGCTGACACTGAGGAGGAGAGGAGGAGTGCCTTAGAGAAAAGCACGTATGTAATTTATCCTTTTATAATATAATATCCCTCATGATAATCCTCATGGCAGCTCTATGCTTGGTGTGTTTGAAAGCTGTTTATTTTCAATATTTGTTAAATGTTATGTTACGGAGCAAAATCTGTTGCTACAAGCTAGTTAGTGGACATTAAGTCTTGATCATTTCTTGAAACTATTATTTCCTGGATTACACATACTTCAATTCAGCATGTTTGCATGGTCTGCTTAACACATGTTGGTAAGACTCATTTATTAGATTTCTCTAATTGAATGTTTACCAGTGGGACACTTTCTCCATTGTTCCTGTAACTAGTATCATATTACATTTCCAAGAAACTTCCTATAAAATGAGAATTGGCTATCAAGTCCTTATTAGCAAAACTATTAGGAAAGTGTGACACGTATAAACATTTTTAACAAACTGTTTGAAGTGGACTCAACCACTAATTCTGCATAATTTGTATCTCAACAGGTATGTACTGCAAGAGCTTATTGAGACAGAAAAGCACTATGTGGTGGACCTGGGACTCATAGTGGAGGTAAATCTGCAGTCTGACTGCCAGCGTGAAACACAAAATCTGCCCTGACAGAGAAGAGGAAACTGAGTCATCCACCTAGCCTGTCAGAGCCAAAACCCAAAATCCCTATCACCTTAATGACTTTCTTTCCACATTTCCGTCTGCCTCCATCCTGCTGACTCCAGTTTGAAGCAGATTTTGTGAATTATTAGCTTGAAGAGTATTATGTTGCAGGACGATCCATCTCCCGGGTGCCTTAAATAGCTGGAGATATTTTGGTTCAGAGAATACTTCTTGCACTCTAAAACTTTCATAGAAACTCAATAATAGCTGTCGTGAGATTGCTTCAGTGTGTTTATAACAATCTAACTAGATTATGCCAGGTGTTGTGTGTGTGACAGATCTGTCTTTTACTTGCAGGGCTACATGGGAACAATGCAATCCAAAGGTATTCCGGAGGACATGAAGGGAAAAGACAAAATAGTTTTTGGGAACATTCACCAAATATTTGACTGGCATAAAGAGTAAGTCCCTGAGTTTTTTTAATACATTTGAAGTGGAAAATGATATGGTTGCTCCAGTTCCAATCAAAACAAAAGACAGTGATTTGCACAGCATTATGTTTGTGGCTGAATGGAGGACAAAGGAACAATAGGTCAGGAGACAAATCTGACCTTTCCTTTTGGGGATGCTCGTGTGTGTGTGTGTGTGTGTGTGTGTGTGTGTGTGTGTGTGTGTGTGTTTTCTCTCTCCAGCTACTTCCTGGGAGAGCTGGAGAAGTGTATAGCGGAGCCAGAGAGGCTGGCCCAGCTCTTCATTAAACACGTGAGTTCTAATATGGACCACACACACGCACGCACGCACGCATACACACACACACACACACACACACACACACACACACACACACACACACACACACACACACACACACACACACACACACACACACACACACACACACACACACACACACACACACACACACACACACACACACACACACACAGTGGAGGTGTCTAGATCTCCTTCCTTGTGTTGTTTGGCGTGAGGGTAAATAGAGCTAAGAAAAACATTCATTGCTCCTGTTTATCCTGCACCCTACGTCTCTCCATCTCTCTCAACTGACTGCCGGCGTCTCTCCTTCCATTTCCCTGTTACTGATACTGCTTAGCCCAGGCTCTGTTTTTACAACACTGCACACGGCAAACACTCACATACATACACACACACACACACACACACACACACACACACACACACACACACACACACACACACACACACACACACACACACACACACACACACACACACACACACACACACACACACACACACACACACACACACACACACACACACACACACACTCAGCAAAACACTGGCCAATTTCCAGTCTGGGCTGGACTGGTCGGAAACACCAGGGAAAAAACAGCCAGAAAAGACCACATGAACACGACAAAAGAAAAACAAACTCTCAGCTTAGTCTCTTTGATATGAAGGCTTTTTGTTCACCCGAAACGACCACAAACTCCTTTTTAAATATATTTTTTGCTCAGGAATGAAGTGAAGGGATGCATGCAAAGAAAGTTCCACTGTTAAGAACATTGTTCTTAGAATAGAATGGGTGGTATGGGGTCACAGGGCTTACACAGGGTGTGAAATTAGATTTTTGCTTATTGTTTAAGTGGTGGCACACGCAGATGGGGCAGACATGATGGGTCATTTGACCCACTTGTCTTTCTTGTCTGAAGATGCTTAAGTAAAATGTGTCTCTCTTTTGCTATATTCACTCCGTCTGTCTGTAGCTCTTCAAAAAAATTCAATAAGCCTGAGCCCACGGGATAATTAACTTAAAAAGCCTGTGGGGGAATAAAGAAACTTGTAACTAAATCTAAGCATGGTGTCAAACTGTGAAAACAAGCAGACAGGGAACATGGCTCTAATGAAATGCAGAAAGCCCAATCTGCTTTTAACGAGAGCTGTGATACCAATGCGCAACATGTGTGCTCGCTCACATGATACATGCATCACATAAACACATGTAAACACTCACCCAGGCTAGTATACTGGATGCTGGTGGAAAGAATACTCATATTTCACATGCAGCCGTCCTCTGCAGTGTTACACGATGTCCATATTCAGGTGGAGCCGTTCACTGGTCTCTAGGTAACAGAGCCATGCAGCGTGTTGCTAGGTACAGCCTTATATTGGCAGTCTCTAAAAGGCTCTGGTTACACTTAGGGTAACCTGGGTGAATTATACATAACCCCATGCTCATCTACATGTAACTCCATTAGGACTCTCAGGACTGCCACATCCTCACTTCCATGCCAATTACGCACAGGAGAGAAAGCGCTTACCCAACTGAGTCAGCTTCAAAGGCCCCCCCGCTCTCCGAGACAAATCATTATGCTCTGCTCTACACTGCACATAGATCGTTGTCCTGTTTTCCGCTAACATTTATTTTATTTGCAATGTTTATTTATCTGTATTGCATATCAAAATAAAATGTTGTGACAGGGAAGTTTCCCTTTGTCACTTATTTGTATCAAAGATTCAAATGCATGGTTTTGTCATCTGATGTTTGTTTGGCTTGTATTGCAGGAGAGGCGTCTGCATATGTACGTAGTATACTGTCAGAACAAGCCCAAGTCCGAACATATTGTCTCAGAGTACATCGAGACTTACTTTGAGGTGAGTATTTTATTCAAATAAGTAGTTTTGGTTCCGTCAGAAAAAAGTTTAAAAAGCTCCTAGATTCAAAGGATGCATCTTCAAATGGCCTGCTTTTTACATTACATATCACTTGTTAGACGCTTTTACCCAAAGCGTACATACATACATTCAATACTGTGGGCAATCCCCACAGGAGCCATTTTGGGTGAAGTGTCTTGCCCAAGGACACAGCAACATGCTGACTGCAGCGGGATTTGAACCAGTGTCCCCTTGATCCAAATATCAGCGCACTATGTCACTGAGCCACAGCCTCCCTCCTGTTTTGTGAACAACAGTCCAAAACCCAAAAATATTAGATTTCCATCAAAGTCTTACATATGAGGAGCTATAGCCAGCAAATATGTTGGATTGCATACCTTTTATAATACTGAAATGTTTATCCAAAGCTACATTGAAGGTTGAATGACTTATTGATTCAGGTCAAACACTGTCGATGTGCCTGTAGTTACTATGCCCTTTAGTATGCATGTACTGTATGTCTAACTGTTTATTTGCTATATACTGTAGTATACATGACCCTTTAGGTGTCTTTCCAGCTGCCATTTATTATTGAGATTGTAATCAGTTCCTTTTCATTGACAGTAAACACATGACTATTAGATAAACAGTATAATCCCCGTGATATATTCCTTTAGAATGATTATATTGGCCGTTAGCTGCTGCGTTTGCTGCGGCTGTCATGTTGACTCGTGTTGTTGTGTCCGTCTCTTCTGACAGGAGTTGCGACAACAGCTGGGCCACAGGCTGCAGCTCAACGACCTGCTCATCAAACCTGTCCAAAGGATCATGAAGTACCAGCTGCTGCTCAAGGTGAAAAGCAGGACACACACACACACACACACACACACACACACACACACACACACACACACACACACACACACACACACAGCTGTTCACTGTGCAGTTGTCTGACACATAGCTGGTCTGTCACAGCATTGTAAACATACAAGCACGCACACACACCCCACTGTGCAGGAACAGTGACGACACACCGGCTGCTTTCAGGCTACTTTCCATCCAGAGAGGAAGAGGCAAATTGCATAATGAGATTCTTCCCGTAATATTTAAGCAATAATACGTCAAAAAAGTCTTTGAAGAGGATCATAAAATGACATCCCTGTTATAAAACGTTTCTTTGATATAAAAAGTTGAACTTTGGCAATCAAATGAAAGGTGGGTTCAACCCCATAAATACTCATCCAGATGTCCACACCTTACTCTGAGCAGTAAACCTGGAATGCTCTGGTGACCATGCTGTGTTTATTTGAGCAGGACTTCCTGAAGTATTACACCAAAGCCGGGATGGACACGGAGGAGTTGGAGGTGGGTGTCCTGATTCCTAAATATAAGGTTTAAGGTGTGCAAAGCTATGCCTTTTATGAGTATTCCTGCTAATAAACTCACTTTTTTCTTTTAAACAGAAAGCAGTGGAAGTGATGTGCTTCGTGCCAAAACGCTGCAACGACATGATGAATGTGGGCAGACTACAAGGCTTCGAGGTAAGACCATCCTTCAAAGTCTTCAAAACATTTCTCATGCCAACTATCTAGCCTGTAACTGTAACCACTTCCTCGGTTTGTTGTGTTTATCTTTGGCTCCAGGGTAAGATCACAGCCCAGGGGAAACTGCTGCAGCAGGACACTTTCACTGTGACCGAGCAGGACAGTGGCTTCTTGTCCCGAGCCAAAGAAAGACGGATCTTCCTGTTTGAGCAGCTGGCCATCTTCAGTGAGCCAATCGACAGGAAGAAAGGGTTTTCCCTCCCTGGGTACATCTTTAAGAACAGCATCAAGGTGGGTGCCTCAGATCAGCTAAAGCAGCTTTAGAAAAGTAGGAAAGTTCTTAAAACTCCCAGGGTATCAGTTAAACAAACAGATTCACATCATACTAATGCACAGAGATGGCAAAAGTACACACATCCTTTACTCAAGTAGAAGTACAGATACTCGTGTTTAGAAATACTCTGGTAAAAGTAGAAGTACTGACTAATCTTCTTTACTCAAGTAAAAGTAAGTAAGTACGGGCTTCGACATGTACTTAAGTAAAAAGTACCCGTAACTACCAATTGTTTTAAAGAGTAACTGACCTCACTTTATATTAATAGAACAATAATGTCATTGTTAGTGTTGGACAAGTTACTTAAAAAAAGTAACTAGTAACGTTATTAGTTACTAAATTATAAAAGTAACTAGTAACAAGTTACTTTACTTTACTTTAGAAATAATAACAATAAAAATACAAGTTTTGTTGTTGTTCTGTGGCACAGTAAAAGACAACTCCCCACATGTACATTAGTTAGGTGTTTCAGGAGATTGGCATTGCTGTTATTCGATGTAGACAATGCTTTCTATCCTGCACACAGTTTATATTTTACCGTAATATTTTTGCGTCCTTTATCCCCACAAATTGAAAATAGTTGTTATATTTCCAAGTTGCGAATGCGCTGCTGCTCTCGCTGATACTTGCATCTGCCATTGTGTGTGTGTGTGCTGGTGGTGAGCGTTGCCGTGTGTGTTAACATTAGCAAGTGTTCGTGTGTGTGTATATAAGCATCATCCTAATACCCCTCCTCGACTCCTCCTTTCCCTCACTCGCGTTCCTTCCTTGCATCTAAAGGCCCAGATACACCGGCCCGAAATCGGCAGTAAATGGGTCTTTTCTGCCGACCTGACGCCTTTTCTCGTCGGGAACACCACCGGAAGTCGGACAAAGGGATAACACTGATTGGCTGTTCAGCTAGCGAATCAGTGCATGAGAGGCGTTAACGGAAGTGAGGGAGGTAAACAAATGATTTAAAATGGAAGATGGAACACACACGGACGGCTATTTCACCTCATCGGTTTATAGAGCCCCTTTTCGTTCATGTTTTCAATGGACGAGAGTGAAAATGGAAAGAAAAACGCTATTTGTTGTTTGTTTATATCACGGAGTCTGTACTTCTTCTCTGTCTTCCGGTTGTTCCGGTTGTTGCCTCTTTTGAATGATGAATACACACTACCGCCGCCTGCTGGTAAGGAGAGTTATTGCCACTCACGCATAGGCAGTTCATACGTGCTCGGCTCGGATTTGCGGTGTGTTGCAGTGCGCGAAGTCGGCAAATACGCAGGAGAGTCCGGCGACGCAACATTCGGTGTCGGCGTCGGCGACTTCTCAGGTGACTGGCCGGTGTATCTGGGCAGTAAATGTTCGGCCCGACTCCCATTTACTGCCGATTTCGGGCCGGTGTATCTGGGCCTTTAGCTCCGCCTCCGTAAAATGAGAGCGAGAGACACGAGGAGGTGACGCAAGGACAGAGGAGTCCTCAGGTATTAATTGGGATGTCCTCGTTCACTCAAACGTCACTCTTAAACGACGTCTGTTAAAGATGACATGTGCACAGCTGTATCCCCTCTCATCGGGCTTAACTGAATAACCCTTTAGAACCGGCCCATTTCTGGTTAAATATTTATTTAAATGAATGAATCTTTCTCTTGTTTGTCAAGGAATTCAATGTATGATGCTGGTCCTGCTTTTGTGTTCCGTTTTGGTGTAAAATGTAGCCTACATTTAAATAAAAATATAATTATAGTAATGTGAAAGCCTTTAGAAATGAATTGCACATAATAATTCCCACGGAGCTGTGAGCACTTATACATTTATGTGACGCTTTTCCACTCATCTTCCAGATGAAGGTTTTCCTCTGTTGAAATTGACCAGCTGTGAAGGTGGGGGCGGGGCTTTTATACGCGAGTAGTGAAAACACTTCCGCGTAGTCTGCTCGCGTTCATCCTCCCTTTCGTCTCCTCCCGCACCCCTCCTCCCTCACCCCTCCTCGACTCCTCCGTGTGCATTTCAGCTATTGGGACGTCCTTCAAAATGACGTTTCTTGATCGATTTCCGGGTCAAGCCTTGGAGGAGGAGAAGAGAGGAGTCGAGGAGGGGTATTGGGATGAGGCTTTCGTATTTCCCCATAAGGCAAGACCCGCCCAACTCTGTCTCTGATGGCTTACCCTGAAATGTTACCCGCGTTAACCAATCATCACTCCTCTCTGGTTACTTTCACTTTTCCATGGTGCTGTGAGAGAACATCGCTGTATTCGCCTGTAAGTTACATCCGCAGGGAGATTCGGTTCAGTCCCATCACATAATGTAACGCAGTAACGCACCCATTTAAATCACAGTAACTATAACGGCGTTACTTAATGGGAATAGGTAACTAGTAACGCTATTAGTTACCACAAAAAGTAGTTGCGTTAGTCCCAACACTGTTGTTAGCTAATGAATGTTTCCATGCTGAACAACGGCAACATTACAACGTTTTCATTGGTCCCTCTTCTTTAGTGAAGACCAGGAAATGATGGATACACGGATCGTGTTAAAATCAATAGGCACGCAATGACTCTAAATAATAATAATCACGCCACCAAACACAGATTAAAACAAAAGTAACTAACCTGTTTTAAAAATGTAAGAAGTAGAAAGTACAGGTATTTGTGTTAAAAATGTAAGAAGTAAAAGTAAAAAGTCATCAGAAAAATAAGTAGTGGAGTAAAGTACTGATACCAGAACAATGTACTTAAGTAGAGTAACAAAGTATTTATGCTCCACTACTTCCCACCTCTGCTAATGCAGCGTGTTACATAATCTCAGAGCAGGCTCTTTTTTGAGGTTGCATGTGTGAGCGAAGCATTTAACAAGCAACTCGGCAGGATGCACTCTTCACAGATGCTTATCCGATGTGATGTGTTCCAGGTGAGCTGCCTCGGGGTGGAGCCCAGCGTGGAGGGAGATGACGGCCGCCTCGTGCTGACATCACGCAACCCTGACGGCAGCGTGGTGCGCTTCCAGCTGCTGGCCTCTTCCCCTGAGATCTGCAGGGCCTGGGTCAACGATGTGGTTCAGATCTTGGACAGCCAGCGCAACTTCCTCAATGGTTAGACCCAGCTGAACTCTGAAGATTACACAACATCCCACGCCATTTATCCATAAATCATAATTCATCCTGGCATATATTTCATCCTTCCATATATAGACTTAAGTGCACTTATGAATCAGTGTAAGATGAGAGGAGTTTTTTAGTTTGACCATGTATTGTGGCCTTTGGAAACCCATTCCTGCCCCCGTTCCAAGAAAATGTTCTAAAAACAAAAATGTCATGGTCAGTCAACATAATGAGATTCAATGTCAAAATTGTCTAATAGTACTTTATTTATACTCCCTTTTCAATGTTTATAGGCAGTTTACAAAGATGTACATCACATAACAATCTAGTTGTTAGCAGATTCAGTGTTAATTCATTATAATTCACAAGTAAAATATGCCCCCATAAAATATGTCATAATTATTGATGTAAAAACTGCACATTAATAAACCTTAATGTCCTTATCTGCCTTTACCCGCACAATATAAATATGAATTTCAATGCAAAGTAAACGCGATGAAGTAAACTGACAAAATAAATGACAATGTCATCCAAATGACACAATGCTTTGTAAAATGTTCAGAATCAGGTACAGACCATTGTTTTGTTTTTTGTACTGTTCTCGTTTCTGATTTTATGTAAAGCGTCTTTGAGCACTAGGAAAAGCGCTATAAAAATCCAATTTATTATTATTATTATAAGTACAGTCTATGTTTCTGTGTGTCTCCTTCAGCCTTACAGTCACCCATTGAGTACCAGCGACGAGAGAGCAAGTCTAATAGCCTGGGCCGCAGCATGAGGCCCCTGCTGTCTGCTGCCAGCGCCCTGCGGCCCCATTCCTCCGCCTCCATTGACCGCCATAAGCTGCCATCCCTTCACTCTCACAACACCTCCCTGCCCACACTCTACCTGCCCAGCCAAGGCCAGAACCAAGGACCCATCGAGACCTACGCACTGCGGGAAGTAGGTTTCTTTAGCTGTCTCCTTCTTTGCCCTATACTGTGACAATGTTCTGCTGCTCACTCAAACACAGTATTTCTATTTATGAGACACTTGAGACACAGCCAGGCCCGTTATCTCTTAAAGTTCTCCTATTATACTATTCTTAACATATATTATAGGTCTCAGATATATACAAATATATAGAAAACATGTCTATGAAGTATTTTTCTCAAAAAACCTGAGGGTTTTGTTTTTTGACACATATTTATGTATAAAAGACATACAAAAGTGCATTTTGCATGATAGGAGACCTTTAAGCTTTTTTGACAGGGCGGCTGTACTGTCACACATATGGAATAATTGAAATAACAAATGATATTGTGTGCATGAACTACAGTGTTGCTGAGTGACCTACCTGTTGTTTGCCTCTGCAGCCCACCCTGGTCCAGCCGTGCCCTGCTGACTCCATCACTGTTTCTCTGTCACATGTCCAACTGGGCTTCACTGATCAGCCAAACTGTCAAGCTGTGTCAAATGGGATGTACACACCCACCACACAAAGTGCACAGGTAGTGTATACTCATGCATATAGAGACTAAGCTGTGAATACGATATCCCTTCAACTGTAATTATTTCAGAGCTAAACTGGGTGCTCCTGGGTTGTATCACAGTCATTATTCAACACCAGCAGTGGGATGATAAATGACAAAACAGGAAGTTAACCATACAGGGAATAATTGGCTATTGTACAACATATTACCATCATTCCACTCTGCTCATTAGGGTAATTAAAAGATGAAAGACTAATACATGTTAACCATTTATTAAGACACAAATACAGTGAAGGGTTTTTTGAATCATAAGAAGAGTTCAGTCAGACAACTCGCGTGTTTCTTTAACATGTTTATTAGAAGCAGCCTATAGTTGAGTTTGGCGTCTAGGCTCGGGCCTCATCACTCCACAGATATACTGTAGATAGCACGATGAGTGATGATTAAATAACTAACCCCCGAGCCTACAGGTGGAAGCTGGGGTGGAAGCTGGGGTGGTGGTGGGGCAGGCAAGCAGCAGCGATGTGGAAGTAGCTGCAGCAATATCAGCAGCAAGCAAAGCATAGAGAGATATCTGGCAGGTTCAATAGAGCGGCTTATCAAGAAGACTCTGTTTGGTTGGCTGTAGAGTGGCAAGGGGCGTTATGTATGAATGCAGCATATGTGCTCGAGTTGACTGCCTGAACTAGCTCGCAGGCTTCGCCCCATTTATTTCTCCCCCTATTGGATGAAAAGGGAATCGATAAATATCTGGAAAGTTATGAAGGAAACTGAATAACTTTTAGCTGTGCTGGTTTCAGTTAGTTGAATACAAAGACGGAAAATTACCACATCTCTGTTTTACACAAAATACAACAAGGTTCCATTTCACGCCTGTCTGCCTTTGCCCTGTAGTTTTAACCATCTGGTCAGTCAATAATGGCAGCATCCTGTTGTTGGGCTTTACATTACCATTAGTGACGTCTCCCTCTGTCATCACTGGGCTGATGTCCTCAGTGTTGACAGCCCATCAGTTGTTGTTCTCCATACTTCTCGCTGTTTACTCAGTCTGGATAGGCTTGGTACATAATAAACAGGAAGCTAGCTGAGCCAGACGAGGAAGTCAGAGAGAGATGCCTATCAAAGCCAGAAAAAGGTTTCCCATAATTGTGCTGGGATGAAAGGACGGACCTGGGCCAATGCATTTTCAGACTGCAGCTTTTATTGGAAAATTGCGTTAAACTAAGTTTCTTGTTTGGTATAAAAGTATTATGAGTGAATATGTGCAGTACATGGAAGTACGTTGTGATGAATGTTCCCTCTATCCCCAGCAGAGAGCAGGAGAGGGCTGCCGGAGGGGGCCGCCTGCTGATGCTGGGAGCCAGGCTCCACTGTCGGGCCCCTCAGCCGGACGTCGCCCCAGCAACCTGGCTCAGCTTGCCGAGGACGACCTATGAACTCTGAGGCTCGCTGTCTCCTGGGGCAGGAGGACAGCAGCTAACGCCACAACTGAGGAGACACGAATACTTCTCCACTGTCTGTTAATGCCAGGCTGGACCCTTACCTGGTTCAGTCATAACTTATGGAGGATACTGAAGGAACCTGAGGGAACATATGAAGGAATTATGGGCTGAAACTATGAAATTACTTTTTTAGGGAGCCATTTAATGGGTAGCCTTGGCCACTTTTGAGTGTCCATGGACAGTACCCACTACCCAGTGATACTGGACTGGTATGACAATTTGTGCTTTCTACCTTTTTGAGAGATTGAATATCTTCTCTCTTTAAAAGGTCAAGGGGAATTCGTTTGATGAAGAAATATCCATTCCTATTTGGGGCGGTCACTGGAGTTACATGTGTGCCTGAATGTTTGTTTATGCAACAATGTGTGGATGTGTTTGTAAGCATGAACGTGTGCAAGGATTGGCAGTAGCTCCTATTGTATCTTTGGTAAATATCCTTCATAAACATGTTTTTTTCTGATGCCCCATTGTGAAGACAAGTACAGCCACATTACTACATTTTGTCATTCCCCTGCTGACAACTGCTGTTTGTGTTGACAAGAATAGGAAAGGCAGAACACTTGATTTGAACACGCCAGTGGAATTTCATCTGAAAGTGAAGAAGTTTCTGTCTTGCTACATAGCTGAGAGCTCCTGGGTGCTCTCTTATTCTGTTTGACCGGCCCTCGTTTGATCTGGACAAAAAAGGTGTGAGTGAGCCCCCTAGAGGTTCTCTGTGGGAATGACGTCACTTCAGAATACTTTTTCTCTCTTTGGGCAACTCCTGAGGAGTTTCGAGATACAGTAGGTGCATTCAAAGGGACTGCTGTGCTGACCCAAAGTGTTGCATGAACCATCTCTGTTGTGACTGACTGACACAATGCTGCTTTACACAGATCGTTCGTTCTAGGCAGAAGTAGAGAACCTGTGATTTTGGGGGAAAACACCCTTAAAAGTGCATAAACTTATATGAATTGTTTTATTAGTCCACTGTTGTTATGTCAAGGCTGTGCACCATTTCTATAATCTCTGTTTAGCTTTTGCCCTCATGGACTAAATACTGTACAGTGCATACCATAAAGCAAATCATACATTTCCACTTGTAAGATGAAGAAAGACCCTGGTATGCCAAGAAGTGTTACCGTTTCAGCTGGTTAAAATGAAGGATAAGATGTTGCTGGATAAACAGAGTGATGCTGATGGATCTGCATGCTCTTCCTCAGACAACAGTGCCAAAAAACAGTAGCTCGCCACTCAAGTATTTCATGCTCTTACTTATAGTTCAGTTTGCCTGTACTCTTACAAATCAATCATAGATATATGTGTTACTATCTGGATCGTAACGCCTAAATCACACCGAGAGAAGCAAGTAAATGAATGAGGCTATTTAGTTACTATATAAACGTTCTTCTCTGTGGCCAGTAGAGGTCCCCACAAGGCTTTCACTTCCAGTTAGATCATACAGCTGCACCAAAGATCAAGAGGCCTCATGTTTCAGTGCTCACAATCAAGCAAAAGCTGCTCAATGATCTGTCCAAAACCCAGTAATAAACAACATAAAACGAACTGAAAGGTGAGATATGAGTGGAACCATCTCACAAAATACATCTGCAGTTAATGTAAACTGTCTGTTTCATGGGAATGACTGATCAGGCAGTTTTTCTTTAATACAAAGCAAAGCCATTACGGAGAACCAGAAAGACACCAACACCAGGAGAGGGTTTGTGAATGCCATCATGTTTGACTGACTGTTGTATCATATCAAATAAAAAGTCTTTATGAAAATGGGTGTGGTGTTTATGTTTCTCTCTAAAATAACTGCTTTTATTGCCCACGGAGACGTATCTTTGTGTGGCTGTGGATCTTTATATTCTAAGGTAATACTATTATCTGACACATACTCAATATGTTTTTATTTTGTATTCATTCAACTAAAAGTGCAACTAAAGTAGTTGTATTAGCCATAGGCCATGGTCCTCTGACTCTACCTTTGGGAACCTCTGACGAAGACAAAGGCAATGCATTCTGCTTGCTGTAGCATCCCCCTTGCAGAAAGTTCAAACAGGATTAAAAACAAAGAGAAGAAACCCCTGGATGAGCAGACATCTGGTTGGCTGGCCTCTGAATAAAGCCCCTTTCTGGGCAGTAAAGCAAGGCCGATCGTAACACGGCTGTGATATATGGAGGAGGGGGGGAAGGGGTATTAACTTTCACAAGGGTGCAAAATCAAAGGGAGTTCCTGTCACCACTGAGGGGGTCTCAGCAACAGGGGTCCCATTCACAGGGAATTCCTCTCCAGTGCCCTCTGTTGCATCTGTTGACTCAATCTTCTCCATTGAGAGAAAGAAAACACTCATTAAAAGCCACATGACTGTGAACTTGATTGCAGCAGGAGAGACAAACAGCCCCATCAATGGATTGAGTATTTACTTTGAGGTGTGAAAATCTTTGAACAGCCCACCATGTTAGGGCTTCTTTAGGAGCTTCTTCCTTCACACCAACAGAACAAAGGCAGCATTTGTATTCTGAATGCCATCAGATTATCATTTAAATAAAATGTTAGATCTTTAGGAGCTCCGGGGCATCCGAAATTCACACGTTTACTGAATGAGCTAAGAGGGTAAAAAACTTTCACTGTCAGTCACAGATACTGTATTTAAAGGTAAGACAATAACATCATTGGAAACAGTGTACGTTTCAGCAAAGACAATGTTTATTAAAATGTACATGCGGCCATAACCATAATAAAATTGTTCATGATATTTATACATAATTTACAAAGAATTGAAACATTTAAAATGTTTGCTAATCTGAAGCCGTGGTACTTCACAGAAATCTGTAGATCAAAGACTTACATTTCAAAAAAAGATCCTACCTTGAAGCTAACAAATTAGGGTTTGTTTTGGAGAAGAACAAATCTAATTAACAGCAACAGAAGCTCTTTCCATTTTAAACCTGTTCTCAAGAGCCGAAATTATAGTGTTTTATTCAGCAACCTTCTGCTGTAAGGCATACATTTATTTTGAACATGATAATATGGACATATTAAGGTCAACCTTGTGGAACTCGCTTATGCACATCCTTCACAAAATATTTACAAAATGAATGTTTAAGATTTTTCCATTTTTCCATCAGTTTAAATTTAAACAAGTATTATTTATTTAAGGCATAATACCTTTCTTGTTTCAGGAGAAATAGTCTTTTGTGGCATTTTGAAGTAGACAAAATTCCACACAACTCTTGAAATATCACTCAAAAAGAACTTCAATTCATTTTTAAAGCTGCCTTGCCTCAAAAAGAACATGATAACCTTTTTAAAGATGGTCTCTAAATATATTTTCATGGTACTACTTGAAGTCAAAAGTAGGGCTTAGACAACAGAAGATGTTCGGGGAGCTTGATGCTCACCCTCTAGTGCAAACCTATGGCAGTGAGTGTAACACAGTCTGTTCATAGTTGATTATTATTGTGGAATGATGGATTACTCTCTCTTGATATTGGTGAGCAGCGGGTCCGTGCTCTGTGAAGGCTGCGCAGACCGGCTCTTCCTGGTCTGGTGGGTCTTCACATGTTTGGAGAGGTGGTCACTCCTCATGAACCTCTTGCCGCACTGCTGGCACCCAAAACGCTTCTCCCCGGTGTGTGTGCGGAGGTGCCGCTGTAGCTCGTCTGAACGGGTGAAGCTTTTCCCGCAGAAGAGCCAGTTACAGATGAAGGGCCTCTCCCCGGCGTGCCAGCGCAGATGTGCCTTGAGGTGAGAGGTCTTCTTGTACACTTTGCCACACTCTGGGATGTGGCAGATGTGCAGTCTCTTCTTTCCAAACTCTAACCCCCCTCCATTTGCCTGGCAGTTGGGGCACTTGCAGCGGCGGCAGCGGCGTGTGGAGCTCAGGAGGCCCTTGGAGGTGCCTTGGAGAAGAGCAGCTATTTGTGGCTGGTGGCCCAAAACCAGCTGTCTGCCTAGAGAGAAGTGATGGTTGGAGGGGGTGACGTTGGTTTGAGGTAGGCTCCACCATTGCTGCCCTTCGTCCATATGGCCTCCGGGCAGGTGATGCCGGGCCGAGGAGTTCTGGAGGAAGCTGGGGAAGTTTTGTGCCACACTGTTGTGCTGAGGGTAATAGGAGCCGGTGGTCTGCGACTGTGAGGACAGCACTTTCACGGGGGAGAGTTCAAAAGAGTAAGAAGAAGGTGGTTCAGCCGGAGGGGTGAGAGGCAGCTCATGGTGGTGGTGATGATGGGGGTGATGATGATGGTGACCCAGACTAGGCTGCATGTGTCCGGGAAACTGCACCTTGGGCACCGTGAAGGTCATCTGGTGTGTGCTGAGGGCTGAGCTGGGCGCCATTTCGTTGCTCCAGAGCTGGAACATCCCCGCTGTGGAGCTGACGGTGCTCTCGTAGGGGAACTGGGAACCTTCTGAGCCCATTGCACCCCCCACCTGCCAGGCCTGGCTACAGGTGGTGGCCAGGAAGGACAGGGCGTTGGGGGCTCCCTCTGGGGAGGAGCTGGGCGTCCGGTCCTGTTTGGTGATACACAAAAATACATCATAAGCCACACTGAAGACAAGTCCAAGTATTAAATCTTCATTCATTTAAAATAATATGACCTAATTTTATTACACTATCATAGGATATTGGCACTATATCTGAGCAAAAAAGTTTGAAAGAAAGATACATTTTAAACTTTTAAATAACCCTGCTGCTTAATTTGTTGTGTTTCCCTAATTGGGGTTTTCTGTCTTTTCTAGAACTCCGATTTTTTTTAAACAATTCAACCACTATGATAAGCTTAAATCTTCACACCGTTCAATCTTGTGAAGCATATTATTTCAATACACCCAAGTTGCCGAGTGGTGACTTTCACTACCAGTAAATAAAATAATAGAAGGCGTCAAAGATATGATTAAACAACAAATGTTGTGGTCGAATGTACTTATTGCAAGTCGCTTTGGGTAAAAGCGTCAGCTAAATGCAATGTAATGTAATATGTAATGTAACAACAAACCTGTAAGAAGGTGTGCAAAAAGTTGTCAGTCCTTTGTATCGCGAGCGCAGCCATCTGTCCTCGCGCTCTTCCACGCACCTGCAACACAAACTGCGCCGAGAGGCTCGAAGCACAAAGTCTCAACTACAGCTCGGGGTGCAGAAGAGAAGAAAATATGCTCTCGGATGACTCCTTGTGAAAGTAGGATGAAATATCCCGCGTCACTAAAATGTCCCTCAGTCCGCCAAGTAATTGTTGTCAGTGTGCGAGCAGTCCAGACAATCTGCTGTTGGAGCAGAGAGGTCTGAAGTTAGAGGCAGAGAGGCGCGCAGTAAATCCTTGCGATCATCTCAAAAGCGCCAGAGCTGTATCTTCTCTTTATAGAGTGAAAAGATCCTCTCAACGGGGTCTCCAGTATGATGCAGGAGAGCGAGTCAATAGATGGGAGATGTGAGGGTGGAAGGAGGGGGGGATTGTTAGGTGAAGGGGTGGGCTACTCATAATTTCACTCAATTTCAACCAAATGCTGACCTCAAGTGTTGACTCCTCCTCCAATTGTTCTGAAAAAAAGAAAGCATGATAAGAGGTTTCCTGTGATATCTAAATTGAGAGTTTGAACTTCTCCGGACATCCCATGGTATTTTCCACTTCTTTAAATAAAGAAAAGGTGCATGCATGATTTTGAAAAAACATTTCAAATTGTTTAGTGTTTCAGCAACTTTCATTTTCTACATTTAGAACCACGATATGCTGAGACTGTGATACACTCTAAGATTAAAATAGCCAACGTAGTCAAATATTTCCCACTGTTGGAGTATTTACATGCGGCTTCAAATCCACTGTGGGAATTTAAGTAAAGATAGTAGATACATGGATTTTATATTTTTGGCAACAACCAGTGAAGCAGTTTTGAATGAAAACGTTGGCAATCTACAGTCAACATTATATCTAGGCAAACAAACAGAGGTATGGGAACAATACATTCATACTTACAGGAGGGGGGGAAAAGTGCTTTTTCCTTTGTATCCTCTCATCTTGCATAACGTCATGCAACAAAGGATAGAAAAAGGGCAAAACAAGTGTTCATTTTTTTTACTTAATTTCCTGTAACCATAGATTCACTTGCACTTTAGATATGGTAAAAATTGGACATTTTACAATGTGAGTTTGAGTTAATGCATCATTTTGCTTAGGTGATGTTAACAGTAAATTAATAGATGATTAGGAACTGTTTTGGACAACAATTAATATTTACATTGATAGCAGTTTACTCCATTGTTTGGTATTTTCTCCAGATGTCACATAAGACACTTTGTGTTTGTCGGCAGGCAGTTCCCGGCCTAGCAGGCGTAAGGCTCACACACCATGAACACAGTGACAGTATTTTCCCTCACAAAGCTAACTGATAAAACTCAATCAAAGCCTCTGAGTTCTCACCAGTGGGTGACATGTCAAATAGGCTGCCCTGTGTGACATTCTCACATTTCAGAGTTCAAGTAGAGGCCGCTTCAGATCTTCTCCATTAAATGCAGATTGAGGCTTAATCTCATTCTGTAAGTCTGTTCACCATTACAATGTTAAGAGTTTAAATCCAGGCTGGGAACCTGCTTCTCATGTAAATTCCTGGTTCCTCACTTACCCACTGCTCCCTGTTTCACAGACTGTGATCCTTAAATAAACATGCCTTAAGGAGGAGCCAGTTAGAATTAGAAATACATTAATTTAAAATGTAAACTTTATAACTCAGTATGGGCACAAACGTAAAGGTGTTTGTATTCAATGTGTTAGTCATTTTTACTTGACAGTTACAAATAATTAAAGGTATTGAAGATGGTCTGTAAACTGTGTTTGGCTCAGGACTTTTTTAAGTTATTAGTGTGAAAGCAGATACGACAGGATTTAAATGATGTCCTTGACAGAGAGACAGCTCATTTTAAAACAAAAATATTTGTCCATGCTCTTATTGACGTGCAGACTTCAGCTGCAGCGTGCTAAAATCACACACTTTTTTTTCATATATTAACAAAATTGAGCAAATCTAAAAAGCTGTTATGGAAAGAAGAAATGAAAATGAAGACTCAAAAAAATATTTACAGAGTGTTAAAGCATATGCAATTATATTAGATTTAGAAAAAATCAATAGGAAAGATGTATCTTAATGAATTATAAATTAAAAGGGTTTCCTAATAGCTCTGGCTTGAAATGTAGGAATCAAAAAAGAATTTCAGAAAAGACAAACACATGCATTTAAATAAACACATGCATTTAAAATAATAAATCAATAACATGATTTAGTTTGAAACAAATTCCTTATGCAAATATTAAGTAGGTATGTGATGTAACTCCAACAGCATTGCGGAAAATAGTCTAATTCCAAATGAAAGTGAACATTTAGGATGAAAGAAACCCGTAGTAAAGAAAGAGCGGAGGACATGAAAATAGGAGTGTATCTTGGAAGCAGAGGTTTGCTGTGTCTCTGGTTTATTACGGAGCAGAAGTTGTTAATTACCCTGATTCTTATTTCCTGTCCCCTCTCCCCCACACCACCCCACCCCCACTGTACTGCCTCCCAGATGAGTGGCTTTGAAGTGCAAAGTACTCTCTCCTCACTTTGAACTGTGAAAACAATGCTCATGTGGTGGTGCTTACCTTCCCCATGTTACCTCATTTAAATAGACCTGGATACGGCTTGCACAGTTTTCAAGGGAAAACTCATTTCCAGAGAAAGAGGTCCCTGTGTTCATTAAACAGCTGGTGAGATTGCCGCTAATCAGGCCCGCTCCCTCCGTCATACACTGCAGGCTGCTCTGACTGGGTGGCTACCAGAAAATTCAACTTCAAAAACCAACACAGGCTACATCCCAACAAGGCGATGCAGACACTTTTATGCACCTATTACTAAACAGAAAATTAGCTCAAGAAAAAAAAGCACATATAGCTCAACCGTGTTTTTTCAGGGAGTTTAATGATCTGAAATCACTTGAGTTTTAAGTCCTTTTGCCCACAACAAAAAACGAATGGAGCTGTTTTTGTTGCAAACATAATCTTACTCTTAAACTCAGAACGTAGAATATGCGAGTGGCTGCTCAAGCTGTTTTTATCATGCCTGGGGGGCAGTTTAAAACCCTCAGATCACTAAATTGTCCCAGCTGTCTTGACCATCTGCACTCGAAAAGGGTAGCCGCAGAGGAAAGCGGCTTTTGTACTGGTGGCCATGTCAAAAAGCCAATTTTACAGCACCGTGCTGACTCAATTGCCCTCATGTGACAAATGCAGCCTAATGGATGAGACAGACAGCATGTAAAAGCCTGCTTCTAACTGAAGTGCTTCACTCTTTAACCATTCAAATCCAAGACAGGACAAGATGGGCCGTAATTACCATGACACTCAGTTTCATTGGGATGAGCAGCAGCACCAACAGCTGGACTTTACAATGCAACAATCTGATAGCTCATTCAGGAGTCTCTTTCCTGTTTCCTATTGAGTTAGAAATGTGTGTGTTAGTGTTTCAAAGGGAGGGGGCAGAGAGATACTAAAGAGACATTGATGCTCACAATCAGGCACATTGATAAGGTTTACTAAATCTAATGCGCCCCCTCAGTAGTGCCTTGGAGAAATCACATCGATCAGGATGCAATGTGGAAACTTTTCACATCAGTCACATCATGTTATTTCTTTTGTTGTGCTTCGTCATCTGAGCAGATCAAGTCCTCCTCCATCTGATTGTTGAGGACTGTTTCATGTCTGGCAATCCATACCTTTTTACTAAAACTCATCTTAAATACAAATGTTTATTTATTTTGAAAAAGGAGATGGATAAACTGATAAAAACAGCTTCTTCTTCTGCCACAAAGGTACATGCAGGTTATGCAAAAAATGCATACATTCTGAAGGAATACATCAGTTCATTCATCAGTTCATTCAAATCATTCAGTTATTTAGTATGAATATATGTATTTCTATATTTGGAGAGTATTTCAATCTCAGGAAAATACTTGAAACATCAATTAATGAAATAATATATTTAAACATATCTCAAAGGGATATCTTAAGTTGTTATCACTCTATATTTATTTTTAGCTTTTTTCTGCTGCAAACAAATCCTAACATGCATAATTAAAAAAATAACAAAAATTAAATCACAAATCTCAGAATTGCAATATGTTTTCATTACTTCTCATGCCGTGATATCACAGCAGGATCTAGTTTTGATTCCCACTCTGCATCACAGTTTACATCTGTAGGCTTGTGAGAAGTAGCAAACTACAATAATTCCCTCATCTCTTGTCCATTAGCATGTACAAAAACCCCAAAATCTCCAGTCTTGGGCAGACAGCACACATCCCCACTTGTCTAAGAAAACTTTTATCAATACCAAGAGCACTTGAAGTTTGTTTGCATTTTGTTTTCCAGCACTCTTAACAACTTCAGAAGTCAGATCACAGGAGTATCTGATCAAAGCGCTTCGTGGTTAGTTCTGGAAACACAGGAGTGCTACGCCACGCTTTGATACTCCACATCAATATTTCAATTCAACAATCACTTGACATGCACCCATACTCCCAGAGACGAAAGACGAAAGGGGAGGAAGAGAGAGGAAGAGAGAGGGAGAGAGAGAGATCCAGGGAAGATGTAGGGGGTTTGGGAAGTACATATAAAAGAAATGGATTGAAGAAATTCCTTCCTTTTTCACCTTTGTGGCAATGTTGTATAAAATGAGCTGATATTTCCTTTACACTTATAAAGAAGTGTACTAAAATCATTCCAAAGGCAGCCCAAGTTAAGTCAATACGTTTAAACATGCAACATATTTTACAAAATGTTGAATTGCCTGGCAACTTTGTCTCACAAAATGAAAACACAAAACTGACAGGAACTTTTGGTCTAATCGACTCAAGTTTCACAGTCACTTCACTTATATATCAGTGCTAAAACACTTGTCACAGTCTGAAATTCTAGGCAGAGGACGTGTTTCATGTTTTATCAAAGGAAAGTAGTACAGGAACTCTGCAGTGATAAAGATGAATACAGTCCATCTGCCAAATGTCACTTTCACAGTGCTTCATAATCATTTCATCATCTCTACAGGATATGACATGCTTTGAAGGTTTCGGCCTATACAAATATGGCTTTTGATCTGAAAGAGAGACTTGTAGCATGAAAAGACGTGTAGTCAATCAAGAGATATTACGTGACACTGCTACTGGTAAAGCTTCAAGTGTGGTTTACAGCACACTGTTACAGAGTCATTATGAAGATGGAGGCAGCAGCCAGTTAGCATAGAGAATGGAAATAATGAGAAAAAGTTATCGTAAAAACGATAGAAACATCTTCACAAAAAATATAAATAAACAAAAAGAAAAGAACCGGCAGTTTATGGCAAGTTACTATGAAGAAATATGAAGAGTATTGTTATGACCAGACCCTCAAGAACAATCACTATATAACCCAGTTTCTCGGCATTTCGTGTTATAGTCACGAAATTCATTGAATCTATTGATTCGTGTTCATCAACACGATTTTCCCCTTTTTTTCGTGTCACAGAACGATTTTAAAAGCAATGTAATTGTATTGGTAGTACGTTTCGTGCCTGCACCACGTCTTTTTGTCCGGTCGGGTCTTGGAATACCAGAAGCTGTGTGGTTCATAAAAACATTTTCTTACTCAATATCTTACCCTAAGCCTAACCCTATCCCTTTTTATTTAAAATTGTATAATGTCGGAGTTTTTTTGCCATCCGCGAGGAAAGGAAATGGGGCCCAGAGCCTCAGAATACTGAAATCTGTATTTTTTTGTCATCTTTTTTCCTTCTAATTTATTATTATTTGGCGCAGGCACGAAACATACTACCAATATAAATACATTGCTTCTAAAATCGTTCTGTATCAGAATACTGAAATCTGTATTTTTTTTAATCTAATCTATTTTTTTATTATTTACATTGCTTTTAAAATCGTTGTTGGTGAACACGAATCAATAGATTAATTTCGTGACTATAACACGAAATGCCGTGAGACTGTGTTCCTAAGTTTGTGAGCCGTACACATTATGGTAGGTGGACTTTGTTACCTTCCCACAGACCCATGCTAGCTCACCACCAATTTCCAGTCATTACATTAAGCCAAGTTGAACCACCCCCTGTAACTAGGCAACGCTTTATAGTTGTAATCAAGTGACCAGAAATTATGCAAGCTACACCCGTTTCTCATTGCCTGTGAAAGAGAGATACTCATTGTGGTCTGGTAAGTAAACATTTGTACAAAAAAACGTTTTTCGCTTGTCAGAGTACATTTTCTAGATGTCAGCTAAATCGGCTGTCATGTCAAAAAAAAAGTATCCAGGTTTAAACACATATATTGTATATGTTGATGTGTTGGCAGCGTATTAAACCATGTGAATCATTAAGCTAAAGATGACTCTGAATTTTAATGCTAGGCTATTTTTTCTAAAATGGTGGCTATGGGGTAAAGTGAACCATGGCCCTTGGGGTAAATTGAGCCAGTTTTTCAATGGAGAAATTAATGAATGTAGGCCAAGTTGATAATAAGAGCTCATTGTAGGCTACATTTAAAGTTAAATTTACCCTCTGTTTGATTGGTAAGATGTATGAAATTGTATCACCATTTGTATGATTACTTCCTTTTAACATGTTAAAAAAAATCAATCAATTAAATCGAAATTTATATTAAAAATATTTGAAAAACTAAGCTTGTATTTGGTTTGTTATTTATTGTTTATAGTTACCTTTAAGATTTGTTGTAGGTATGCCCAGGTTTGAACAGGTATTCCCAGGTTTGAACCGTGGTTCAATTTACGCCCTGACCTGGATCAACTTACCCCTACACTGGGGCAAGTTGAGCCACAAGACTTTTTTTTTAAAGAAATAATATTTTCACTGCCCTTGATCAAATATTAATTATTATCATTGCCATTGATAGGAAACATCCTGAATTATAGGTGTGTGTTTTCATTTTTACTATGTGTAATTTCTCCTTGCTTAGAGGACAGCATAACTAAAAAATGGCTCAACTTACCCCACTCTCCCCTATAGATACTGTATGTTTGTATAGTTGTTGTTTATGTGTATATACACATATATGAGAAGTTGCTATTTATCTTGCCTAACTTTGTTGTCCTGTTTAGTCGTAGGCTATGTTCATATTTACTTATACCATATACATGTTTGCTTCTGTTTAATAAAAGACACTGACAGTGTGTCTGTCAGTCGTCTGTCATCCTCTGTGAATTTCCTGTTGGTGCCTAAAGTATCCACTGTCGCACCTTTTCTGAGCACAATACGTTTATGTTAATACATATCCCAACACAACATTTAAAATTAATGATAACTAAATTACCAGGAAAAAATAATTGTTTATTCATAGGGTTTGCTGTGTAGACTCCCTAAAAAGATGAATTCCCTACAATTGGCTGTCTGTACAATGCCACATAAAATGAATAATAAAAAAGCAAACGCAGAGACAAAAGAAACAATGGGCTTATCAATCATGAAGTGTTTCCTAACGCGTTTAGACAAAGATGAACAGAGGTAAATAATTAGCTGTAACACTTGACAATATCATCAACAGCCACCAATTCAATGTGGGTATTGTAGCATCCAGAGACCCCTGCCAATTGATCTTATTGCTTTGTTCGTGGTTGTGGGAGATGTGAGCACCTGTCACATGTGATAATGCCGTCTGATCTACACTGCTGTACTCAGTGGGGGGACTGACTCCAGAAGGAAACAGGGAAAAAATCAGAGGAGTTATCAAAAAGAATGGATAGTCACTAATGTTCTGCTTCATGAACATGTTTAACCTTCTTTAACCTCACAAGAAGATTATTGTGTAATTGATGTCTGTGCAGAAGGCCTTTTATAGGGTTAAGAACATACCATCAAAGTCGTGGACCCCATTTCATAAATATTACCCAGGAAGCCCCCAAAATGCCATCTGGGAAGAGGGATGTCGGTATGGTAACTGGTGACTTATGGCAAGGATCCAGCTGAAATCTGAAATGCAGAGCGGAGATACAAGGGGCTACATGAGCAGAGGAGTGCCGCACAGCCAGAGCAGTAGATTTATTTGTAAATGTACGCCTGTGATGCCACTATCTGTTAAGCCCCTCAGTCAGCTCAGCCTGCGTAATGTGAGGGGAAGTGTCACCCTGTCACCACCATGCCAGGGATCAGCCTGCTGTTTGTGTGTACCGCAAACCAAGCCAAGCTTTGAGGAGGAGGGGGAGAGAAAATGACACAGGGGCTCTTTCATCTAATCCTTGTGGTGTAATTTGCACCTCAGTAAGTTTAATTGATGACTACTGATCAAATACCTGCCTTTGAAAATAAAATCTTTGGGATTGTTATTTTCCCCTTCAACCTGCAAAAAGAATTCTTAATGCAGCTGATGAGAGGTCTCTGACTGATGGATTCGTTTTTTTGTGAGTTTCCACTTTGGTTCAGTGTATTGAGCAACTACTACTACTGCTAATATTGTGTGTACTCCCTTTCATTCAATGCATTCACTTTTGAACTGTACAAAGTTCATTAAGCAAACTTGCTAGACTTTTCTTCCTTCGGCACACAGCAGCAGTAGCATATGCACCTGGGTTCTGTGTGTGCTTCTTCCTCTAGAGATCCAACCTGAACATCAATGTCATTCAGACAAACGGATAGTGACAGGCCAAGCTTATCAATGTCAACGTCGGGCTGCTCTCCGGGACTTTGATTCCGCACTTTTCCCACAGCTGAACAGAAGGCTGTGCTTTGCAAAACAAACCAACAAACAGGGAACCTGAAGAATGTGATGAAAGAGTAAACAACATGGCCCGGTAACATGCCCCACAACCATGACACTTCCTAAGTAGGTTACCATGGAGGGTAACCCAATTTAACACGTGCGTCTGGTTGTAGTCAGGACAAGCTGAGCAGTTGAGGAACTTCACACCGCAGCGGCGTGGTGAGGGCGATGAGGACAGATCTGTCTCAGGACCTTGGCCTTGAAAAAAATCAAATGGGCCCCCCACTAATGCCCTTGCACGTGTACAAAGCAGTTCATTATCAAGAAAAATTATAGGGAGTCAATCTATTGATGTTGCCTAACTAATTGTAAAGCAGGGGATTCAAAAGCAGATGTTGCATTTCAAAGCAGTTGTGAGCAAGGAGACAGGTTATGATTTATGCTAAAATGTGTGGCTTCAAAGCGTCGAACGCGGCTTCTAAACAAATTGAACAAGTCAAGCGCTATTCACCCAGGACCAGGAGGGAGCCCAGCGCATGTAGATCAGAGGCGCACGGCTGCCGCTTGTAATATCACTCAGTGGAGGAGGGGTCCCACTGGGGGGAAGCAGCACAGAGAGGCTAACGCTGAGCACTGCTCGCACAGAAAGGAATTATGTACGAATGCAGCTGCAACACCTGCGTAGCTGCAACCCCCCCCCCCCCCCCCCTGCTCCCCTCCTGGAGCCGCATCCACACAGGGGGAGTGGAGAGGGGTGTGCAGCACCTTGAGACTTGACATCCTTTCTGTGGATGGCACTATTATTTGGGAGGAGATCGAAGAGTTGGTAGAAGATACGAAGCCTATGTCAACACACTGATGCAATTTGATTAAACATGGATAAAACCGGTTACTTGTAGGGAAGATTGGTGGATTGGGGGGAGGCTTTAAAATGTGTTTATGGCTGTTATCTTCTAAATGAGGCAGGCTGAGTGAAATGTCTTTGGAAAACTAGATGATAACTGACTGGACTCTGAGTCTTCAGTAACATCATACTCTTACAGATTTGGAGATAAAGAAGTTTCATTATAGATTATAATCATGAGTTAACATTTGATGTGAGTTCAATACACATTCACAGGATTGAATATAGTTATTAATGATACCTCCTGTCTGAAAAATTGCAAAGGTGTTTCATCCTGAATTTTACATTACAGAAGTGTTCCTCCTTGTTGACGTGCGTGTGAGAAGACAGACTGCATGGACTTCTCACATAAGTCATTTTTCCGTCTGTTTTCTTCTATTTGATGCAGCCTAAATTGGGACGGGAGAAACGAATTGCTAAATTTTTAATTAACTTCATAACATCTGCACTTGTGCTTTGAGAGAGCAGCGAGATTTCCTTTTAACCTATTCCAGCACATTTGCACACCAAGGTAAATCTTGAAGCTGGCACTCTTACAGAAAGGAGGGGAAAAAAAATCAAAAATGTAAATGAACTCTCACTTGTGTGTAGATCAAAGAAGCAGAATTATTCAACTTTTTGCCATAGCTTGATCTTCAAAAAAGAAGAGAGGAAAAAGTAGGGGAGATCTAGATGGAGGAATCAGTTTGAGTTAGTGTTCTTCAGTTGTTTTATGAGCTTCCGTTTTCTCATCTAATATATTTACTTGTACATCAGGACTTTAATGTCTGAGTCCTGTGCTTTCTGATTGCGCAGGTAAAACAGGCTTATGTGTTCTTGGACTGCATTCCAAAGCACGCTTTAAAAATTGTTTGGATTACCTCCTTTCCCTCAATGAATTTGACTGATTTATTTAGGATCTCATGCCACTGGTATTTCTCTGAAATGAAAATGAATTAAGGCTGAAGAAGTAGAATAAAATATTGGCTTTACTTTTGTAGAGAATAAACAAATTCAACTAAGTGCTATAAATGCATTACAATATGCTGGTTCATATATTTTCCGACCAGGTATTTATGTATTGATGGCCACTTGAACCAAATTGATATCACATTATTTACTCTTAATACATAGCACTTTTAAACATTTTCCCATTAATACTTTTTTAGATTCTGTTATAAAAATCCACAACATTCCCAACAAGCAGCTACACCACACTCGTAGCACACAGTTCATTGCCTCTCCACTAGAGAGGGCTTTTGAGGAGGCAAAACATTTGATACAGACACTAAAGACTTACAGTTACTGGATTATATCTCTTCAGACGGCAAATATTTACACCCAATTTACAGATTGTAAGAAGGGGGTTGATCTATTAGTTATTCCTCAAAGTCAGCTGAAATGTGGCCCTTGCTGGCTCTCATTGTTTCCCCTCTGCTGTTACAGTCTCTCCTGTGAGGTCAGGATGAAATTTGATCAGGTAGAGAGTTCAGTTCAGCCCCCCTAACCCCCCGGTCGCAGGCATCTGCACGGGCAGCCCTGACTGATGTGGGCGATATCACGGCACCAAAGCTCCTTTAACAAATCTCCCTTTGATACAGCACACACAATGGTGTCTCTATAGGAAACCCCCTTGCATCTGTGTGTGCGTGGGGCAAACAGAAAAATAAAATGGCAGAGCAAAAAAAAAAAACCTGCTAAATGAAACAAAGCTGGTTTAAGATGTGGAAGAGAAAACGATGGTGTATTTGCTTTACCACCTCACTCCACAAGAGGACACTGCTACCATATTGTTACTGCTCTCCCCAAATATCAGCATTCGTTCTGTTTCTAAATGTTTCTGTCTTGTGCATTGTTGCAAAATGTAGTGGTTGCTAAATAGAACGTTTCTACATGTTGCCTGACACTTTATAAGTGTGTGTGTCAAAAGTGGTTGACAGTACCATGAACAGCAGGCATATGTTTGCCCTTTAAACATCTCTACATGATATAAATCATAATCAACACACTGAAAGTCTGGAAATGTGTTCCTTTTTTTTGTAAGGAATATAACAAACCATGGAGATTGACAAAGATAATTATTAGGATTATAACATGGTTTGTCATACAAAGTCACATGGAACCACCTCATTTGGTTGACAAAATAGGTACGTCTAGCCAACCAACTGATCTTGATAAAGTAATTGATGTTTCTGCCTTATTTTTGAGGGGTCGATTTTATGCAATTCAATGGTTTAAGAGAGCATGATATTGCTATTGAAGGTTGTCATATGATTAAGTTGAATTGGTAATGTTGTGCTATACAGATGGATAAAACAAAGAAATTACAAAGATCTTAATTAAAATGTGAGTACTTCAGACTGATACAAAACGTCTCAGCAGTATTTCCTGTGTGTTACTAAAGAAATCTCTTGAATTATAAAGCTCCCCTAAAACATTATTGCTCCTATTTAAATTTTAGGGCCTACGGCAATAAGTCCTTTAGTCAAGCAGGTGCTGGAGAAAATCATAAAACCAGCAGCTCCTGCATTTCCAGTGTTCACATTGGACTCCCTGCAGTTTGCTTGCCGAGTATGAAAACCTGAATACGTTTAAAGAAATCTGCTTTAATACATTTTATGAAACATCTTTGCTTGAAAGGAAACTGCAGATTATAATAGTGACATTTAATTCATTGAATGCATTTAAGACTTAAAGAATGGAGAAAAGTGCCCTTTAAGCATTACTTATCACTGGGTAACACTGACAGTGTGTTTGGTGGTCCCACTCATCAATTATTTACACAAAACACCTGTCAAAGTAAATGTGTGAACGAGACGATCCTGTCATAATTAACCTCTCGGGACAGACCGCATCAAGACGAGCAGATGAAGGTTTTGTTTCATGTGATAGAGCTGAAACCCCTACCTCAAACTGGTGATACTGTCGGGACAGTAGAGTATGTTGGACTGTCTTGCCAACCGCCTGCAGTGAAACATACGTCTCCTTTGTTTGTCCTGCAATTAAAGGCTGAATCTGTACAGGTCATACAGGATCTTCACACTTAAACAGTATGTATTTGACTTCCAGCTGTTTCATCTCTTTCTTCTTTTTATGTGATCCATGTTTGCCTTGTCATTATCATTTTCAAGCCTGTTGTCTCTCATGATGCATGACTTGACTTGACATGTCATCAAAGCAGAATGATTTGTGCTTCCATTCTTAAAAGTAAAACTCAAAACACTCACTGAAATGTTACCTATGTGTTCCTGCTCAATAAGTCACATTCAATTTGTTCATCAGTCTACAGGCCTTGTCAGTAAAATCGACCTACATTTGGCTCGACTTGCTTGGATCAGCTTCTATCACAGCACTAATAAAAATGTAATAAATATTCTGATCATGTCTGTGTGGTCTGTCTGTACTATGGATTTGCTTTAAATGTGTAGCATTTTAATGCATCTATCAGTGTTAGTGGAGCTTCTTTCTTAACTATTGACATTACAAAATTACAAATCAGGAGAGCCTAAGTACAGCGGTGAGGTTGTGGTGGTGGTAGGGAGGGAGGGGGGAGGGGGGGGGGGGGGGGGGGGGGGCGGTCCCCCAGGCTCTTGGCTTTGTCTGGGGCCATCAGATAACAGCCAGGACAATGGTTCTCCATTCTGAGGGCTCTCTTAAATGAGCAGGAAGCGGCGGTGAGCGCCGAGCACAGGCTTCTGGTGGGCTCCCTGGAGTCCGCTCAGCCCTGACGGAGCACGCCACCGCTGAATGGCTGCAGAGCAGGAGAGGAAATGAGAAGCTAGTGGCCACCCAGCCGGTGCCATGGTGCCCTTTGATGCTGAATATTTACATGTAGGGCCAAAGAAAAAGTGATGGGAAGGTGAGAGGAGAGACTAAAGGAGAAGAGAAAAGGAGATGTTTGGAGAGGAGAGGAGAAAAGACAAGGAGAGGCTGATCTCATGCTCTGATGAACAGTGGCACCAGAACCCTTGTCAAAGATACTATTCTACACTCTAATCAATGATGAGGATTTATCGTTGTTGTATTTGGCATGTGACACTTATGTTGAGATCAGCTGCCTTATAGACTCTGCCAAAAAGTGCAGCTGACTATTTGTGCTGCTTTGATTTAAGAGTTTAATCTTATGCATGGGACACTGGCTATAATGCACGTCTCAGATTTTTAAATAAAAAACGACTGTCTAACGATGCATCCACAGTCCCATTGTTTTCAACTAATGTTGTACTAGTTCTTAATTCTAGCACAATGTAACAGAATACAAAACCACTCTTTCTTGTTTTACTTGTGTCCCGGTGTGGCAGGAAGGTGGTCTGGCAGCGAGGGCCGGTCCAGCTCTGGGCCCACGTCCCCCTGCCTCCACCCTGCTGCTCTCAGCCTGGTACGTGCTGCAGAGGCTGAACTGAAGCAGAACTCCTGTGAACTACTCTAAAGAGCTCTGAGGATGACGTCCGCACAATCCTGAAGTAGAATACTTTTGAATGGGATTCGTGACGATAGGGGTAGACAAGAAACTGTAAATGGCATGTCATTACATCACTTTTCTTCACTGTTCTGCACTAAGACCATGTAATACTGTTTTTATGAACTGGCAGTAAAATGTCAGAAATAATCTTTGGTTCTTATGAGACCTTCTTACATTTTGGTCCTTAGATCTTCATCAGGTAAATTAACTAAAAGGGGGGTCAAGTGTTTTTGCTTGAAGGAAGACCATGTGCAGGAGTTTCCCTTACCCTCATTTTACTCTTGTGCACGTGTTTATAGGCAGGTGAGTGAGATGCTTTCATTCAGCAGTAACCTCGACTTATGTAGCATTTCACATATAAAGTTGAAAACAACACAGACACAAAATAAAAAATACACGACAATAGATCAGTTTGCATGACTAAAACAATTAAAACAACAAAATACATTTTGAAGAAAAATAACCACCAGGGATGCAGATAATGTTGAAGGCAATGATTCAAGATAAAAGGAGGCAATAACATTGTTCAAAATTAAAAAGCCAAAGGTCTTTATTTCCTTTCCCTCCATTTGCTGTTCCTTTAAAAAACAGAGATAACTGAAATATATAGTTTTCTTTTTGGCTTTTTAGATAATCCAGTTAAAAGAGAATCACAATAGTCTAAACAACTGTAAATATGTGGAAGAGCATTTTAACATACTAAGTTAAACATGGTTTGTTAATAGAAAAATGTTGATTAAGGGACCTTGCTATCAATAACTAAAATAAAAATCTGATTATAAAATGAGTCCCAAGTTTGTGATGTGTGTTTCATTATTTTTGTTTTATTCTAAGACATAACATAACCAGTATTCCAACAAAACACTGTAATGTAGTTAACCAGGGATATGCTCTTTGGCTTGAACAAGATTCTCTGTGCATTCCTATCAGCATACAGCTGCATTAGCTGCCTCTCCAATCTGGTGTAAACTCCCATTACATAATTATTATAATTTTACATTATAACTTGTCTACCAGGATTTTGTAATCTATTGGATAGTGGATCCATGGTGGGACGTTGAGAATGGCAACTCCAACATTTGGATTATCCAGTTATCCAATGAGGCATTACCTGTTCTAGATCTGGTTTCCATACCGTTTGTGTCCCTGATGGAGACACAGTGGTGTTGAAACATTAGTCATTCTTGTCCCTTTTTTTCTCTTGGCGATATTTTCCTTAGTTTTTGTATTAACTCCATGTCAGTGTTGATGCTGTTCGTAGTAAACTAGTTAATTCAAACTTCTAAAAGTTGTTGAGTCAACATTGTTGGGCAAAGAGCACAACCCACCCGCCCTGAACCCTGTGTGAGGTGTGCCTGTCTGCACCAGTGATTCTCAAGGACCCACTCCTTCAGAGTCTGACCTACGAGACGAAATGCTGGAATCACTACAGTGAATCAATGCAAAATCCCATCACTCAAACCCCATCACTTTGACTGATATCACAGTTTGATTATTTGGTTATGTGTTCATCTTTTCAGACAACATGCACGTTTTAATAGTATGCAGTACATTTACCTAGTATCAACAAATGCAGATATGTATTCTATATTCTAGCCCACCATTTTCAATGCCTTACATCTGGGACTAATTATTCCTTGCTAGTGTGTGTACATACGCCAGTTATGAAGCATTTACACAATGTTACCCGAGGGCTTAGAACGGCAACACAGGGAAATGTTGTTTCTTCGTTGTGTTGAACGCAATAAGTGCTCTACAACTGAAAGTGAATCTGGTGTTGACAGAGGTGTTAAGGTGGAGCAGACAATGCAGCAGCGGCTCTTACAATGTGGTTCAAGGCTGTGTCGCAGTTGTGTACTTGAGCTGCACAATGCTTTGGTATGGGCGAGGAAGGGACACATCCCATAACCAAGGCCCTCTGTGGATCAAAACAGCTCCCCTACATAGTTCAGTGAATCTAATTGTTATTATGGAAGTGATTAAAAACTGTATCGCAAAACTGCTGCACTGCATAAAGGCAGATAAACAACACATAACACAATGTGCCACATCTTTAACTTGAAGGAGAGTAAAGGTTGTGAGTCAGCAAGTGGGACAGAAATACCACTGATCAGACTAAATACGAATGACTGTTTTTAGTGTGGCACCGTATCCTGATGGGACAATGAAGGGAGGTCAGATATCCAGGTTTCACCTTTTGTTCTCTTCAGATGACAGACAGGCTGCTTCGGCAAGATGTTGACCCCTTTAATTGTCTCTTTTGGTATGTTTGCTCTCCAACATGGAAGATTGTGCTCTATTAATGTGCACTTTCTCCACCAGCAGCGCACCAAACAGTTACTGTTCATGATCCACCCTGTGCTTTATCAGATGGAAACGGACGATATGTTGTGATGACCCAGACGTGACGTCTTTAAGTCATCATCTTTGTTGTAACCTTAATGAGAACATAACACTTGTAGAGGATGCTTTGTGAGCACACACTCAGACACAGTCCCCTGGGGGGCCTGTCGTTGTAGGCGGGTGCTGCCTAACCCGCCCAGGAGATGCATGACCCAGATGCTTGATGAATGGACGTGAATAGTATAGGTGTGGCGCAGGTCAGGCGACGTTCATCAAGAGTGAACAGGAAATCAGCGACATGGACTCACGCAAAGTCAAAAAAACTATAAATAAACGTGTTATAGTTGGTAAGAACGTTAAAGGGAAGATGTATAAAAAATATGCATGTGAACATGGGGAGAAATATCTCTATAGATCTTTAAAAATAAGTGATAAGACTTTAGTGTGTTGCCCTGGGAAATCAAGACATGCTTGATTACAAGCACGGTCAAGAACAGAAGTCATAGCAGAGAAAAATGTGTGATCGGTTTAACAATGTAATATTTTTCTGATATTTTATTGCATAATGGAGCCAGTCAAGCTGCAGTATGAGACATACAGTATACTTTTCAAGGGCCGTTAGACACATTCTCTTGAGCTCAGCTCTTAACCCCCGCAGAAACGACATGTCGTGAGTGACAAACTACCACAGAAACATGAGGCGACATGAATAATTCTTCAGGGAGACATGATTCATGAAGTCTAACAATGTAGAAGCCTGCCTTGAAGAGGCACTAGTAGATGGAGAGGAGCAGCAAACGGAAAGGGATGGGAGAGGTAAGGAGACAGGGACACAAGGAGGGGTTTGGCTGCCAGCAGTCAGCCTCATAGAAAAGGTCACTTCCAAAGTAGCCTGCCATGGGGGGTCGGGACAAGCATCCCACAAAGCAGATAAAGAACAATAGCAGGAACCATAGGCCACAAAATAAATGGAGCCAATCCCTGGCGAAAAGAATAGAGAGGCCCCGTTAGATCAGGACACACACACTCAGCATGAAGGAGACAGGGAGGATGAGATATTTATATAATGTGATTAATGCTAATGCAACAAGCCATCGTGAGGTATGCTGCCAGACATAACTCCACGCCTCACAACAACTCATAAAGCTTGTCTTCCAGGAAAGAGCTGCCCTTCAGAAACATCAATAACGCTGTTAATGTAAAAGTAGAGTGTATAAAATGTATTTAATTTCCCATATTTAAAAACTTGAAGTGATCTTAAACAAGTGGGTCTTACTCTTAACCAGGGATACAATGGCCACCAGGGGTCCTTGAGGTGGTTTTATGTGGCCCCCAGAAAAATGGGGAATAGTTTATTTTCACTATTTAGTTAACTTTAGAAATGAGCCCAACATGAGTATGAGTGATAAGAGTGACGCTATTGATCATAGGGTTGATTTCCTCCATGGTTATTATTATGATTTACTGTAGTTGATATATCTGCTCTTAATCATCTTTATCAACCAATTGTGTGGATACCCTGTTTGCTGTTGCTTTTTGGCTAATGGAATGCACATTGGATTGTAAAAGTGACACAACTGTATTTGGGCTCGGTGTGCCACTCAGGTATTCCCATTTTCATTGTTTAAATTTATAAAGAGCTGTCTGTGTTATGAGGGTGCATAAGGGTTTCGTCTAGTTTGGGGTTAACACTCCATATCCTTTTCCATTCAACGCATTGTTCCTTTTACCACTGATTAATATCTTGTTTAAACAGCCCGCAGACACACCACGCCGTCTGTATGTTCATAAATCCTCTGGAGCTGATCAACACAATGGCCCACATTCCTGACATTTAAAGGAAGTCCCTTATATCTCTGCATCTCCTCCCCACACGAGACACAGGCGTTCTAGGAATATGACACAGGAACAAAAACAACTCTCTACTCGCTGTTTGTTTATTTCATTTAGTTAAAACATTAGTGAGACATCACACTTTGGGGGGTGTCCAGCCAGTGCTCTACCTTTGTAACACATCGCTGGACCTCTCACCTACACCCTCTCGGACTCCAGTTACATCTTTAGCAAGGTTTCCTCTCTCATGGAATAACAACAAGCGGGCAACATCTCCTTCAACATTAGCCATTGTTTTCCTTTTTCAAATTTAGAATCAAAAATAGTCATAGAAAGAAATGGAGACATTTATCAGGGTTAGATCATTTGACCTGACTCCAGCACTGCGCTGTATGTGGGATTACCAAACACGCCCTGTATTCCTCTGGGCTGATTAAGCGAAGCAATATGTGATAATACAAATTATTTTATCTTCATTAGATTAAAACTGTGGTTATAAAGGTTTTTACATTAAAGTAACAATGAATCAAATAAAATGGGTCAGAGGTCATGCAGTAATAAACTCCAAGTTATCATCCGACTCTGCAGCTCTTTAACCTCTTTTAGCTAGTAGTTTCAAGGGGCACATCTTTGCTGTACTTTAATTTAATTTTCTCTAGCAGCATTATGGCCCCCTGACTATCCCAGTTATACCTTATACAGTCTATGAGTTATACATACTGTACGCTTGTGTTCATGTTACCATGCTTGATGATCAATTACATTTTTACCTAATATGGCCACAAGGTAGAACCGACCCACAAATGTTAGATGCTTTATCATCTTTGATGTAGATTTACATTTGTCGGTTCATTTTCAATGGCTTTACACTTTCCGCCCTTCTTTCCAAGGTCTAGGCCCATTCAAGTCAAAGTCCTTGGGTGTTGTCAAGCACAACAATTGAAAATGGTGGCATTGCCTGCACTTCCTCACGTAGCCCCATGAGATGGGAGAGCACCCATACCTACCCTTTTGCCTCTTACTCGCTAAAACTTCAAAGAAGTACAGTTCTATTTCAATGAAATTATGCTTAGACTTACAAGCGTAATCTTTGCAAACAATATGTTATGACGAGCAGACACACATATCCTGTTTTATCTTGTATTTCTCCCACCCTTCGATTCACTGACAGATAACAACATCTCACTCATCGAACACAATCTCTGATCAGAGTCAAGGTGTGGTTTGATCCATGAACCAGGCTGCCATGTGTGATTGAGTTTCACAAGGGTCTCATGGGTACCAGACCCCTTTCCTTGTGGCTACACAGTTTAAACACCCATCCATTACAGACATCCATCCTTCTCGGAAATGAAACTCTTATACCAGACAGGGTTTGAGGTTACACCTCAGCTCCAGCAACAATACCACCTTGATCCCTTCAGACGTTTCACAGTGGTATACATTGTATGACTTAATTGTGCTCCCTCTGAGCCTGTACCTCCCGCGGAGGACATAAGGGATGATATACTGTGTTTTGCACAAGGTTTGTGTGTGTGTGTGTGTGTGTGTGTGTGTGTGTGTGTGTGTGTGTGACTGTGTGTCTGCGTGACGGGTTGTGAGTTTGTTGTGTGTGTGTGTGTGTGTGTGTCTGTGTGACGGGTTGTGAGTTTGTTTTGTGTGTGTGTGTGTGTGTGTGTGTGTGTGTGTGTGTGTGTGTGTGTGTGTGTGTGTGTGTGTGTGTGTGTGTGTGTGTGTGTGTGTGTGTGTGTGTGTGTGTGTGTGTGTGTGTGTGTGTGTGTGTGTGTGTGTGTGTGTGTGTGTGTGTGTGTGTGTGTGTGTGTGTGTGTGTGTGTGTGTGATGGGGTTGTGACTTTGTGAGTAAGGTTGGATGTCTGACTTTCTGTGGGAAGAAAAATCCTTCCAGCAGTAGGACCCAGAGGATTTTAGTAGGAAAGACCAACTGGACCAGCACACCTTTATGTTGTCTGAGGCAGGACAAAGATGTGAAAAAAAGTTGTTGAACACTGTAACAAAAAAGGTCGAGCTTTGAGCCATATCATTGGCTAAGAAGAGTGAGAGAGGAAAATGCAATGGCTCTTGAGGTCAGAGCAAAGGCAGCTATAAATGAATCACAACAGACAGACAACACCTTTACTGACTCCACAGCAGCGCTTGTGCTCATCTCAAAAGGGGCAATATGAGCGCGTCTGTGGCCGTGTACAGGAATATTTACACGGAGGACCGCTTCAAGCAGGCCTATGGCTCCGATGATAGCACGAGTGGAAGTCTGCGGCTCCGGGACAAGCTCGCGGGGAGTTGCAGGTGTTCAAGACGAGCGTGCCTCCACCTGTTGAGCGAGAGAGTTCCCATTTTCAACTGGCTGCCACGATACAGACTGAAGAAATGGATTTTAGGAGATACAATTGGCGGCCTGACGGTCGGTATTCTCCACATTCCGCAAGGTGAGCTAACAGAAAAGCATCTGGATCAAAGTTGATGGCATTAATAATGCACTGTTATAAGTGTTTCATTTTAGAATCATTTAACCAGGATTTTTCAAAAATAAATAACACCCTTACAATGATAACATAACTTAAAATGCTAATAATATGTTAATGATAATCATGAATATAATTAATTTGATGATAAAAAAATAAAATAAAAAAATAATACACGCAATAGTTATTAATATGACTACAATTATTATTGTAAACAACTATCCAAATAATTTGAAGTATTGCAAGGTTATGATAACATTTCTATTAATTAACAGTTTGATGAAAACGATCAAAGTGGAGATACTAAACTTATTATTATTGTCATCTATTATTGTTGTAGCCTACTCATCATGCATGAGCCATATTAGCCTGCATAAAGGTTTAACATTCTTCTTAAAACTCTTTCCTTCCCTAAACAGGCATGGCCTTCGCCTTACTCACATCTGTGGCACCAATATTTGGCCTTTACACCTCCTTCTTCCCTGTGGTCCTCTATATGTTTTTTGGCACAGGTCGTCACGTGTCCACAGGTAAGCCTCATGTCCATATAACATCAGCTGTTTACATCTTAGAGAAGCAATACAACACTTTTTTTTTAACAGGGTTACATTATCTCATGCATTCTTCCTGACCTCAATATCTCAGTTATTATGTTTACACTGTTACTGATGTGATATATTGTTGCTTTCAGGTACCTTTGCTGTGGTGAGTCTGATGACTGGCTCTGTGGTGGAGCAGCTGGTTCCCACTCCTCTGGATATGAACTCCAGTTCCCCTGAAGCAGCTGACTTCGAGGCCCAGAGGATCGGGGTTGCCTCAGCTGTAGCACTTCTCTCAGGAATTATTATGGTAAGAAAGTCACGGTCACAAACTCAAAAAGTAATACAACGGAGATGACAGATCTTTGTATTTGTTGAGACTAGGACTTGATTCCCCAACAGAGCAATAACTACAATCTCTTGTGCCCCAGCTCTGTATGTTTGGTCTTCAGCTGGGCTTCCTCTCCACCTATCTGTCAGAGCCAATTGTTAAGGCTTTCACCAGCGCTGCTGCCTTCCATGTCACAGTGTCACAGATACAAAGCATGCTGGGACTGCGGCTCCCTCGCCACACTGGGACCTTCTCACTCTTTAAAGTAAGCACCGTTTCACTTTGACATCTTAATGGTCTGATCCAACATGTCATTTTTGGAATTTGCTCACTGTGTGTTCAGACTTTAGCGTCAGTGATAGAGAACATGCCTCACACCAACATGGCGGAGCTGCTGATCTCCATGCTGTGTTTGGCTGTTCTGGTGATAGTTAAAGAAATCAACATGCGTTACAGAAAGCGCCTTCGTACACCAATCCCTGTGGAGATCCTTACGGTTAGTCATCTGGATTTTGAATGTTGAGGATTTTCTCTTAACGATGTAATCAGGTTATAATTCATTGTTTTATCTTTCCTTCTCAGGTGATTATTGCTACAGGTGTGGCCTACGCCTTCTCGCTGGATTCTTCTTACAACATTGAGATCGTTGGCCACATCCCAGCTGGGTAATCTTTTCGAAAAAAAGAAAAACAGACATCGTTTTTTTCGGAAATGTCAAGGAATTTGAATTCTTCTATCCTCAGATTCCCAAAGCCACGGATGCCTGCCGTGCACACTTTCCCTGACATCGCTGGAGACACAGTAGCCATCACATTTGTTGGATACGCTGTGTCGGTGTCTCTTGCAATGATTTATGCCGATAAACACGGCTATTCCATACATCCAAACCAGGTATGTGTGAGAATGTCACAGCTATTTGTAGACATGTCATGCTCTCACAAATCTGTTAACTTTTTGTTTTGAACATGTGCTTTATTTCAGGAGCTCCTGGCTCACGGTATCTCCAACACGGTATCCTCTTTCTTCACCTGCTTCCCCAGCTCAGCCACTCTCGCCACCACTAATATACTCGAAAGTGCTGGAGGATACACACAGGTAGGTTACATGATGTACAAATGTTTCTGTCACACTCACAAACCTTTGATCTAATTAAGCGACACATTGCCGTTCAAACGTAAACATACCCGTCACACCAAGAACAACAAAAGGAAACACTCTTTTGCATATTGTTCATCACTCTCAAATTGCAACTTTAAATTAATATATATCGTGATGCTTTAATCACAGCAGAAAAATAAGCATATGTTGTGTGATAAACAGAGAAATGCAAATGTCTGATTCAACATTTTTACATCACAGTTCTGTTATATATGTGAATATCTCTTACATTGATGTACCCCAAAAAACGACATGTTGGGATTTCATAAGCTTGCATCCACTTGAATGTAGTTGAAATTATTTAAAACTTAAAAGTGCATTCACACCCAACTGTTTTAGGATATGCTTGGATGTTAAACTTCTATATTATCAATGCAGAAAATGCTAAAAATAAGAAGCAAATCATGTCAAACTCACAACGATTTCCAGTAAGGATATTTGTCATGTTTGTGTGTTCCTGCAGCTCTCCGGCTTGTTCACAAGTCTGGTTGTCCTGATTGTCCTGCTGCTGATTGGCCCGCTCTTCTACTTCCTACCAAAGGTGTGTTTTTATGTGTGTGTCCGTACAAGAGCGAGAGAAAGAAACAGAAGAAAAGTGAATTTACCTTATCCATTATTTCTCTCCCCAGGCAGTGTTGGCGTGCATCAATGTGACCAGCCTCAGGCAGATGTTCCTGCAGTTCCAGGACTTACCTGAACTGTGGAGAATCAGCAAGATTGACTTGGTGAGGCTTTGGATCAAAACAGCAATATGAGATATACAAGTGTATTCTGCTATACAGTCCCTGTGCATGTGAAACACAAGAGTAAAATACGGATGGTTAATTAGCTCCCTAGCTACCATTAGGTAAACAACTGACCCATAAAGCACAGCTAATTGGCTTTTTTGTAATATCTTCACATATCAGCTCATGTTATCCTGCTCAGCCTGTGGTCATTTACACAACAAAAAAAACGGTGCTTACTTTAGCTAATTTGGAGTAAAATATACTGTTGTTTCAGCAATATATTGTACCTCTTATTTGGTGTTTAAATAAAAAACAACTACTCAAGGCTGAAATTCAAATTGTGAATAATTTAGTTTACTTGTCATTAAGCTGGAGTTGTGTAAACTTGCACAGTTTGTCATGTACATTGTTCATTGTTATATTCCGACATGAAAACACTCTGTTGTTCTGGCTTGTCTAGATGGTGTGGGTGGTTACCTGGCTCTCTGTAGTGGTACTGAACGTAGATCTTGGCCTCGCTATCGGAGTGGTTTTCTCGATGATGACCGTCATCTGCCGCACACAAAGGTACATTTTCCATCCCCTTTGCTGAAAAACTGTGGTGCCTCTGAACTCAAATGAATCACAGAGAAACATTGAATCCATTCATACCTGTCAGGCTGCGTAGATGATATGTTGTATTGAGTTCAATTAAAGTTGATGGCCTATGGTTCTAACAGGGCAGGCTGTTCAGTGCTTGGTCGGGCCAGCAACACAGAAATTTACCGACCTCTGGAGAATCACAACAAGGTGGGAAGACTCTCTTATTGCTTCATACTCGTTTGTTTTTTTATCGCATAGGAGAGCAGCATGTTTAATAAGACTTAGATTTGGGCACATCAAATGTCAAATGTTATTCCAACAAGTGATAATCATATTCTCAGAGGTGATGCCGCCTTTCCAAGAATGAAGTTAAGACGCTCCTGTTTTCTTTTCAGTGCTATGAGGTACCTGGAGTGAAGATCCTGACATACAACGGGCCTATTTACTACGGGAACCGTAGCTTCTTCAGGGAGGAGATGAGCAAGCTGCTGGGCCTGACGCCAGAGAAGATCCGCAGCCGAGAAAAAGCCAGAAAAGCCCTGGAGAAAAGAGAGAGAGATGCCACCGTCAGCACTGTGGTAAAAATACTATTCTATAAAAAAAGAATGAGCTGAGTTAAAAATAAAACAATACTCAGTGAAATAAAATGTAAGTGTCTAATGTTTTTTTTTTTCTCCCTTCATTGTTGTTTAGGAGAGAGGCATTGCAAACACATTGTTTTCTTCAGAAAATGAGTTCTTCAAATCTGGTAAGTAATGAACCATTTTGGATGGAATAAAGGCATCCATAAAGGTTTTTTGACCATGTTGAAAAACACTGTTATATTTAAACATTTCCAGACCTGTTTTCAGACCTGTGTTTCAGAAAATGTCAAGTTTTTCTTTCATTTTCCCTTTTTTTTCTGTAGAAACATCAGAGAGTGACGTTCAGGCAGTGCTAATCGATTGCAGCAGTGTGACATTTGTTGATGTTGCTGGAGCAAGACTTTTTGCACAAGTTAGTACTCTCCCAATGCAACACTGAATGCTTTTTCAATTTATAGGTTTATCTAAATTGTTTGTGCATTGACATAATTAATTGGTTGGGCTCTTTGCAGATGTGTTCTGAATGCCAGAAAGTTGGAGTTCATGTATATCTGTCAAACTGCAATGGTAAGGCCTATGTTTCAGAATTACTTTATTTATTTATTATTATAAACTAGTTCACAGCTTGCACACAGTGAATGATCAATGTTTTCCGTCCCCTCAGAGAGTGTCTTAAAGATCCTAACGTCGAGTGGTCTAATGACCTACATGAACCCTCAACATATTTTTGTCACTGTTCATGATGCAGTGATGTATATTCAACAGCAGAAGGTAAGCTATAATACATCCATTTTTACAAATACACAAAATGTTCATTAAAGTATTAAACAAACGATGCAACTTCTGTTGTCTGTTGCAGGAAAAACCTCCAGAGAACACCACGACTGTTTGGGTATGAGCCAGGAGGAAAGTGATGAGTCATGCTCTGACGAAGGCACACTGCAATAAGACTTCAGCAGGGACTCTGTCTCTCAGCTGCATAGCAATGCTCCACTATTTGATCCATACTTCACTATATTATAAAGAAGCAGTAGCCTGTTTTAGCACTATGTCATGAATAACAATAATTGTAACATTACAGTGTTAACAGTATTATCACGGATACTGGATTCACTCCTGGCACACATTACATTTCTGAGGGCTTTAAAGTATGCAGATACTAGAGACGTACTCATATATTCGGTCCAAAAAAAAGAAGAAATAAACAAATATGTTATTTTTGACTTATTCCTATAGAACTGTATATTGCAGATTGTTTTGTTTTGTCTTTTATTTTCTTATATGCTGGAATATTAGCACAGTGGTATTTATTTAGTTTCTGTTGGTTGTTTGCAATACTGATGAATATAAAGTGCACTGAATAGTTTCTTAAAATACTTTACTTTACTGTGTATTTATATATTTTTGAAATATGTGCTTGACTATGCAACTATGTACAAAAAGATCTCACTGCCTTAAAATGTGTATGTATTTTAACTCCAGAGAGACTGCACACATTTTATTAATTACTTTTGTATTTGTCAAACGTTTTGACAATAAATATATCTTCAAACCTGACCTTTTTGTTGATTTGAATTACATTTAGTATCAGCAAAAATGGCTTGTAGATTTCTACATCACTTGGATACCACATAGCTACTAAGGGCAAATACAATTAAAGGTATAGGTAGTTTGGAATTTGAAGCATGCTGCTGTCAGATTTTGAAAAGAGAAAGAGAGCCGTCTTTGTATTTGGTTAGACCTGTGTGTCTGCACTGAGAAATAATAAAAACTAGAAAATACAGGATTCACAGGAGACTTTTCTTTTTGCCATAGCAGTTGTAAGCTGGGCCACAGGTCATCAGTCCTGCAGAATTCTGGTTTATTTAAAATGCAAGCCATGCTATATATTATTACAAACCTGTTATTCCTTGATATGAAATGTATGGATCTGGTGCATCTACTGCTAAATGAAAATGTGTACAATATATAACAAAGTATGACAAAACATTCTGTAATTAGATGTTTTATCAGGAGATGTAAATGTCATTAGATGAATAGAAATTGATGCCTTACCTCACCACTGTGCTGCCCTCTGCTGTCCCGACAGTTAGAGGTTTCCCCCCCACTGCTCATCATCACAATCCCATTACCTTGACCTGATAAAACTATACGTAGTACGAGTTCAAAACCAGGTTGAAAAAGGAAAAAACTAATTATTTCCTTGCTTGATGTTTGATAGCCAAGTTATTAATTTTTTCCAGTGCATATTTCAAAGAGGCCTCTAGACAGTGTACCCTTTGGGTTTTCCTTTAAAGCTCAAGGAGTGTTTCACTAATTGGCATGAAGTAGTCCACTTCAATTAGAACATGGTACACAAGGCTCTGGCCAAATGTTTACTAAGCCAGATTCCACCGGCAGACCTACTAACGTGCGCACACACAGACACACACATATTCAGAAAGTTGCCATATGAACTCCTCGGGGAAGTTCAGAGATTTGATGACAAAGCTTTGATTTACCTTTGATAAAGTGCTTACAGGTAACATGTAAAGCATGTGTTATGGAAAGGTTAGCTGACCTAGACATACCTAAAGACAAAAAATAAACAAACAAAAAATAAATACAATAAAAAAAACTGTGTCAAATGTACAAAAGGATCAAACTAGAAGTAATATCTGGTATTTCTAATTGATGCAATTTCTACAGAAACAGCAAGCAATTTAATGTACCATAAACCAAGAGTGGTCATATTCATACAATTATACAATCATTACACCTATTACTTCTGCAACTGTCACTCCTAATTATAACAATGATGCTACAATGATAATAATGTTATGTTCCTCTTGACAAAGCAGAGGGTTTTTCAGCTTATTGGGATCTTTCCTGTGATCTTTTGTTTCCATCTTGTGGTGAAACATTGTAATGACAGCTGATGTCTCAGCATGTTCTTTATCCTGGAGGGTCACATGACTTTCTAGAGACATAGTAAGCTGTCACCTAATTAACAAAAACGTAAAGGTTTATTTACTTGTTTTTTTTATTTTTGTTGGAATCAAACACAAGTACAAATCACACGTGGTTGTTAAACCGAACAATATAAATGAGCTGAAAAGGAAACAATGATACAAAACATTAAAGCAAAAACTGCAGGTAGAGCTTTACATCTAATCAAGATTCATCGCTGATGCATTTCAGTCGAAGGCTTTTTCTAAAGCATTAACCGTATTAACCGTAAATACTGTTGTAAACATGAATCACACCATTAGACATCTGTCTTTGGGAAATATATGGTGGAACTTTACTTCCCTAAAAGACTGAGGAGAGAATTGTTGCTCATGGCTTCTATTGAATTACATAGCACATATTTTCTGTTATGGTTGCTGTTTTGTGCTTTGGAAATAAGGACTTTAAGAGCTCATTTAGTTTTTACTTTATAGGTTGTTCAGCAAGTACCCATATTGACTACATTTGTAGAATTGCAATTAACAAACTGAGCAGTAGAAACATTCTTTTTGGTTTAATGGGTGTAGTAGGGTGTAGGGTGTTACCTTTCAGAGAAGTAAGCCAACTACTGTCTTTACATCTGTATTTTTTCCCACTTACAGAGCAACATGCACAAATAAATGATCTGTTACTGTGACACTACAAAAACATAAATACATTATTGACATTTTCCAGCAAGTACCAAAGATTTTGTTTTAAATAAAATACATTCAACACCATCGAGTTAACTCTAGAGTGGAGATTCAAGGGGGGTAAAACATCCGGAAAAAAATGATGATCAGCTAAAGAAATTAGATATCCATTCAAAAGTCTGTGTTCTAGTTACAGACAAGATTGTACACCTTACCCTTACTCCAATTGATTTTAGTGCAAATGAACCATAACTGGTTAAAAAGAAGCCAATATATCAATGCTTATGGATCACTTGAATTCATGAATGCGGCCACAGATTATTTAGATCTATCATCTATCTCTGTGATGAAGGACCAAATAACCATACAAGGAAACCATAACCACTTATTAAACAGTTAAGGTAATTACAGAATGCAAGCTTATCAGATAGGGCTGTGTCTTATAGTAAAGAACCACTGCAAGTCACAGTAACTATGGCAAAAACCACAAAAAAAACACATGATACTTTCAGTGCATTAATAGTTGAGGTTAGTCTGTTAGACCTTCTCTGTCTGTACCATGAGTCGTAATCTGGTCACATAACACAATCTGTCCACACAATCCGTTAAACAGCAAGTGCAAAAGTAATTTTCGGCAGTCTTTACATGAGAATAAAAGATGAATTCACATTATGGCAGCAAAAAGACCAACACTATGGTTTATTTACTGGTCTCACATTTGAACCTGTACTTGAAGTAGAAGACTTCCTGATGAACGTTATTGTCATTACTGGAAGGTGAATAGCGGAATTTATCATAGGTCTTTTGTAATTCTGTTTTAGTCCAGGGTAGCTGGATCTTTGATGCATGGTTGACAATGATGTCACTACACGAGCCAATGTGGAGGGAGCCCAGGCCGTCGATGAAAAACTCTGCAGTGCCAAAAGAAAATGTTGTTTTCAAAAATCCTTTTGTTTCTTTAACATTGTTGCATTCTGAAGTAACTGAACAGTGTTGTACTGCATAGCGAAAATAGCCAAATAAACTGATATGTTAATACATTTGATAGAGAACGTTACTGATATACTCACCCAGATGACCTTGCCGTGCCAGGCGGGGGTTAAAGCCCACCTGCTGCACCTTGTCTGTCCTCCCCATGAAGAAGTTGATGACGGCATCTGCTACCACACAGTTGGGAAATCCTTCTATGACATGGTGGTAGCCTTTTCTGATATGTAAACAGTCGCCCTCCTCTCCGCCCTCTTCCACTGAAATGGTGTGACGGTATGTAGCAGTGTAGCCTGTCGCCTCCCTAACTGATCCAGCCACCTAGTCATACAAAAATGTTGAGATCATTTATCAAAACGTTAAATAAGAACGTATAGATGGACACAATAAGGTCAAACATGCACAATAAGATTATTAAAAAAAACTTGATACAAGGTCTAAAGTTATTTTACATTATTAAGATATTATCTGGAAGAGAACTCACTGCTCCATAGTTTCTCTTGGAATAAAACATTGTACATTTTCCATTTATATAATCTGTTCAATATTAAATATTCCATCTGTCATATATTGATGTGTATATTTTAGGGCCGGGACTTTAACGCGTTAATTAAGATTAATTAATTACACAAAAATTAACGCATTTTAATCGCACTTATTTTTGCACCGCGGAACGTTTCTCACTGGATGAGTTTCAGGGGTACCGATTATACTGGAGCACCAACTAACGTTCATGACTTCAGACAACAACAAACCACAGTGAACAATAGTCAAACTTGAACGAACAAGCTGATGAGACCGCTTTGGTTGGCCCCGTGGATGGGACATTTTGTTTTAAAAAACGGACGGATGGAAGCGTCGATAAGAGCACGGTTGTTTGCAAATTATGCAAAAATGAATTTGCATATCACCGCAGCACATCAAGCCTCAAGTAAGCTTCAATGCAAAACCTATAGCAGCTAGCGTGGAAGCTAGCGTGGACGTTAGCCCGACTCGGAGTACAAGGAACCACACCCAATTCGCGTTGATCAAACAGTGGCCTATGCAACAGAGAGATTTTATTTTTCATCAGGATATTGGAAGAATAGGAGGGATTGAGGTCAATCACTGGCACTTTTTAATTTTATTTTAAATGGTACAGTACACTTTATGTTGAACTATTTATTATGTTGTTGGTGCAACTGGCACTTTATGTTGAACTGTTTATTGTTTTGGCCAAGGTTATTGAGAGAGTTGGACTGAAATGTATTAGATTTTTTAAATCAACTGTTGGTAAATCAACAAAGTCTGTTATGGCCTCTGAAGCAACAGAGAGATGTTTTCTAATAGTCAGGGTTTCCAATGTTCTGAATGTACTTGAAAGTATTGTGTTTTTCCTTAAAAAACAAAGTGTTATAGTTTACAGAAGGTCTACCTACCTATAGGCTTCCTGAATCTCTGAAATGTACTATATTCCTAAATATGCTATTGCTACACTTTATGGCAAAAATTGCACTTTTCTGTAGGTCTTTGTTAAGTACCATCTTGAAAAAAATAAACAATGTTTTGTTGCTTAAGCTTATGTATTCAGTCATCATTCAATGGTATACTAAAATCCATGTGAAAAAAATTGCTTCTCACTTTTCTCAGGTCAAATATTTATATGTGATTAAAAATGCGATTAATTGCGATTAATTAATTACAAAGCCTGTAATTAATTAGATTAATTTTTTTAATCGAGTCCCGGCCCTAGTATATTTATGTATATATAATACCTTGTTAAATTCAACATGTATATTTCCTACTTTCTAATCTTTATTTTACAATGCTATGTCTTTTTATGCTGCTGCAACGCAAACATTTCCCAAATTGGGATCAATAAAGTACTATCTTATCTTATCTTATTAAACAGAGGGAATTAGGAAATATCCTTACTTGTCAGGCTATAATCAGAATTTTCCCCTAAAGATGATTTGATTTTCAAAATAGTCTGTTTTTATTTTTCTGTTAATAGACTTATTGGTACGACGACTATTGTTTCTTCTCTATAAACCAAGCATGTAATGCCTGCTATTCTTATGACTACATGTTGTAATGTAAGAACTGGTCTATGCAGAGTTGTGAACAATTCTGTGCAGACAGGATGAAGTGAGATAAGGTGTCAGGGCTGAATAACTGTGATAAATGTGTCATACACATTCTAATGTCTCACCAGATCCAGAGTGGTCTTTTCTAAGATGTCCACCATCTGCTCCAGCTTGGTGTTTGTGGTGAAGAAGAAGTCGTCATCCACCCAGAGCACATACTTGGTTGTCACTTGAGACACTGCAAGGTTTCTGCCCGCAAACCAGCCCTGTACACAATAAATGAAGTCCGATCAGCATATTAACCCTGCTCTGCTGATTAATCACAATGATCATTCGTAGACACATAGCAACCATTCTCTACCTTTCCAAATGGCATGATGTAATGGTCAATGTGAGGCCCGGTCACTGGCTGAGGGTGTTCATTATCATCTGCTATCACTATGGTGACGGTGGGATAATATTTGCGTATGCTGTCAATAAGCTCTTTTAATTTGTCATAGCGTAGAAAGGTCTTGGTGGCGATGGTTACGAGAGCACTAATATTGTATTCTGAGTAGAAACAAGAAAAAAGGTTTAAAAATAACACTGAAGTGCCTTTTATACAATGTGCTTCTAATCAAATTGTTAATAATATAACTGCTAACAAACCTTTTTGATATCCAGTGTTGTAAAGTATAGGTATAGTTCCATGTCCAACTTTAATCGTGAAAAATGACTGGTGACCATCAGTGGCAAAATGAACTGCAGAACAAATATTGACAAAGAGATAAAGCAGAGCATATTTATATTTATAGAAACATTACCACTGAGCAGTAGGAAGAAAGTTTGAATAACTAAAGATTATTTGTATTTTTTACATGGTAATTTACCTGTATCTGCTGTCTTGGGATGGAAAACAGTGTTTGTGTATGTGACAAACTGCAGCTGCCTGTTCAGAGCAGGGAGATGAGAACTAGACAGTATCATGTGCTTTTCTCCCACTCCTTTAACAGAGACCTCGACCACTGTGGCAGCGACATCAAAAACTCCCAGTGTAGCTGTCAAATATACCTGTTACACCAATTGCATGGTTTTGGGGAATAGAATAAACACAATTTTTTAACATTTAGACCAAAAACCGATGCTATATCAGCCATAGTGAAAAAATAAATGAAGCAATTACTCTATGGTTTGATCCTTTTTCTTCTTTAAGACCCAGACCTAAGGAAAAAAAAAAAAAAATAACTACAGGGGATATCAGATGGGATGATGGTGAAGCGTTTAACTCAGACACTTAAATAATAAATAAAAGCACCAAAATGAAAGGAAACAACATAATGGTCAAACTGTGTTATCATGTGCAGTGTCAATCTGGATATGCTGTTACCAGGAATGATGATGGTTTTGAGGGGGCGCACCTCCACGCCCTGTGTAGGATACTGGAGAGGACTGTTGGCTTCAGCTACAATAAGAACATCTGCGGGAGTGTAGGACCTGTACAAACAGAACATATTAGAGAAGTACCTGCATTGCTTCAACACTGTCAAACTGTCAAAAAAAGTCCAGTCCTATTTATTTACTTTGGGTCACCTAATAATAATAATAATAATAATAATAATAATAATAATTAAAACTGCGGTCGCACTTGTGCGCGCAGTGATGAGCGGGCCCTCGCGTCCGTGCGCCTGTCGGGGAGGGCGGCCGGTCGTCCCGGCGTCAAGCAGACACGCGCGAGTCCTCGGAAATGAGCCGTTTGTCATTTCTCTAATTTCGCGTCCCAGACTCCCAGGTCCTCTGGCAGCAACCCGGAAACGGATGTCGGCGCGCGGTCATTTCTCTGAAGGCTCGTCGAGGATCGATTATCGAGGAGGCTGTCTGGATGAGCCGTGACCGAGGATACACTGATTTAGAGGAGAGAGGAGTGTCTCTGGAGGAGCTATAACCGAGGGTACGCTGAAGTATTCTCCGGAGACGATTTCAGCCAACAGTGATGTTTAAAAGAGGCGTGACGCATGGCTGGATGTCAACGAAGCACAGCTCTGCAAACTGTTCCCGTTGTGATTATAAGTTATTCAAGATGATCAAATGTGCATCAGACTTTCTGCCCTTTACCGTTTGTTTGTTTGTTTGTTTGTTTGTTTACTCACTAATCACATCTCCCCTGGATGTTAGGTTATGCTTTCATTGTGAGGCGATGTTTACAGTGAGAACAGCTGCTGAGGTCAGTGCAGAAAGCAGAACAGTGTGTATAATATATATCGCTCAATAATATATGTAACAGGCCTACATTTCACACTTTATTTGTAGGCATTAGGAGATATCTACAAATAAAATAAACTGTAGATATTTTTCATGAAACCATATAGTGCTTCACATAATAAAATATACAAGGGCTGTAGCCTGATATTTATTTATGCTTTAGGAGCGGTTTGTGTTTGTTGTACTGTGTGTGTGTGTGTGTGTGTGTGTGTGTGTGTGTGTGTGTGTGTGTGTGTGTGTGTGTGTGTGTGTGTGTGTGTGTGTGTGTGTGTGTGTGTGTGTGTGTGTGTGTGTGTGTGTGTGTGTGAGATTTGAAGGTGCAGGCAGACAGGCGGGTCTCGGTAGCTTACTCCAGCTCTGTCTTTGCATGAGCTGGAGCTGACACCACCCCCCCCCCCCCCCCCTGCAAAGGAGGGGGCGAGGCACAAGCGTCATGTTACTATGCTGTTGCCATGCTGTTGCTATGCTGTTGCCATGCCACTGCAACCTTTCATTCCCCTGATAGGTGGAGAGTTGACCATACAGGTGGAGTGCACCTCTGTGACATCATAGAGGTGCAAATCAGAATCTGCATGTATCAAATCCGTAGCAGCCCTGTTTTTAGGTCCCCTTTAAGGTAGTATGTGACATATAAATGGTAAAAAATGGTACATTCTCCATTAGCTTACGAGCTCCATTTTCAAGCGATCGACTATTCCTTCGCAATGTTGCATCACATTGGATATCCGCTTAAGTTGCCCTAGATTGGAATTTTTCCGATCATTTCCCTATGACGAATTAGCACAAATGTGCTTAAAATGCATGAAAAACGCCCATTTCTCAAAATGGCCAGCTTTCTGGGGGGCGGGCTAATGAAAAGCAATTTGAAATATGTGTGCAATCATAATAGCAATATGTATACAGCGTTTTGTGAATATCGGAAAAACTATATGCAAACAGTTTGGAGCAATTTGCGACATGTAAATCGTCAAAAATTGTGTATTCGCTGTTAGCTTACGACCTCCACGGGTGATTTTTCAAAAATGTGCTCCACAATTAAGTATCATATTGGATATGGGCTGAACTTGTCCTGGATTGGAATTTTTTTGATCATTCCCCTAGGAAGAGTTGGCAAGAATGTGCTTAAAATGGCTGAAAAACGCAAATTTTTCTAAATGGCCGACTTCCTGGGGGGCGGGGCTAATGGAAGGCAAATTGAAATATGTGTGCAATCATAATAGCAATGTATATACAGCGTTTCGTGAATGTCGGAAAAACTATATGCGAGCAGTTTGGAGCAATTTGCGCCATGTAAATAGTCAACTATTGTGTATTCGCTGTTAGCTTACGACCTCCACGAGTGATTTTTCCAAAATGTGCTCCGCAATTAAGTATCATATTGGATAGGGGCTGAACTTGTCCTGCATTGGAATTTTTCCGATCATTCCCCGAGGAGGAGTTCGCAAGAATGTGCTTAAAATGCATGAAAAACGCACATTTTTCAAAATGGCCGACTTTCTGGGGGGCGGGGCTAATGGAAAGCGATTTGAAATATGTGTGCAATCATAATAGTAATGTAGATATAGCGTTTCGTGAATATTGGAACAACTGTATTTGAGTAATTTGGAGTAGTTTGGAGTCATTTGCGACATGTAAATCATCAAAAATGGTTTATTCGCTGTTAGCTTACGACCTCCAGGATTGAGCTATCAAAAATGTTCTTCTCAATTTGGCATCATATTGGATAGGGGCTGAACGTGTCCTGGACTGGAATTTTTCCGATCATTCCCCTAGGAGGAGTTCGCAAGAATGTGCTTAAAATGGCTGAAAAACGCACATATTTCAAAATGGCCGACTTCCTGGGGGGCGAGGCTAATGGAATCTATTTACAAATATGTCCGCAATTCCATGAGGAATGTCTGTGCCAACATCCGTGAAGTTCTGAGAAACTATATGTGACTACCACACAATAGGGGGCGCTAGTGAGCAGTTTCTTTGAAAAATTACTTTTTTTTTACATTCTCGAAAAAGTCATGGGCTCTGACGTGTGTCCCAAGTTTTGCGTCCGAAGCTCATTTTATGCTATCGCAATTTAAAAAAAATGTATAGGCCACGCCCACATTCTGAATTTTTTGCGACACTTTAAATCTGAGTTTGTAGTCACCCTGAGAGTATGTCTAAAAATAGATAAAAATAATTAGTCCATCCGCTCTTGAGTTATAAATTGGTGGTGTTTTTGGCGCCCCCTATAGTCCAAAATGAAAATGCTTTGGTATGCCTATTCCCCAAGACAGTCTGAACCTATCTACCAAAATATGTGTTGTTTGAATACATTGTTGATGAGTTATGAGCATTTCTTTCTAACCCCCGCCTTTTTGCGAGTACGTTTTGATTGACGGCGGCAACATTTATCGTCCTAACATGCTCATTTTCTACGGTAATGTGTCTGACCCTCCACCAATGCTGGATATGAAGTTTGGTGTTGAAAAACTGAAAATTGAAATTTAAGTGAATATTTAACTGTTTTGAACATTATGCTAATTTAGAAGAACAAAAATGTAGGCGGAGCTTAGGGTTCCGAGAGGATTGTTTGTAGAGCAGGTCCACCCGGATATTTGTGCAAAATGTCAGGTCATTCGGAGTTACGGTGCGACTTTGTACATTTATTCTGAAATGGGATTTTGATAGGTGGCGCTATTCAGCACGTTGGAATATTTTAACCCATTGACTCCAGAATGTTGCAATTTTTATGGGTCCTGGCATCCGTGCAAAATTATACAACTTTGTCAGCATCCTAAAGGCCTCAAAAACAGGAAAGATGGTGGCTAAAAATAATAATAATAATAATTCCACCAATAACAATAGGTTTCCTCGCACTTCCTGCTAGGACGCCGTCGGGTCTTAGCACATCCGTGCTCTGGCCCTAATAATGGGTTTCATTCGTAACGCACTTCATATTTGAAGACAAATCCCGAAGTGCTACAAGCAGTGAGCATGGAACAATATAAAACAGCACGCAACACGGTAGAATGAATAGTAAAAAAAGCATCAAAAACAAACAATTAAAAGAATAAATAAATAAAAGGTCGAGGAAAAGGCTCTATTGAATAGATGGGTTTTGAGGCCTTTTTACGGAGCTTGGTCCTGGGGGGTTTGAGGAGGTTGGATTTGCTGGAACGGGAGGTACCTAATGTATGCCAGTAATTACACATTTAATTTGACCACACTTTGCACAAAGAGAAACCATGTTTGGAACATTATTCTATTTGTTTGGATGTACTACATCAAAATCTCATACGTTAAAGTGCTGAAATCCAGTGGCCTTTCAGAGGTGCGTTTTGCAATACTGGAGAGTAAGGGTGTGGCATTACCCTTTTGTTAGGGCTTGAGAAAGGTAGAAAGACAAGATAAACCAGAAAAGGCTTTCAGGATTAAGTTACTATGTCTTCATTAAACAAGCCCCATGCATTAAAATACATTCATCTGAAAAAAGAGAAGAGATCGTTTACGCCAGATTTAGAAATTAGCTCATTTTCATTTGCAGTCCCTGGGCAGCACACATTATAGTCATCAACACTTTGCTATCTTTGTAGTCTTCTGCTTTAACAGAGCAACGTGATGTTTTATATTGAGTCACTCTTTTAAGTGATACTCACACACTACCGGTAAGCATTGCCACACCTTATTTCATGTGAATGTAGCCTGATGTATCTAATACTATCTGCTATCTGAAATTTGGAAATCTAATTAAAAGCTGACAGTAACTGGTTACTTAAGTGCATTCAGGATCCTCATATCTTTTTGTAAAAATCTAATGATTACACCTTGTGGGTCAATTGGGCTATCCTTATCTTGAAAAAGTAAAGTCGTTTTCATCTTTTTAATAGAAAAATGTATACTATAGCTGTCTAACATGTAAAGTAATAGCACAAGGATGTGTTCACTGGCAGTCCGACAGTAGGTGTTATCATGTAAAGTTTACCTCTTTAGGAACCTGCTGTACTCCTTAGCCCTGAGACTCTTCACACCCTCGGGGTCAGGATGGGATGCTAAGAACGCCTCATCAAACTTGTGGGCCCTAACGCTTGGGAACAGCAGATTGGAAAACGGCAGGCGAAAGCTCTCTTTATCGGCCAGACACATACATGTATTCTGAGCCAAATTACTGTAAAAACAAGGGAAGTTAGATGTTAGCAAAAAAGGAGATTTCAACAGGAGAATGAACACATGCTCTGACTAATAACTCACCCTGCCACATCTTCCTTTATATTGTAGGCAATGTCATGATAGTCACCAATGGTGTCTCGAGTTTTCTCTTCGATTAGTTTCTTCAGAAGACCCCCCTGTCTTGGCTGTATGTCAACTGCTGAGCCGGTCCCAGGGCTCCAAGCATGAAACAGGGCTAGCAAGAGTCCACCTAGCAAAATCAGCACCAGACACTTCTTAAAGGAGGCACCCATCTAGATGGAAGTTTAAAGAAAATGCCAAAAATTACAAATGTAGGCCACACAGGGTAAGGAAAACAAAAGTGGCAGTTAAGAGACGGATGTCCTGTGTTTTACACGGGAATACATGTCTGTATTGTTTTTTTATTTGACAGGAGCCTCAATTTTCAGGCTTTAAAAGCTGTCCGAAAATGTATATAAAATCATTAAACTTGCTGAGGTTACGGGCTTGTTTAAAGCTAGCTGGATTGTGTTGTACAATATTAGACCTTACTCTGAACACCACTAGACTATAACCTTTGAAATTATGAGTATTAACTTCATTTCTGTTGTCATGTCTAAAACTGTAAACTGAACTTAAACTTGTAACCAAATTTGCACTAAAGAGCTGCTCTACTTTGCACAGGAAGGTAAAGCCACAGAAAGGAAGTTTCACTGAGGTGTAACTGATTTGTGCGCTTCTGTTCACTATTTAGCACTAAACAGGAACATCTCTTCCGCTCTGTCCTCTTTTCAGTTCCCTATTGTTTTTTGATAGCACTTAAACTGTGTTATAAAATAGCTGAATTTGAATATAGTTGTTCTGCTATACATATCGTTATTCTCTTTTCAGATGACACAATCACAATGACATAGTAATTGAATTCTGGTTTCGTGAATACTACATGTTAACCATGCAGGCAGCAAGTTGCTGTACTGCTGTGTTAAAATTCTGGTTTTGACAAATTAAAAAAATAAGCTAGATAAGGAAAACACTTACAATACTTAACTACGAAACAGACACTAACCCTCACTCGGCTGACTTATGTAATTGTCTTGAAAAAGCTCAGCTTTCCCAGTACACACTAAAACTTTATGCTGACAATTTATCTACTGTGGAGGCAATATGGAACTAAAGAAGGCAGCTCCAGGCAGTAGTGAGGCTGAAACTGAGAGGAAACAAAGTGTGTTGACATCTTTGAATGTGGACGCACATTGGGGCTAATCCTCCTCGAGGGGCAAGGTGCACTCTCTCGCAAAATGGAGCGCTCCAAGCTATTATCAAGAAGATGATCTATTGTCTGGGTGAGGAAAAGTCTCACAGCGAATTTGGTCAGAGGACAGCACCAGAGAGTCAGATTGTAGAGGCCGACACTCTGAGGAGATTTTACTCTGCAATGTTCTGTTGATTTACGTCATGGTGCAAGGTTTTATCCTAACAGATGTGCAGAAGGTTCTTTGAATCACAGTATTTGCCTGTTAGGCTCAGTGCTTCAACCTTGTTTTTCAAACGAAGGGTGTTTTTTTAGGCTTTACCCTTGCCAGTTATTTTAGAGTTTGTTTCCGAAGTGACTGTTACCATATTGCTTCCCTTAAAGATTGGGCATGGTCTAATAGCTAGCAGCACAGGTGGGAGCACAAGTACTCAGATCTTGTACTTAAGTACAAGTAAAAATAAGTGTAAGAATACTCTGTTACAAGTAAAAGTCGTGTTTTCAAAATTTGACTCAGGTAAAAGTACAAAAGTATTCACATCTAAATATACTTAAAGTACCAAAAGCAAACATACTCATTATGCAGATCAGCCCATTTCAGAATAATACATATAATAAGTTTTGATTATAATTATTGATGTATTCTTCATATATTTGTCAAGCTGGTTGAGCTGGAACTAACTTCAATTACTGTGGGGTAGCATGTGAAGTTAATCCAGGTGTATCTAAAGTATTTCTTAAGTGTAGATCATATTGTTTATAATTTATTTATATCTGCAAAGTAACTAAATATACTACATAAATGTAAAAGTAAAATATTGACCTCTAAATTGTAGTGGTACCTCAAAAATGTACTTAGTTACTTATCACCACTGGCTAGAAATTCTGACTGCTTTGCTGTTTCACTATGCTTCACAGTTGTTCATTATGTCAACAATTGTCATGATAAAAGTATTATCAAAGTTAGGCCACTGGGTCTGGATTCAATTGAGCTGAAACCTCCATTAGTTTAAATATTCTCTCATTAAAACAAGTTATCACATGTATTGTGACAGCATAAACTAAAATATAATCTAGTATACGGAACTGAAGCCTGCAGCAAACATCTAAAGAGCAACGCTTATTAGTTCTCCAGGCTGAATACAATATCTCACAGGGTTTGTTTGTCGTGTTCATTAAGAATATTTTTCAAAACAGATTGGTAACTACACAACTGAATTCATGGTTGTGTAAACAATTTAGCCTAACAAGAAAAAATAACATGTCTAACTAGTTCTTAAAGTCCTTGTCTAACTAGTTCTTAAAGTCCTTGTCTAACTTTCTGTATACATTCATTCAACCCCACACTTAAATGTATAATTTAAAACATATTATTCTAAAACACAATTTTCAAGAACATTAGGAAAAAGGAAATACAAACCGTATCTCAATGAAATATGTTAAGCAGGTCCAACATTTATTGTTTACATCCAAGTAGACAAAAGAACATGAAAAATATAAATTAACATACTTCTTACTGTTGTCGTTTCTGTAGGATAAATCCTTCCTGGACACCTGTGTTAAAATGTGACAAACTGTCAGCGATCTTTCCTGTGTGCCCGGACAGGCGTGTTTTTGAGTTGTGGACTTTAGTCGCTGCTTCGATCGGAGCCACTCCTTTACAAAGAGCGCACAAGTCAACAGCGTCACCACAAAGCGAACCATTGAGAACTTGACTTTACATTGGAGATAAAGATTCCAAGTTTTTCAAGTTTGACCCGGCCGCAAGTGAAGCCTTATTTCCCCAATCAAATAGTAGGCTATCATAGACTCTAGCACTGCAGTGTAGTTAGCGCCTGAATGCTGAAGCAGCATCACATGCCAACATGCGTCCTGGCTCTCAGTTAGTTTGAAAGCCATGGAGGCCCAATAAGTGCAACTCAAAAAGTAATGGGGAAACGTAAAACCTTGAGGGCAGATTCACATAAAGTGCTTTTTTTATTATTTAAATGATAGCCTACATCTTGTCGTAGTTAATTTTTTCAAATTCAACATTTTTAAACACATTTACTCTCTATTTGTAATAGGCAAGAAGGAGTATGTAACATAAATATTTAAATAGGTAATTTAAGTGTTTCGTGTAAAACAAATCAGACACCACTTGTTATTCAAGTTTGTTAATTAAAAGCATGTCTGGAAGTGATATTTAGAACTTCTGTTCAATGTTTATTTAAGAATTACCATAAGTCCACAGCAAATAGAAATACAATGCATTAGTGGTGACATCAATATTAGTGGTCATCTTTTTATCAATATAGTTTTTTATTTTCCAGCTCATGTCTTGTAATAGACTCAATCAATATTTAACCTTTTTTTGCATGACTGTCTTGACTTCATTTTGCATTGACTCTACTGATTGTCTTAATGTTCCAGACTCATTAACTGCATACATCAATACACTGTCAACTGTCACGATATGCTTGCAAATTCTTGTGTGTCAACCACACATTCTTTAATCTTTAATTAACTTTATGATGTGATTACATCTGTAGCTGTGGAGATATGTCATTCTAGATTATTGTATAGGCTTTGTTAGTGTGACACCTAGTGGTCATACAAAAATGCCCTCTCTTTCCTTTCTCGCTTATGTCACAGAATATTCCAGTTACTTATTAAAACATTATAAATACATGTAGTAGCCTATAAATCAAACTACTTTTTGCAGTTAAAGGTGGGGTAGGTAATTTCGGAGAAACCAGCTCGAGTGCGCTAGAATTTGAAAATACACAACCGGAGAAAATCTGCAACTTCCTTACAGAGCCCCTCCTCCAACACACACGAACGCGCACATGACCAATGAGGGCACGAGATAAATTTGTGCACAGATGGAAGGCTGACAGGCAGGTAGGCCATCCAGTTAATTTAGCCAGGCCGGCTAAAATGATTTGTCGTGCTTTTTACAGTACTACGTTTTCCACAGATGACATTTTTGTATGGATTTTTTGTCAAAGCACTTAAGATATTTATTGCTATCGGGATGTTAAGAGCATTCCGTGGAATATAACTCGAGCCGGTTCCTCAAATACCCCACCTTTAATGCATTGCAGGATGTGAAAGGCGGCTTCCTCATTACGTCACCGACAGCCAGCCAATGAGAGGCCGCATTTTCAGAGCTTTAGCCATTGATGCTGAAGAATGTAAATCTACTGTGAGCCTTGCACCCTACAAATCATCTTCTTTGTCTAAGGAAAACAGCGACAACTTCAATCAAAAGCATTTCACCGGATGAATGTGACTAACGTGTGACGACATGACTGACAGGTGTATCAGGCTGCTGCGTTTTTAAGAAACAGGAAATATGCCGCTGCTAAAGGCTTGAGGGTTTGCAAGCATATCGTGCTCACAAAAGCTGATGCCCCTTCAAAGGTAAATAGCACACACATCAACACATTTTTGCTGAGTGGAAATATACACACAGCTACTAGTGTGAATAACATTTCCGCAGATTCATAGTTATGGGTCTGACTTCCACATGACCTTAATTCGCTGTCGCAGCAGTCATGTGTTTTGGTGTAAACGGATGTAAGCCTCGATTAGACCTACTGGATTGTCGCCTATTTTATTCATGGTCAGGATAATGGAAGGAAGCATTAAAGGTGGAGACTACGTGTTTATCAAAATAAACAGTCGTCATGTTAACTGTTAAAATCTGCCTTTGGGGTCTTTAACCACATCATTGAGGCAACACAGACTTATATGAAATGTAGCAGTGACCCACTGACACTGTGTGAAGTCAATTGTAAAGTACATGTCCACAAATACTTCCCTAACGTTCTCACGACAAACTGAACGTGTTGTATTAAAGCAGGGTTAAACGTAAGATTTTATAACAAATCTGACTTGAAGATGGAGAGAAATGTAGTGATAAGGTTAATAGCAAAACGTTGACGCCTCTTTATTTCTGGGTCAATCAATATGATACCACCATTTTTATTGGGGCACACTTTCTGATTTAGCCTACATTAAGGTACAAATAATTTAGGTTGGGAACACAAGTTCTACATGTTTACACAGTCAGTTTCTGTGCACAGACTTTACTGCTTTGTAAAACAGTTGTTTGTGGTTCCTGTCCAAATGTATTGCAATAACATGCAGGATTTTTAAGACAACAGTTTCCTGTTAATAAAGGATGGGGAGATTAGGCTCCAGGGGGCAATGCTTGAAATGGTTTGTAGTCTGGATATTAAAAGTGCAACCCATAATAGAGTGTTCTCAAACCCCATTTTTTTCATTTATTAACCATTCACTCAGAGTTGTTTGCCTTTTGAGACACAATGATTTGCAAAATAATATTAAAGGTACTTCAAGAGACACATAGTCAGTCCATCAAACTGTGCGTTGTGTTCCCGTGTAGGCATGGTGTAACTGGGACATCACTGTGCTTGGAGCAGTGTCACCATGAAGGGCTCCAGCTCCAGATTGGCCTTCTCCCTGGGCTTCCTGGTGGGGGCTTGCAGCATCTACTTTTTCCTGCGCCAGGTGTGGTTTGAGAGGAGTTACCCGGTGCTGACAGAGGCCCAGGAAAGAGACACAGCGGTGTCGGAGAGCCCAACCAGCTGGAGGAAGGAAGGAGCTGCTCTCATCAACCTGCTCCACCCTCACCATGCAGGTGCTTTACTCTCTTTCACGCTGATCCTCTAAAGATCAGACCATCTAGTATGGGCTGACAAATAAAGCTAATTTATCCTAAATCTAAATGCTGTATATCTAGATTTGACCAAATATAACAATATTAAGTAAGATGCTTTTGTGATTATGGTGGTGGTGAAATAAAAAAAAGAAAGCATTATAGCACACCACACAGAAGGAATGTGGAGTTAACTGATTGGATATGGATCTGCCATGCTCATCTGCCATGGCATTGGGCCATTCCTGATGGAACTACAGATACATTTAGTCCACTGCCCGCCAGTTATACAGTTTGATGTGTGTCCTTCTAGATGAAGACAGCCGGCTGGCAGATGTGTTGTACCAGAAGGTACGCGTTCTTTGTTGGGTGATGACAGGGCCGTACAACCTGCAGAGCCGGGCCCGCCATGTGAGGGCCACCTGGAGTCGCCACTGCAACGTGGTGGTGTTCATGAGCTCTGTGGAGGACCCAGACTTCCCCACTGTGGGCCTGGGCACTAAGGAGGGCCGTGACCAGCTCTACTGGAAGACCATTCGAGCTTTTCATTATGTCTACGAGCACCATGCGAGTGAAGCAGATTGGTTCTTAAAGGCAGACGATGACACCTTCGTTGTGGTGGACAACCTGCGCTGGATCCTGTCGAACCACACCCCTGAAGAGCCCATCTACTTCGGCAAACGCTTCAAGCCTTACACAAAGCAAGGTTACATGAGCGGAGGGGCTGGCTACGTGCTGAGCAAAGAGGCCCTCAAGAGATTTGTGGAAGGCTTTCAGACCAAAGTTTGCACACACACCACCCCTGTAGAGGACTTGGCGCTGGGGCAGTGCTTGGAGAAGATGGGCGTTCAGGCGGGGGACTCCAGAGACACTCTACATCGAGAAACTTTCCACCCGTTTGTTCCAGAGCACCATCTAACTGGCAAATTCTCAAAGAGCTTCTGGTACTGGAGCTATTGTTACTACCCGATTGTTGAGGCAAGTCCCTTCACTTATGTTTTATGTGTCAGTTATTGCTGCAAAATGTTATTACAGTATGAGATGGTAGAGATCGTAAAAGCAAATGTATTTGTGCTCGAAATGCTTTAGAAGAGCACATCCAGTTGACTGAGGGCTAAGAAGCATACCATATAACCCAAAAAAACATAGTTTGATTTTCCTCAGGAGCTTTTGCTACATGTCATATTACACTCTCTCCCCATATTTATTGCCTCTATGTTCTTTGTTAGCTGTCTAAATGTGCCTCAAATGTCACCATTGAAGCAGCAGGTGGTTGTCTGATAGCTTTGTGATAAGACAGACATCCTGTGGAGTGGATTAGCCTTATTAAAGGGCAAGTCAGGTTAGGAAGACAAGCTATTGGGGGAGTGAACCTATTAGTTGAAAATCCTTTAATATCATTAGTTTAAATATGCACTTAAAGTAAGAAGAGTGTCCTTACATTTTGAAATGTAGGGGTCTATTCTCTGTGTTCAGTATACTGTTTGTTTGCTCTTGATAAATTAAGCAAAATGTAGGTAATCATCACAGGGACAATAAATAAATAAATAATTTGGTATTATTTTGCACATTTGAATGCCGCACCTGACCCCGTCATAGAACGAGTGAATTGAAATAGAGATGAGTTCATTTGAAAGTAGATGATTGCAGCCGAGACAATGTCCTGTCAACAAAGGGAAAATTGGTCAATTTGTGGCAGATAATGCAACTCATTTATTGTACTTTGCAATTCCAATGAGACAGGTTCATTACTGACACTGTCACACACTTACTGCCAGCGTATTGAGCTGTATTATCCTCGGTTGAAAAGGGAAAAAGAAAACAAATCAATTTTTTATATTAAAGTAATTATGTTTTAATCAGACTGAACAAATGTCGTTTCAAAACTGTCAGCATGTCTCATTATAAAAACAGACTCAAAACGACTAACACAAAGACTCGTTCCTACAAACAAGTATTTTATCTTTCGAGACCAAACTTAATGGGTTATATTTCTGTGCCACATACGTCTGTTTGACAAAAGCTGTTAAAAACACATAAATGAATCAAACTGTTGCCCTGGGTTATAGCTTAAATCAAGATGAACATTGGCATTTTATCTATTTTTACATTGACTTGTTACTCGTAATCACAACAATTTAGGCAATTGTTTGGCTCATAATGCCAACAGCATTGTCAGTTAGAACTCTCCAATTAAATCGAGACCGTATTTGCTCATAATCTGTTTGCATATAACATGTTCCTATGTATCCCTTGAATGACATGTGTCTTTTTTATTTATTAGAAGTTTATTGAAGTCATTACCGTAAGGTCTTTTCACTGTACGGACACCTTGTGCAGCTAGATATTTAGTGATACATTTATCTTTTGCATACATTTAACAGGGAAACATGTGAAATCTGTCTGCACTGCGGTGAATGTCAGAGAATACCACTCTAAATGAAAAATTGCATCACATTTTTTACATCATCACATTTATTGATGCTAAAATTAAACATTTTTGATGGGTCTTCATTTCATATGTTAAATGTGTCTCTAAATGGTCTGTTTTTCTTCCTCAGGGTCCGCAGTGCTGCTCTGACCTGGCAGTGTCTTTCCATTATGTAGAAGCCGAACTGATGTACACTCTGGAGTATTACACCTATCACCTGAGAGCGTTCGGCTACCGGCCGCGCTACCAGCCCTCCGTACGCCAGGGTCTGACCCCCGGCCCACTCTCACAGACAGTCGTGACGGCAGGACTTAAAGCGGTTCAGGAGGTGACAGATGGAAGAGCTCACACAACTTCAGCCTCCTCGCTCGGTGGAAACAAAACTAAATCAGAGACTGAGCCAGAGAAACTTGGGAAAGATAATTTCAACTCTGGCGTCACAGAGAACCGGACTGGAGTCACTCAGGGCCGGCATCACTGATTCTGTGTTCGAGCCGGGGATGATTTCCCTGCACAGTATGTTGGCCAATGTTTTCTTCTGACCGCTCTTCCTTGATCCAATCGCAGTGTTTTTCCAGTCAGTATGACACCGTGAGCCCTCACAGTGAGAGTGCTTAATATTTGAATATGATTTAGTTGAAGCTTCTATGCGTTGACTGTTTTTTTTAACCAAGATACACTTTTGGGCTTATTGTGCTTTAAATAGTCATTTTAGTTAATTAACTTATGATGTCACAAAGTCTTAAATATGTGTTGAAAGTAATACAAGAAGAGGCGCATGGAATATTATTTTACCTTATAGTCAATAATACAGCAACGCATTTTTTTAATATATATTTTAAATGTTTTTTTTATTTTGTTTTTTAAATGGACAGCAGCACAAATGGCAGTGTGCTGCTTTTCTTTGCATTTGCTTTTATTGTTTTATATCTGATGTTCTCTGTACATATCTGATTAAAATGTTTGATTAATTAAACCCAGATTACAACATGTATTCTGTTTGCCTTTGTGTCTGCATTTTTCTTGTGGAGTCAATTTCTCTCTAGGGCTAAATTGTTAAAGCAGACTCTAAATCCACAGCCACACAGTGTTTACTTTGAGTTTGAAAAGCCCCACCTGTTAAAAATGTGCTTACTTTGAATGATTTGAGATGCTCTGATGTAGAAGAGGAAACTTCAAACCCCCTTGTTTTTGAATACAATGTGGCTTTTTATGAAAAGGATATTATATAAAACAACAATGAAGCCCTTTTGTCAAGTTATTTTATGTAACCCAACAATAACAATTGTATCAGGTGTGACTGAACATAGCTGTATGCATTGGAGCCTGTCCAGATTAAAAAAACACTCATAAACAGCTTCAGGGAAATGCACCAATGTTTTAAATGAATAGATGATTTATAAAAAAAAAAGGTTTATTTTGAACATTTTAAGCAAGAAGAACATAAATATAATGTATCGGCTGTCACTATAATCATGTTTTGTTTTCAGATTAAACAAATACAATCCGTTTAGTTTATATTCGCTCTCATAAGTCAAGCTGGCAGGTTAACAGTGTGAATCACGCCATTTATTCATTTCCATCAGACATTTAGTTAATTTGTTGTGTTTTCTGTGATCTTCTGTCATCGATGCCAGATGAGAGAGTTGCTTCTGAATTAAGTTTTACAGCCCCTGAAGAAACCTGCAACAAAACACATTGTATATAGTGTATTTAATATATAAGTATTAATCCAACGCACATACTATTTAAATATGTACAATAAATGATTTCATACATTTCATTGATAATGCCAATATGAGATATACTAAAAAGAAAAGCATACAGAGAAAATATAAAAGTGATTTGAGTCCGCAGTGCTTTTATGTACTTAAAGTTTCAACTCCATATATTTCAAGAACCTTTTGGGCTTTAACTTTTTCTTTAAAGATGTTAAATCTACTGAATGAAAAATAAACTAGAGGCACTCACCTCAGCCTGCACTTGTTGAGAAAAATGCCTCTCCTCTCTGGATACTCTCTTCTCAAGGGACCATTATCTGTCAGAGCAGACATTGCAATATATTCACATCAAGATATATTGTCTGCATTATGAACACCAGAGAACACATTGAATCTGAATGCTTACAAAAGCCAACAGGGCTATTATGAAAATGTCACGTTTTGTGAAATGCCACACTTACCAGGCTCTGAGTTTCTCCTTCCCATAAGACCCACAAAAATGTCATTCATTTCCCCTAAAAAAGGAAGAATAACCAGACACTTTGTGTTTTATGATGATTTCAAATAAGAAAGCAAACACTTCACATCAGTACTAAATCATAAAGATCTTACTTTTTTGTGGTGCAGGTACAGCGCTATCATCTGATAATAATTAAATGAAACCGAGACGAAAAGACAAAGAGCAGTATTGTAAAATAGAAGAACACTTTTGAGGAAAAGAAAAAAATCTAGATCAAAAATACTATTTGTAAATCACCAGATTTAAGTAAGGGACAGCATTTACAACAGTTTATCACATTTTTGTATTTGTATTCAATGAAGTATTATTAACACGAATTACTTCTTCTACACATTTTAGAATGAAATCAGTGGGAGACTTACCGGCATCTCTTCTGCCCATCAGACCTACAAAGCTGTCATAGTCCAAATCGCTATACCTCTTCAGAATGTTCCGCTTGAGGTTGTCCAAGACTGTGGGCTTCTGCAATTATGAAAAGCAAAACAAATAAACAATCAGTTTATGTTTAAAATATGACGTGCAAATCAGCGTTGTCACTGCGCGCCCGGAAACCTACTTCTGATCTGCGCGTTCCGGGCTCCTCGCATCTGGAATGGCTGTATCGAAGTTTCATGATGAGGAACAGAGTCACCAGCAGCACACCTCCCTTCATTTTCTCAGCACCTCCTGCGCAAAAGGACAGTTATCCTTTTTTAATAAGTTGTTTCGTTTTAGGCAAAAATATCGCTGAATATCGAAATCAAATGTATCCATTAGGCATAGCTTGTTGCGTAATTGGTGCGTAAAAGTGCTCGGTGTAAGGTTTACAATTATATATTTCATGACATGTATTTGTAATGTTGTTAATACATTATTGTTTTGATTCTCTCGTATTTATCCAGCGGAACAAAGAGAGAACAATAATATCATGCATTCTCTCTCCCAAAAGTCACATTAAACCATTAAATAAACTTCATAATGGAAGAAAAATACAATGGTCTAAAATACAAATGAATAGAATAAATATGTTCACATTTTTACTTTAAGCATTTACAAGTTTTTCCTTTACCTGTTTTCTGTCAAGCAGATAGTTTGGTAAAAGAGTCTGCGTGCGCCCTGGTGCAGAGAAGTGAAGAAGGATAGATCCTGCAGTGAGATCAGGCCAGCATAAATGAGACGTCCACGCTCTCTGCTAATAAATAAGAACTGGATACCTGCGTAACGCCAATCAGCAACCCGAGCGTAGGTGGAGTATCAGGTCTTATCACGTTGTGCCTACGTAGAATACACACTGATGGTCATGATGCTGCTGAGAGCTGCTGCCTCCCCACTAACACACACGTACAGACACCATCAGAAATACACGTACAGGCAACGTCACGAGGATAAAGGTGTGTGACTTAAGTCCATCCCTGAACCTATTAAAATAAATATTTGATTCCAACTGCAGTTTTATTTAAAGAAAGCATCAAAAACACATTGTTACATCTTGTTTGGTATAAAGTGGACATGTGTGCAGCAGTTTCACTTATCCATGTCTTTGCCATCATCCTCACATGCTCCTCATGGTGTCTTTCCACCCCATTGACCATGTAGAAATGGTCATTGTCAAGATACTGATCTTTTTAGGAAGTAATTATACAGCCAGCATCTGCCTCTGCTGTCCCAATAGAAGATGGTGATGTATCTGACTGGAGGAGCCACACAACTGTCTGTTTGTAATGGAAATAAACACAATAATTTGTCCACCTTACTGGGTGGGTGGGTTTTGGTTAGTTGACGGGATGAAATGTAATTTTCCCACCAAACTATCTGAATACAAACGAGAATTATATTTTTGACAGTATTCAAGAGGACATTGATATGTTGTCATGACTGACAACTCAACACCAGAGTTGATTTTAGGACCGACACATCATCACCAGCATTGACACAATGGGTAACATGTGGTTCAGAGGGTCACTTGAAATTGCTTTCATGACTGCTGAATTCTCTCTTATCGGCTCTGACAGGTGCTGAGATGAATTGTCTGTCTTGTAACTTGTATAAGCACAGACAGTGTGACACTTTTCGTCATACTTTTTACCTCGAGCGGCACTGCATGATTATGTTGCTCTGGTAGCGCTGTATCATTTTCTTATAAATAAAACATCCTGAAAATACATTTATGTGTAACGTATTTTCCCTACATCATCACCCTGAAAAAAACTTTTTATTTAATGCCCCTACCAAACCTATAATTTTCTTGCAATTACACAAGCAATTACACTTGTGTTGGTGTTCAGGCACACAATCAGAATGCAAAGAAGCATGAATATTTCAGCAAAGCAACGTTTGAGATCACAGCTATAAAACCGTCACAGGGAACCACTGCAGTGCAGATATAAATGGCTGTGCTCTCTAGAGACTGAGACCTGTTTGATGAGGGTATGACTCCCACAACAAAGCACCACGCATATAGTGTCCAAATAGTTCACTTCACAAAAGGTTAACACTGATATGTTTTAGTAATGAATTCTATTTCCATATTTGTCCTGTTCCTGGATGTAACGTGGGGATGGCAGCAAAGCAGGGAAGGGTTCGGGGTGGGAGATCTGACAGAGGTGGGGGAAGTCATTAATTGCATTTTTACATTATTGATGAGTGTTTTTTCATATGGTTGGTAATCATCAAAGCAGCCCTGTTTTTTTGACTGACAGAGAGTACAGGGAAAGAGGGCCAGTGGCTGTTTATCTACAACTTACCATAGCATGAGGAAGCTTCTCATCCAACCAAAAGTGAATGGATCTTGGGTCAGATGTGCTGCAGGGCTAAATGGACGACCCTCAATATATAAGAGGTACAGTAGTCACATGACATGACATGTACCCTCTGCTGTATTGCATGTTGACGTCATTCATTACCGTCACACCTTTTATCAAAAAGATCAGACTTATAATGGGCTCCCCTCAGAGGTGCGGACAGCTGAGTGCACGGTTGACTTACTCCCAGCTGGATTCCAATGGTATCTTTAGATAGAAGTATTGGAGAAGACAAAGAGAAGAGACACAGCTCAGTCTCATGCGAAGATCATTTAAGGATGTGTATGAAGGACTGTGTTTTGTATTGAGGTCTAATACTCCTATAAATGACATGAGTAGTCAGTTGAAATATAAAAAAACTTCCTGGCCTTATCCTTTGTCTTTTCAGGTCCTTCTCAAACGTTGATCTGCATGTGTGTAAAGAGTAGGCTGTCTGAGTGTAAACATCATTTAAATATTCTCTCGTTTGCCCTCACGTTCTCTTTTTTAGCGTTTGCCTAATGGTCATGCTTTTCCTTTTGTCGCTTGTTGAATTAACAGGCTGAAAAGTTAGAGGTGACCTTGCAGTTTAACACATATTAAGAGCAAAAAAGAGAGTGTGTGTGTCTTTGAGGACACATCATGTAGAGTGTTTATCTCATCATCATTTTTTTCATTGAAAGTCATTGGAAACGACATGACACATTAGTTATTCTGTGTAGTTGTATATTCAGAGGAGGGAGACAGAACATAAAGCCCGTACAGCCACACTGTTATTCCTCTCCTGCCTCTCTAATGGAGCTGCCAGTCATCCATTTGTGCAGGCTTTCAGGGTCTGAGGGGGGAGAAGATAAAGTAAGTTCCAGCTTGGAGTTGAGAGGTGACAGTGACGCGACAGCCCCTTATATGGTAGAGATGTTATGGAAGAATAAGCGGCCAGAGGGAGACTGGAAAGCAGAGTGTGCGAGGGTGAGAAGAGAGAGTGAGATTGTAATGATGTGTGAGAAATGTCAAGGTGTAGATTTTAGCTATATTTATACAAAGACTGGGGTTGGACAGACAGCTTGCAATCTCTGGCTAATAAGTCCAAAGGGGATTCTGAACGTGTTAACAGAGTTACAGGAAAACAGTCCTTCTCACACTCAGAGCCCATCCCCGCTGTCGGCTGTCGCTTGTGGCAACATGAAGACAAAAATAAACGGATCTAGATGATTCCGGTCCTCTCCATGGTAGATCATAAGATGCACCTGTCAATAATTGAGTTAATGGGCTCTAATCTAATGAGGGAATTTAACTTAGACTCTACTTTATACTTCTCCTTGGGGCGTGCAAAATGACTTTGATGGATGAAGTATTTTTCCACCACCCACTCCTCCCTGATCTCTGACTTACGAGGTCCTAAAGTGTCACTTCCATCTAAATGTTAATTTGAGGACTGTTTCTTAAAGACTGGCATGGTTGCTGACATGCTTCGCAAGTCTATTTGCATTAGACCACATTGGTTATGCAGAACTGTGAGCTGTGGTGTCGCTAAACCAAAACACATTATTTTCTTTTTCATCGGCATTTTCCAAAGAGCTTCGAAGATTGTTTTTCTGCTCTCTCCTTGTCAAACGCTTTGTATCCCCTTTAATCTTCTCTTGGTGACAATGGCTGGCACTTAGGTCTATGAGAGAAAATAAGCCTCTGATGCTATTTAGGCTGTTGAAGCTCTGTTGTGATCGTTCTTTCAACAGTATTGCCTATTTTCTACTCATCATGCAGTAAGAACACTTCAACACATACATCAAAATCCAGTTCATCACAGAAGTAATCAGAGACCGTGACAATGTGTCCATGCTGCAATCAGATGAGATGCGTTTTCAACCCTCAAATTGTGATCTATTTACACAAGACCAGCCACTGAACGTTTGTTGAATACTTTTTGTTGGTTGCCAAATATTTTGTCTTTCTAATTTGTTGAATACTTTTGTTGCTTATTATTTCCTCGGCCATTTGGTCATTTCTCTGCTGCCAGCTATAAACCATTTGGTTACTACTGTTTCCACCAGCAGTAACTAAAATAAATACCATCAACACATTATGAACAGCGACTTGTTTATGATTTTTTTTAAAGGTCTCTTATCATGCAAAATGCACTTTTTAATGTAGTTTATACATAAATATGTGTCCCCGGTGTGTCAGGGAACTCACAAAGTGTCAGAAAACAAAACCCTCTCTCTTTTCCTCTGTAGCAAAATCTCAAAAAATGGGGGTACGACGGAACTGATCCAGATTTGCGTCCGATATGATGTATCAGAAATGTGGGCTGGCTTTACACCCACGGCCCTATCAGAAACATCGCTATCAGAAACAATGCACAACGTGTTTTGGACGTAATATGGTCTTTGTTTACATTAGCAAGCATGCTAACACTCAGAGCTAACTTGTACTGGAGTGTAAAAAAGCAGGAAATAAAAAAAGGAACTCACCTTGTTGTAAACCCGCAAGAAAAGAAGAATTTGAGCTCCACTCTGGTTCAGAAATAATCCTTGATGTGGTTTGGAACATGATATGGCGTTTAATCACGGCAGCATTTAGCTGTATCTCGTAGAATTCTGAGCAGGAACAAGCTCCCATCCTCCATCTTTCTTTTTTCAAGCTAAGGACCCAGAATCAGCGTTTCTCTAACAGGGCTGAAATAGAGGGATATCAGGGATGTCTAAAATGCACAATCTGTTTGGTATTTTGAGCAAAACACATCATAAACATGTTTTTTTATATTTTTGTATATATCTGAGACCCATACTTGCCAACCTTGAGACCTCAGAAATCGGGAGGATTTCAAAATGCAAAAAGGGGGGGGGGGGGGGGGGGGGATGCTAGTGGATCGCCGGAGCTGTTAGATTAACATTAACATGCTTATATTGTAGTTTTAAGTGCAATGCCTTGCGGCCTGTAGCACCATCCTTGATGGAGCATATGTGTGGGCAGGAAAGGAGTGAGCAGAGAGTAGAGTAGTTGTCGATTTTTGTCTGTTTTCTGTGACTATCTGCCTCACCCTCTCAGACTTTCAGTTGCGCGCGCTACTAAAGAGACGTGTTACCATGGAAACCAACAATGGTGTAGCTGTATTAAAGTCAGAGTGGAAACATTCCTGAGTAAATCTGATTTTGTCAGAAATCGGGAGAAATGCGGGAGAAATATGACCCCGGGAGGAAACCGGGAGAGGGCAATGAAATCGGGAGTCTCCCGCGAAATCGGGAGGGTTGAGAAGTATGTGAGACCCATGCCTAAAAATAGCATGATAGGAGATCTTTAATGTTACTTAATTGCTTATGGTGGAGAATAACACATTTTGACATACACTATTACGTTTTTGAGCTAAACTGTACAAAGTAATTGTGAAACGTTTTTAATTGTAATTTCCCCTGTTTTGCTGGGATTTATTTGTTTGTTTTGCCTTGGCAGCAACTTTGTTAACACATTCTGAGGAGTTGCAGTAGACATCACTGAAAAATAAGTGCTTTTTTAAGAACCATCTGGCGAGCCACAGACCAAGCTTTAAGGTGATCTTTTGTGTTGAATCCATGTTGGAGGTGTCTGACTTTGGAGATCTGGTCGAATGGGGATGTAATGTACGGTTTGAAGCTCATTACTGTGTGGATGAGAGCTGGCAATATTGCTGCCGAGCTTCCATCCCACCTGGATATTACACTGACTGACTGACCAGACTTGAACTCGCTCTGCTGCTTATTTCATCATGTCCCACCTGCTCATAAAAATTGTGTCAAGGGAAATTATGGAATCATGATATGAAAGTGTGCAACATAGTGAGTGAGACAGAAATCACAAGCCATGAAACGTGTCACACTTACATTGTTCACTGTCTGATTGAATATGAACGTTGGAAATTAGGAATTTTGTGATCTGTGTCTTCGTGACGTGTGTGCTTTGCTAATCTATGGATTCAGTAATTACAGAATTGACACTTAATTAACACAGAAAGCTGTTAAGACACAAAATAAATAAACAAATCTGCGATGCGACAGAAAGACATGAGACAATGTTGAAAATGTCCCACTGGAATAGTGGAAATACTATAGGCAACATTGATCTTATCTCTTTTCTATTTCAATAATGTCCTCAACCCTGAGGGCGTTTGGTTATTTCTTTGTTTCCTAATATGGTCACAGGGTCTGATGATACAAAGTGAGCTTTAGGAAGTTTGAGTGTATGATCCACTAGTGGCTGATGCGCATTCTATGTACGTCATGATTGCTAAATTTAAAAACAGAATTCATAATATGGATTACTGCAATGACCAAACAGGAGCAAAGGTGAGTCCTGCATAAAGGTAGTTTCGGTAACACTTTATATTAAGGTACACTCCTGTGAAAAGAGACAGAGTGGAGCACTAGAGTGCCAGCGGTCATTCATGGGCAAGTTTGTTATTGCCTCTGAAACTACGGTAACACCTTATATTAAGGTACACAAATTAACCATCAACAGTTGTTAATTAACATGCATATTAGCAGTATATTGGCTCTTTAGTAGTCATTTAAAACACTTATTAATGCCTTATTCTACATGACCATATTCTACAAGTAATACGCCATTAGTTGAGAGTTTTTCCTCAATAACCCTCTAATTAGTGCTTATTTATTGCAAGTAAGGAAGTTGTTGTACATGAGTTTGGGTCTTAATATGCTCTGCTCAATATGGGCCTAATAAGGCAGTAGTAGCACAAGAATAGTAATTCTCCCATAATAACACTTAACAAATATGATCTATTCTTATGTAACAAGACATGAAACTATAAGTGTTAATTAAGTCTAAACAACAAAAAATTAGGTATTTATATCTAAGAACATGTTCCCTATTCTAAAGTGAAGTCTTGTTCATAACCAATAAAAGTAGGCACATGTTGAAATATCTGTTTTATTAATAAACCACTAAAGAGAGGTTCACACACATACCAAAACCAACCCAGTCTCATGGCATTTCGTGTTCACCAACACGATTTTTAATCTATTGATTAGTGTTCACCAACACGATTTTTAATCTATTGATTAGTGTTCACCAACACGATTTCCCCCTTTTTTTCGTGTTGCACAGCACGATTTTAAAAGCAATGTATTTCTATTGGTAGTCTCACGGCATTACGTGTTATAGGAAGACCAGAAGCTGTGTGGTTCATAAAAACATGTTCTTACTCAATAGCAAGCCACAATTATTGCTTTTATTTTAAATCGTATAATTTCGGACTTTTGCTGCCGTCTGTGAGGAAAATAAATGGGGCTCAGAGCCTCAGGATACTGAAATCTGTATTTTTTAAATCTTTTTTTCCTTCTAATTTGTTATTCTTTTCAAAATAACACACTGTTATTTATTCACCAATAACACACAATTATCCTTGTTTTTATTTATTTGTTTAGTTCCATAATCTCTGGCTTTTTTGGCGTCCGTCAGGAACTAAACTGTTTTATTGTAGAGATCACTTACAGTATCTTCTTGATTTTTTTATATTCTATATTGCTATCATTGACCTTCTACTTTCCCCGTATGGAAGTATGTACTCTTAATATTTTTTTAATCAAATATAACACATAAAAACAATAATTCAATAACGTGCTTTAACCACTAGGCGGTGCACACAAGGTACACACAGCCATAATAACTTTGTATTATTAGTGTAGGACACTTATGTATGTACAACATCTGAAGAACTGTAGTTTTATTCATGTTTTCACATAATTTTACAGCATATTGCTATACTATTTCAGACTCAGTATTTACTTTCTTATATTCAAAGAAAATCAGTAATATCTTTAAAAACTACAAGTCCTTTTATATCAGCTGTGCACCGTTATGGTGTAAATATAACCTATGAATTCGATCAAATGTAAAAGTCAGCCGAATTACTATTGATACTGCGAGGAGACGTATTGTGTGAAGAGGAATTGAAGATGTTGTTTAATTGTTGATATATTTATGATCCACGTCAAGTATTCAGTTTCGGCGGCATTTCTTCCAGTTTTTCCAAAGGTCTTCTCATCAGGGCTCTATAAATAGAGAACCACGTCAGATCTGTAATATGTAATGCAGCCGAACCGTGTATTACAATGCTTTTGTGGGATGACTTTCAAAGAGAAAAGCAAGAACCCTCGGAGTTAAGTATTATTTTATTCTTTTAAAATGTTTTTCCGATTTCATATCATATAAACACCAAATCCCAACATGCATTGCGGCTAAAACATCCAAACGCCATTTTTTAAAATGTATAAACGAACATTAGTTTGATTAATATTGATTAGAGAAATAAAATAATTGAGAGAAGAAAAAAATATATATTATCTATCAAAACCCAGTTAGATTAACATTCATTGGATTGCACACTTTGTTTGTTTGTGTGGATATGTAGCACATTAACATTTTAATAGCACTTAATGACTGACTGAATGGAAATGACAATAAATGAAAATATAAAACGAAAAAAGCGATCATAAAAATGTTTCCAATAAATGAATAAAATGATTTTTGACCACTTTGTTGTTCAGATATATCACATATTTGTAACTAAATGATACATGAATTGAAACAAAACACAGTTTAAACTGAGGAGTGACTCTCGTGAGTTTCATTTATTTTCTTCACTCCGCTGGGGTACTGCTCTCATGTCAAGAACAAGAAGCATGAGATCAGTGCATGCACTGCATCGTCCAATCAGTGAGTGATACACAGTAAGGGGGCGGGGCGAGTATCTGAGGATTTAATCGGAGGATGGACTGGTGGTTCCTCCATTATCGCTCCTCCATTATCCCTCCTCACTCCTCAATCCTCGGTCCTCCGGCAGAAATAAGAGCCATGGGACGGTACTCAAGATGGCGCAGACAAATCAACTTCCGATTATTTGAAGGATTAAAGTAACGTGTTATGGCAGGAAAGTTCAATCTGGTATATTCATTTGAATGTCACCTCATATATTCGTGTGTGTTAAATTTGAAGGGACAAAGTACATTTTTCCTCTTTTAAATATAGCGCAATAGTCTTTTCTTCCACTTTTAGGTGTAATCAAAAGGCTGGTTTTTTGGCTATCTGTGGTTAGGCATAATACAAATGACCTTTGACATCTGCTTTGCAGTTCCGAGAATATTAGGAGAGTGTTAGGGTCTCTGTTAATCATCCACGGTTTTTGCAATTAACAGGGGAAGCCAAAGGGGGTTTTCCTCAAAGATAATACAGTTACATTCTTTCTTGTAGTTAATGATGCACATCCTGCAGGCCTTGAGACTTGGGTCACCCAGCAGTAAACGAGATAAAGGTCCTTTTGAGCTTATCAATAAAATGTATTCATTCCTAGTAAGTTGACTTCAAGGTGAAAGGAAGTTCACAGAAGCCATTAAGCCACAAGAACAATTAACTTATGTTGGTTGACTGATTCGGTGACTGTCATGGGACGATGGCGTTTGGATATTTACAAATATGGCTTTCATAAAGAAAAACATGTGACTGTTGTGTGATAAGATACATGATAGGATGTTTGTGTGTGTTGAAGATGTTTAGGGGGAATGAGTATGTGTCCTGTCAAAGAGTCCTCTGTCATGACTCCAAATCATTGATTGGGGGATCTGCCTAAGGGCAGAGGGACACACACACACACACACACACACACACACACACACACACACACACACACACACACACACACACACACACACACACACACACACACACACACACACACACACACACACACACACACACACACACACACACACACACACACACACACACACACACTGTGAAGCAACAGATGGAATCAACAACTGCGGACTCACTACCTAGGGTCCCGCCCAGAAGTGAAACCGACCAATGGAACACTGCCAACTCACTGGCTAGCTCGCTCAGAACTGAACCCGCGAGAACCGCAGTGACGCGTCGTAAAACCCGGAATTAAACTTCTTCCGGTTCCTTCGCGAAAAACCAATGCAAATTCTCCATAGGATTTTGGAAAATAGCTCGAAATAAGGTCTGTGGTTGACACACATTTAAGAGAGGGATCACGTTTTGTTCAGCCGGATAATCTCCACATGTCAACCCTACTTTTATAATTTTTGAATCATAAATCTAGTCGCCAAAAGCGAAATGCTAACGTTATGCTATAAACGAACTACAAGCCAGTACAGCAGCAGGGTCGCATGACTTCAACGTCACGCCAACTTAAGATCGTTTCAACTGACTTGCACTGAAACTGCACTTTGAACGCTTTAAATATATTAACATTTTAAACTGTATACCCCAGTTATCTAGGCCCGTTTTGTTTAATGTATACCACGTTTATCTAGGCCCTTTTTGTTTTATGTATACATGTCACACTGTGGGAAACGATATTTCTGGATGTATAACAAAAGTAGAATTTTTGACAATAAAGCTGAATTTGACTTTCGCGTGCTTGCATATTTTAACAAAGCTTTTCATTTTAGCCACAATGAATTTAACTAGAAGTCATGGCTGTGTCAATTACCAGTCTGATATCGTTTTACAAAGATGACAAGAAGAGTGTAGATAGAGGAGAGAACCACTACAAGTCAGGACACGTTACAGTGCAGCGTAGATGAAGGTGTGCTTACCGGTGTTGTCAGGGCTAGCATGAGGGACAAGGTTTATAGTGTCGGTGAGTAGTGATAGCAAGAGTACCGTTAACCTTTTAAGACCGAGTTAATTTATTCACATTAATTCCCATCAACAAATCAATTGTATGTGTCACATGAAACCTTTATTAGGCAAGGCAAGTTTATTTATATAGCACTTTTCAACACAAGGCAATTCAAAGTGCTTTACAAAAAATGAAAGACATTAAGAAAATGGCATTTAAAATAAGTCATTAAAAAGAAAATCTAATAAAATAAACAATAAAATAAAAAATACATGGATAAAAGTTACAGTGCAGTCTAAGATATGAATAGTTCAATTAAGAGCAGCGACAAAAAGAAAAGTCTTCAGCCTGGATTTAAAAGTAGTAAGTTGCAGCGGACCTGCAGGTTTCTGGGAGTTTGTTCCAGATATTTGGAGCATAATAACTGTACGCTGCTTTACCATGTTTAGTTCTGACTCTGGGCACAGAAAGCTGACCAGTCCCTGAGGACCTGAGAGATCTGGATGGTTCATCATTTAGCAGGTCAGAAATGTATTTAGGGCCTAAACCATTCAGTGCTTTATAAACAGCAGCAGTATTTTGAAATCTATTCTTTGACACACAGGAAGCCAGTGTAAAGACTTCAGAACTGGAGCGATGTGATCCAATTTCTTAGTGTCAGTGAGGACTCGAGCAGCGGTGTTCTGAATCAGCTGCAGCTTTCTAATATATTTTTTAGTGAGACCTGTGAAGACACCATTGCAGTAGTCCAGTCTACTGAAGATAAAAGCATGGACACGTTTTTCCAAATCCTGCTGTGACATTAGTCTTTTAATCCTAGATATGTTCTTTAGGTGATAGTAAGCTGATTTAGTAACTGTTTTAATGTGACTGTTGAAACCAATAACTAATTTAACCCGCTGACAAGAGAGCCCACCTCCGAAGATCGTGACTGGCTGAGGGACAGACTCGGGGGCAGGTTTTCAGGAATTTCTTGGCTTCTCTCCCCCGAGCCAGAAGAGGAACACTACAGCTTGGAAACACTTACTGTTCCTGAAATTATCAAATCTGTTGGGCATCAGGGACCTGAGGCAATTGTGGCAAGCATGGCATTGTCTGAAGAGCAACAGAGGGCAATTCAGGTGGCTACCACTGGTCAGCGAACCAACCCAAACTGGCATTTGTTCAGGAAAGGAAGGTTGACTGCCAGCAACTTTGGAGCTGTCCTGAGGTCAAAGCGTGTGACTGCTTCCTTTATTGCCAGGGTGCTAGGGCAACAACAGGCCCTTGATGGTGTTTTGTCTGTACAGTGGGGGACTATGAATGAATGTGAGGGCGTCAGGGCATTCACCACTGCAACTCAGATGCAGGTCCATGAGTCAGATTTGTGGCTCTCCCTATCAGGATTGTTGGGGGCATCTCCGGATGGTCTGGTAGGGTCTTCCGCTGTGCTGGAGGTAAAGTGTCCCTACAGAGCCAGGGAAATGACAATTAGTGAAGCATTGCAAATCAAGGGCTTCTTTGTCAGTAAGGAAGGAGAAACATTCAGCCTGCGTGAGGAACATCCTTACTGGCACCAAGTGCAAGGTCAGCTTCACCTCACTGCAAGGAAGAAGAAATAAAAAAATTGTGAATTGTTTTTAATTTACATTTACTCGCCTTTGCAATGTTGTGGTTGTTAGAGTGTTAGGTTTCCTGTCAGCTCGTCTGTTGGGAAGATATAAAATATAGTTTCATGGAAGTCACACCGTCACATATAATGTAAGAGCATTAAGACATACAGTACATAGGCTAAAACACAACATCTAAAGATATAACCTTGCACTTTGATAAGTCTCGTGAACATTTTCACTATTTTGACATTTTTATAGATGAAAATTGAACTAAAGAAATAAATGGTAGATTAATCCATATTGAAAATAGGTGTCAGCTGCTACACTAATTATATTTCTTAATTAATTAAGATAAGATATTACTGTATTGATCCCAATTTGGGAAATGTTTGTGTTGCAGCAGCATAACAAGAAAAACAAAATATAAGTTATTATATATACAAAAGTATGTGAGGGATGGAATATTAAATTGAATATAAATGTAAAATGTACATGTGATTTTACGTCCAAGAGAAGCTATGGAGCAGAGTTCTCTGCCAGCCAGAGGTGATTTGTTATTAGTTCAATATGTCAAACTGATTTCCCTGACTACAATCTTTAGTTACATGGTGAAACGTTATGCTGCTTGTACTAATACAACTTATCATATAAGCCACACAGGTTTTAATAGGATGTATTCATTATCTTTACTTATGTTGCGGTCTTTTCAGCAGCGCCATCTCTATAACGGCGATACAGTCACTACCCATTATTTACATTTCACCGTGACATGGACAAAAATGTAGCGTCAGCTTACCTCATGGCACGAATCCAGACTCTCCTTTGGAAAACATTGGCCGGGAAACGATAGAACAAGCACGTTTCATGCGAAGACCTGTGGCTGCAACCCGGAGGAAAGCAACAAACCATTGCGTAGCTAACTAGTAGCGCTAGCTTTAGCTAACGTTAGCCAACAAAACGAACTGCCGAGTAAAATTGGAAAACACTGGTAATTAATTATTCTATAATTTGTAAAACTACGGTGTTAAAAACGACAATTTCAAAAATACAGATTCTAATGGTCAGATATAGATATACAGATACTAAAGATAGGCAGGTACTTGCTTTCAAGCAGAACACAGGGGAAAACAAACTTAGCGGGAGTGTTTACGTGTTCGGCGTAATGACGTACAACGGCCTCGACAATTTCTGTAGTCCTATTCAGCCATTCGGTAACAACCATCGTTTTTCAGACACGTAAACTCTTCAAAAATCCCCAGTGGGGTCACTGCCGATGTATTTAATGTCGTAGAACAAAACCTGATTCACCTCTTAAATTTGTGTCAACCACAGACCTTATCTCGAGCTATTTTCCAAAACCCTATGGAGAAAATGCATTGCTTTTTGAGGAAGGAACCGGAAGTGCTAAAAATGCTAACTTACTTCCGGGTTTTACGACGCGTCACTGCGGTTCTCTATAAACAAATAGCTAGGAAGATCAAGCGACAAAACTCCTCCCCACCCTGTGTATAAATGTTGTGATCATTTTGAAGATCGGCGCTCTTGTTTCTGACTGGCCGTTCCTGAGACGTGTCTCACACGGTGGTAGAACCTGAGCCCGGAGTACTCTGCAGAGTGCTTCGTGATTAGGTGATTAGGTGATTGGGTGATGGATTGTATGTTTTTACCATTAAAGCAGATTATTGTTTAACCCTTATCCTGGTGCTTTGACTTTTCCTTCTTTTAAAACAAACTCATAGAGGAACGCGCGGAGCAGAGATTCTGCCTTAACAATTTGGTGAATCCCGACGTGGTGACGTCATGAGTAGGGTTTTTTAGAGGAAAATCAGCAGCCAGCGGACGAATGGTCCGGAGAAGAGGCCTAGAATAATCTCTGACAACTAAAACGAGGATCCTACAATTGAAAGGTGAGCAGACGAGCCTGTTTCTATCGAAGGTCTGTAATTGGCTAAACTACATTTTAGAGCTGTCAGAGACATATTCCGGTGTCATAGATGTTACGGTGGAATATGCAATACATATTTTAGATAGGTAGGAAAGTTATATAAAATAAAAGGGATTCAACGAGGTGTGGTGTGTAAGAAGACGGTGAAAGGCCCCGTACTTTTTTCAAAAGTAGACGGCTAAGACTCGTTGGGGATGTTCAGTGGCTGTTTTCAGACGCCATCCGGAACAAATCAGAATAATAATTCTTAGGTTCATAGGAATCAAAGTTGAGTTATATGTAAAAATCCAAGAGGAGAAAACGCAAACTTCGAAAAGCCATTTGAAACTAACGGATCTTGCTATCTCTTGTTCTGTTGGGTTTTAACTCCCATTCTGTTGAAAGAAGAAATATTGCATCTTAAAAGCTGCACAGACAGTGAGGAGGATATATTTATGTACCAGGTGAATAAATAGAATATATTAGTGAACATGAAACAGCCTTTGTCAGATAAATAGATACGGAGTCATAATAGAGGGAGAATTTGAACAAGAGGAGCGTGAGTTAAGAGCTTACGAGAACAGTGGGTTCAAGCAGAAAAATTGAATAAAATGATAGCAGAAGTGTTAATTGTTGAAAGAAGCCCCCCTTCTCCTAAAAACGCTGAGAGCTACAGCGGGGGAGAGAGGGGGGTGTCAGTATTTGTCTGTGAGAGTCGTCCCCACCCCTTTTTCCTCTCGAGAGCAGCAGCGGCCCGGAGTGTGTCTGCTTGCTTTTTTCTCTAATGCCTGAAGTTGGAAGGAAATACATTGAAAATGTACAGATCAATGTGTGATTTGATGTAGTAGATATATTGAAATAAATAAGAAACAATGATTTGCTGCTATTTAAACATAGTCTTTGAGAACTGATTGATACCGTTGCATTGCGTTGTGAATTTCATGGTATTTGTCATTAACTAAGGATTGTACTTAATTATACTTCAAGGAAAATTATATTAAATACAGTAACCTTAGGGGAAAGTGAAAAGAGATTTACTGAGTATATGAAGTACATTAAGGGTAAGGTCTTATTCAAATTAAATATGATAGGTGGATTTTTCCACCTAGAATAAGACATGGAAAGAGGAGAATTTGTTAGACATGAAATAACGAACTCACTGGAAGAAATATATATTGTAAGGTTATTTAGGAGTTGTTTTTATCATATACAGTTACTCTCAGTTGATGGTTGTTTAAAGTAGATAGGAAACTGAAAACGTAAACGATTCACCACAATGGTGTTTTTAAGTTTATGATGAAAGAGTAGAAAGTACAACAGAGGGTTTTTGTAAGTTTGTCAATCAGAAGGAACCTGTTAATGTTTAAACATGACAGAGGTGCTGCACGAGGTTTTGCTCCAGCCATCTCACACGGTTACACAAAGGGGTGATTTATGAGAGGCTGGTGCAGGAGCCGGCTGCTGCAGGGCGAAGAGAGGGCGCAGTGAGGAGAAGTAAGAGGTTTTGAAAGAGTAGAGAGAGAATAAATGTTAAATAAAGTTAACCAATATTCTGGAAAATGTCATATTGTTTTATGAGTAACATAAGATACGAATATATTTACTAGATATAAGAACAACAGGCTTATCTAGGTTAACAGAAAATTGCTACTAACCAGTTTCAGATGCAACTATCCTATCTTTGTTCTAAAGAGAACATACGTTGCATTTACAATTAATGTTAGGAAAGTTCACAATTGATACCATTAAAGACTGTTTTGGATTAATAGGCCGTGTCTGTCGTGGACATCCGTGCTTAGATGGAATAAAAGTGTTGAGATGTTCTCAAAAATGGGAGTTTTCACAATGCTTTTTAGTTTTTATTGAAACAATTAAGTAATAAGGACAGAAAAATGTTCCGTGATGATTTATTTAGGTTTCAGCTTTAGTAATAATGAAGATTACATTTTGTAATAATTCCTTTAAGTGTTCCACAAATATATTCATTAACTGTAGTCAGATTACTTGTTTTAAATATATAGCGCTGAATAAATTAGTTTTGTATTCTGTTACAAATCTAACCATGCTTGTAACACACAACTTAGATAAACAATTTGAAAAAGAATAAAATAAGCAAATAGATAAAAGATGAATCTATAGTGGTTAAGAAGGGTGTGTGGAGCTGATGCCGAATTTAACAAACACATTTGAACAATTGGTTTAAACGGCATAGTAATAAGGACGATCGTCCGTTCTGTGATTCTCCAGAGCACACATGTTATGATATTAGGGTCATGCAGAGTGAGATGAGATCGCTGTCCCTTTAAGAGAGAGAGAGAGAGAGGGGTGTGGCTTGTGCATGTGTGTTTGTGGATGGTAGAGCGACAGTGAGGGAACGTGTGTATGTTTCTGGAAGTGAAACGAAGAAGCAGAAAAAACAGAGGTCTGTGATGTATTTTGTGAAACAGAAGAACAGCTAAATAAATGCAACGGCCTCCCAAGAAGAGCTCGCCTCTCTCCAGTCATTTAAGCTAAAGTGGGTCATTGAACCTGAAGCTTATTGATTCTGCCCTCCTCGATACGGTCTGGGACCCGACAGGAAATTTCAACACGCAGATGGCCAGTCCGCCCCTTTGTAGCATATTATTTCGAAGAGAGATGAGCAGATCGCCACTGGGCTTTCAACTAAATACACAGCCAAGCAAAAACTTCAGCATTTGTACAGCTCCTTATGGGTAGGCCTACTGCAATTAGTGAAGTGCTTTCCTCCGTGGTGAAACGATCAGCACTGCACCACGGAGGAAAGCGGCAGAAAGTCGCATGGAGTAAAGAGAGCGGGGCTGCGTTGCGTGCATGGCTTCCTTCAGGTAACGGGGAGACGCGCTCTGGCGGCGGCCTCGTTCAGGATCCGAAAATACAATTTAAATACTTTGCACACTTATTCCACTTATTCATAGTGTGCCACTGGTTACGGTGCCGCGTGCCAATGCTGGCACGCGTGCCAGGGGTTGCCGACCCCTGATCTAGACACTCAGCTGTTTTATTTTGTCACCCGCTGGGGGAGAGATTTACATTGAGTTTTTATCTAGTAGCTGATTTGCTGTGATTACAGCAGCATTGGATAGTTGTGCGCCACCTTTGGTTTTTACTCTGAATCAGTGTGTTGGTGAAAAGTTGCTCATTACAGAAACAGAAGAACTGTGCAAAGAACGCATCTCTGAGGAGGTATTGACAGTTTGCTTGTGCCTCGTTGTCAAGGCAACAGTGGTGTGAAGAGGAAATGCAGTTTTTGGGGATTCCTACTGTGCAGAGGACAACATGTATCTGCTGATTGTATCACATTGATCCAGAGGTCCCTTCCCCCTCAGGACATCCCAATGCCAGAGAGAGTTTCCTTGAAGCCCTCTGACCAGGGCCGGTTCTAGCTTTTTGGGGACCCTGCCACTGACTACAGCTGAAGAGGACAATGAATCATTGACTGTTCTCAATATGACAAGATCTTGAGACAGGCTGGTCTCAGTCTGTTCAGACTCTGAAGAAATCATGCAATGATTTTAAAGCATAAGTGTGCAAGAGTTTACCAGAAGGTGGTGTAGAACGATATGCTTAGTGTTTAGGAAGGGAGGCTGATTGTTTAATGATGGTCTGGAATACTGAAAAGATTAAAGTTTAATATCCTTGTTTGGCAAACAATACATCTGATTATTATGTCACACATGATAATCTTGACATAGTGACTAGCTATGGGTAAACGTGTGGACGTTATACCATTATAATCATGAACTAAAAATAAATAGGGAAATAGTATCTGGTTAAAGATGAATGGATTTTATATCCTAGAGAGGATTAGTTATATTGTGAATACTTCACAAGGTATTTACTAATGTATTTTGAAGAACACATAACAAGAACTCAAGTCCAGTTTTCTTTCTTTTTTTAGATTTAATTGTCCAATACCAAAACTTTTCAGCTTAGGTCTAGCTTTAGACTTTAATAGTAAAAGAGTATTTAGGCTTATTTTTGTATATCTGACATTTTTTTAATATGTTGGCTATTCACTAGATAGAGAGATGGCATTACTCTCCATTTGTTAAGAACATTTCTGAAGATTAAATATTTGTTTCATTTCTAATATTCCTATTTAAGATGTAATTTTAGAGTAACAAGGCTGATGCTGAAATTGAAAAATGTGTTAGTGATTTGCATGATGTAAAAAAAAAAAAGGCTTTGTTTATTCAACCACCAGTTAAATCTGAAACAGTAATAATGATTGATTTGGCCAAAGCTTAGTTTAACATCCTGATGTAACATTATCAGGTATGTGCACTTCTAAGGGTAAACAAATTGATAAAATTGATTATTGTTATTATTATTGATTAATTTGGAATATTAATTCAGAAGGCTGTTTTCTGCAGGTTCACTTAAGAATGCCTTGCATGAACATTTGTCAGGTATTGTGTTTCCTAGGGGCGGTATATTAATAAAGTGTATTGATAATTTGTTTGTTAAACATCTGAAGAAAATGGTGCTGCAAACATGAGAAAAACTTTGTGGCATTGGTTGACATCAACACAATGATGTCACCAGTACAACTCCAGCTAGTAGAATATTAAAGTCTCTGCAGAGTACGACACATGGCCAAAAAGAGTGAGACCAAATGACCTTTGATCCTGACTGATAGTGTGAGTGTGAATGTATGTCTGCATGTGATCAGTGCAACTGCATGATTCTAAAACAATGACTAACCAAGCATGGTTCTAGACTAACACATTATTCTGGAGCTCCAAGGGAAACGAGAGGTTTCCTAAAAAATGTTGACATGTTTCTAATTATTGATTGATTAAATTGTAACAGGTAACACAGATGCAGAATCAGTGGCCGAGGGGCTACTGAGAGAGGTAATCCCAGAATGAGAATACCAGAGAAGGTGAACTGTGATAATGAAACAATGTTGTAATATTTCAACAGGTGTTAAAGTAACTTATTACAGTTAAGTTAAAACATAGTAATGTAATGAGATATAATTTAATTTAGACAACATCTTATAACTAGCCTGGTAAAGAAGTAAAAGCCATAGATTGTTTAGATCATTATTGGGATGTACATTTAATTTAAATTCATAATAGAAAGATATTTGATGACAGTATGTTGGATTTCTGTATTCATTTTTTCAGCTTGATAATATCTAAGCACTGACAGGTCGAAGCAGTATCACCAGGAAATTATTCACTTTGTCATTATCATGAAATTAGTTGTTTTTGAATCCATAACATTAGTGTGTTTCTTTACCAGAGACATTAACAGTTCATATTATATTTAGATTTTAAATAGGATCTCAAGTATTTCATTTAAAAATAATGCAGATGCTTGTCAGAAATTCAGAGCTATTGAGATATGTTATTTAGTTCACCTGAAGATGTTGGGGTTTGTTTTGTTGACACAGGCCAAGTATTAAGATTCTGAAGCGGCACTGGCAGATAGGAGGTCTACAACTAATTTAGAAAACCTGTTCACAGACAGTTGTTGTTTTAAGACACCCCACCAACAGGCTCCAAGCAGCCTACCAGTGGTGGGTCAAACACCTGAGGGCCCAGAAGCCCTGAGCGTAGACTTGAGGGGTGGGTATCAGATTTCTCCACACAAGTTCCTGATGCCAAAGTAGGACCCGAGGAGCAGGAGGCCGACACAGCGTTGTTCGTCTGGCTGAAGGTCGTCAGGTCTAAGTGGCTCAACCCCAGGTTCTCCGGCCTCTACAGAGTGACCCAGAGGACATCTCATGCCGTCCGCCTAGGAGAAAAGGGGGACATCGGGTAACACTGGAGCCAGTGTGCGGCGGGGAAACCTCCGGCTAGGACCTTGGACGACCTCAGGACGGATCTGGCTCTCGTCTCGGACTCGAATAGGAAGCGGCAATCAGTGGACTGGAGGAGCAGGATCCTGAGGACATACATCCAGCAGACGGCCCAGAAGCGGCTGTCAGCAGGCTGGGGGACTTCTCGAGGCAGCAGAGGAGTCTACTTCTCTCTGATCAGATTAATCAGTTCCACCTTTGAAGGAAAGGCCGCATCTCCCCCTTCCTATCAGCTGCCCTAGTTGGCGTATTCCTTTGAGGGGGAGGGGGGCCCTGAGGATTCAACAACACACAAGGATGCTGCCTTCTGGCACTCAGGTTCGCACTCTGATAGTTCCCTCACTGACATTGAAAGTTGTGTTCTGTTCCCAAAGGTTTAATGTTGGGGGACAGACACAGTAGCAAAGAATGACAGTAGTTATGTTTCAAATGTCTTACGTGAGTTGGTCTCGTGGGGCGAGACCAAAAGGGGGAAATGAAGTATTATTTGAATTATTTGAAGGATTAAAGTAACGTGTTATGGCAGGAAAGTTCAATCTGGTATATTCATTTTAATGTCACCTCATATATTCGTGTGTGTTACATTTGAAAGGGAAAAGGAAATTTTTCCTCTTTTAAATATAGCGCAATAGTCTTTTCTTCCACTTTTAGGTGTAATCAAAAGGCTGTTTTTTTGGCTATCTGTGGTTAGGCATAATACAAATTACCTTTGACATCTGCTTTGCAGTTCTCAGAATATCAGGAGAGTGTTAGGGTCTCTCTGTTAATCATCCACGGTTTTTGCAATTAACAGGGGAAGCCAAAGGAGGTTTTCCTCAAAGATAATACAGTTAAACTCTTTCTTGTAGTTAATGATGCACATCCTGCAGGCCTTGAGACTTGGGTCACCCAGCAGTAAACGAGATAAATGTCCTTTTGAGCTTATCAATAAAATGTATTCATTCCTAGTAAGTTGACTTCAAGGTGAAAGGAAGTTCACAGAAGCCATTAAGCCACAAGAACAATTAACTTATGTTGGTTGACTGATTCGGTGACTGTCATGGGACGATGGTGTTTGGATATTTACAAATATGGCTTTCATAAAGAAAAACATGTGACTGTTGTGTGATAAGATACATGATAGGATGTGTGTGTGTGTTGAAGATGTTTAGGGGGAATGAGTATGTGTCCTGTCAAAGAATCCTCTGTCATGACTCCAAATCATTGATTGGGGGATCTGCCTGAGGGCAGAGGGACAAACACACACACACACACACACACACACACACACACACACACACACACACACACACACACACACTGTGAAGCAACAGATGGAATCAACAACTGCGGACTCACTACCTGGGGTCCCGCCCAGAAGTGAAACCGACCAATGGAACACTGCCAACTCACTGGCTAGCTCGCTCAGAAGTGAACCCGCCAATAAACAAATAGCTAGGAAGATCAAGCAACAAAACTCCTCCCCACCTGTGTATAAATGTTGTGATCATTTTGAAGATCGGCGCTCTTGTTTCTGACTTGCCGTTCCTGAGACGTGTCTCACACGGTGGTAGAACCTGAGCCCGGAGTACTCTGCAGAGTGCTTCGTGATTAGGTGATTAGGTGATTGGGTGATGTATTGTATGTTTTTACCATTAAAGCAGATTATTGTTTAACCCTTATCCTGGTGCTTTGACTTTTCCTTCTTTTAAAACAAACTCATAGAGGAACGCGCGAAGCAGAGATTCTGCCTCAAATGAAAATAGTCGACCTGAGACAGGGCCGTTGTCTGGCCGGCCGGATGTGGCCCGCGGGCCGCCAGTTGGTGGTCACTGCTAATGCTAGCTCGAATGCTAATGCAAATGCTAGCGCGAATGCTAACGCATTTTCTCATTGTGTTTAAACATCTCCACATGTCATCACCTAAACACAATACATGTTACTAATCCTTACAGTGTAAGTTTAAGGCTCACACTTACACTTACAGTCATTGCTTTATGACGGACTTGACCCTTTTACTCTTCAGGTTGCATAGGGAAAATTAGTAGTCTACTCATCGATGTCTACTGCCATGCTATTCAGTTCACTTTCTCCTACTTCCTGTACCCGGTTTCCTGGCTAACCTTCAGTACAAATTTTACAAAAATATATGCAAATATGAAACATACATACAGGTCAATATCACCTTGTAGCTGAACTGTACTGAACTGAACTGTAGCTGAACTGGCAATACCCCAATACCCTTAAGAATATTATTCTTAGATATAAATACCTAATGTTGAGTTATTTAGACACAATTAACACTTTAGTTTCATGTCTTGTTACATAAGAATAGATCATATTTGTTAAGTGTTATTATGGGAGAATTAATATTCTTGTGCTACTACTGCCTTATTAGGCCCATATTGAGCAGCGCATATTTAGACCAAAACTCATGTACAAGAACTTCCTTACTTGCAGCAAATAGGCACTAATTAGAGGTTTATTGAGGAAAAACTCTCAACTAATGGCTTATTACTTGTAGAATATGGTCATGTAGAACAAGGCATTAATATGTGTTTTATAATGACTAATAAAGAGCCAATATACTGCTAATATGCATGTTAATTAACAACTGTTGATGGTTCATTTGTGTACCTTAATATAAAGTATTACCGTAGTTTCAGAGACAATAACAAACTTGCCCATGAATGACCGCTGGCACTCTAGTGCTCCACTCTGTCTCTTTCCACAGGAGACCAAGTCAATGAAAACATTATTCATGGAGCACGAAGCATGAATTTACTAGTCGCATTACCTTCAAGAAACAGATGTTATTGCTTTCATAGTTTGAGTGTTCAGCTATCGATCAACTCTGACACATTAAGAAAAGGGTCTTTCTCGAAACAAAGCTACAGGAGCTGTTAAAGGCACCAGCTCATGTCTCGTCTATGATTCAGACACAAAGTTCAGTTTTTATTTTGTATATAGTTTTGTATTCCTATAATCATCTCTAAAGCTTTAATAAATCAATGGTGCGTTACATGAACAGCAGCAAACATCAGATATGAGTCAGAGTATAGCTGGTGAACCAAGTGGATCATTGAGCAGCCATGATTTCCTACAGGAGATGATAAAGAGACACCCACATGCCTCCAAATAAATGTTGATGTTTCTCTGTGTAAAGAGACAATATTTCCTTCACACGTTCGCCATAACAACTTAAGGTGATAATATGTCATTGTTGTGTCTACAGCTTGTTCCACTGCCCCCAGTTGCCGGTCATAATCCAAAAATAAATCATATTCATTAACTCTCTCAAGTCCAGGTTGTTTCTAATTTCTAATCTAGGCTTTGTGTATTTGTTTAGTACATAAACTGAACGTAACCCACATAAATCAAAAATAACACACAAAAACAATTATAGTATTATATTATAACAAATGTGTCTACACCTTTGAGTGCTAATGTGTCATGAATTGAGTTTACAAAAATATTTTAACAGAATATCATTTCATTTGTTTCAACAACCATGTCATTCTTCAATTTTTTTCTGAATATTTTAATTAAAGTTTTGCCGTTTTTTATTGAAAAGTCTCAAATGTAACAATAGCTCCAATATCATATGACCGAATGCCTCCAAATCAATGAAGCATTGTACACTGAATGACTTTGAGTGCACCTTACAATTTATACGAGCTAATCTGACTGCTGAAAGTCTGCTAAACTGACTAAGTATACACTGCTGGATAGAGAGTGAGCGTATGTCAAATATTCAACCTTAAAGCAAATGTTCACCACATATCTTATGGACACCAACAGTCAAATCTATCTATCTATCTGTGTTTGGCATACTCCCTCATGAATTGTTTTACGGTTAATTGGCAGATTCTTTATGAAACTTTGTTCATAACACACACGGTGTGTTGTCTAATCCTTTTGCAAACTCATGAATAAAACAGTTCCCAAAAGCCTTTTACTGATATTGTTAGGGTTGTAGGTACCAATCCTTTTTCATGAGATATTCTTGTTGTACACATTATCAGTGGTTATTCCAAGCTTCTGCATTAATATTAGAATAAACATATTGAAAAAACAGCAATGAAATCATTTACAGTAATGACCATTCACATTTGCTTGTCTGTGTAATTGTGCATGCTTTTTTTTTTACTAATATGTAAGGAGCTTTTACTGTGTTGTCTTTGGAGCCAAAGACAGATAAAAGCCGCACAAACCCCAACCCCTTATACACACATTCACACAGAAACACACTCGCACATTGGGATGACTGATTGCCCTGGGCTCTCCTTTGTAAATGACAAGTGCCATCCATAACAGACAGGCAGAGGCTGGTAAAGTGATTATGTTCATAACACACGGTGTGTTGGTAAACACAGCTGGTACCAGGTCTGTCACGCTAGACATGAAGGCAAATACTCAATCCATGCAAAATAATGGATTGTGTTGTAGGTTTGTTCTAACAAAGGGTTGTCGTTGCTATGGCGGATGGATGAGCTACACCTTTATCCCAGCTCACTTAGAAACTGTGAGTGTCTGAGCCGGAGGATGTCAGAGACGGCCAAGCACGATAACAACTGATAAGATACTCAGAGGAAGACACTTAAATCCTGTTGTGAGCACAGGGAGCACATTATAAACTCATTATACATCACTATCTGATAATAAGCTGCATTGTTATTCATCACAAATTTGACATGACCCTATAATTATATTTTTATCTGACTGTGCCGTGTCCTGATTATAGAGAATTTACTGATTTGCTTATGATAATGCAGCATCCAGAGAGAGGTCACAGGCAGCTGGACTCTTTGGATAGAACGTTCAGGTGTTGTACACTTGTGTCTTTTCTTCCATCACATAATTTAAAACCTGTACACACCCGTAGTACACTCACACAGGTGATTTCACTTATTTTTTCTCAGCATTGTGTCCTTAATATAAAAAATGTACATGAATTGTCAGCCAACTCTGCTACATTCACGGCCAAGTCAATTCCAAGAGAAGACACTTTGGAAGCATTGGAAGATGACCCTTTTTTCTCATTTGACGAAATCATCAGGGTCTACATGTAGACCCTGATATAGCCTACATTGCATACCTTATAAGAAAATAAAAAACACATTAATTTCCTCTCTCATCGTTTGTTTGAGCTTGCATTTGCTAACCTTCTGTCCTTTTTCTGGAAGTTGAAGGCAGTTCATAAAAGTTGGTAACAAATTGCTAACAAACTCAAAAATACCTTCCATTAAACAAAGGCTAACGTAGCCGGGCCGCTAACCTTACACTTTTCCAACGTTTCCTTACACTGGGAGCCTCCTGTTCCCTCCATGTGCCACACACAACTGAGCAACTCTGTGGCCGTTTCTCAATCGCGAGGATACTGGCTTCGTAGTCACGTACTTCCAAGTCACTTCCTTCAGAAACGAAGCAAGTATACTTCCAAGCCACAGCTTCGGAAAACAAAGAACAATGGAACAGGCTAACAAGTGTGTCACTCTCTCTAACGGTTTCAACATAAACTGTACCGAAAATAAATACCTCACGATCTCTATCTAATTATGAACTTGCTTTACTTTCATGGAACACATTTTTGGTGATAACAAATGCAGCAAAGTAACATATTTACCAACACATGTTCTATGCCACTACGTACTTACATTTAAATGTGTGCTGTGCTGCGTCGGTTCAGCCATTCTCCGCAAGGGTTTTTGAAATTCATCCTTGCGCAAAGCATTGCGGGGATTTTAAGGACGCAAAGTCTACCCATGTGCAGCCTCGAAATTACCCCCAAACCAAGGACGTGGCTTCGGTGGAATTCCAAGTATGCTTGAGTTTGGAACAGTCCTTCGGCGGCACTCGATGACGTAGTATCCTTGAAATATTGGCTTGGAAGCCAGTTTCCTCGCGATTGAGAAACGGCCTGTGTGCTTTGTCTCCCTTGAGGGAGTGATTAGCAGCGGGTGTGAGGTTTCCACACCTGCTCCCAATACTGCTAATTGGAAGAGGGTGGAGCCACCTGTTGGGAATGTAGGTGCCTCCCACTACCCTGCCTCTCAGCCCCTTCCAGAGTTTTTATCATAAGATTCAGTTTGTTACATTATACTGTAAACAGTGTGAAAGTGAAATATTGCTATGGACCTAAGGAAAGGGAGACCCGGAGGACAGAAAAATAATAAGTGAGTGGCTGTCACAACATAATACTGCTGAATGACGACATGATTTGTTTCCTTCCGCCAGTTACTCATCATCTAATTAAAGGTGGCACCCTATCTTTCACATAACATAGACCATCAAGCCTCGGTGACACTGTTTCCCCGTCTCCCACTCAGCCTGCCATCCTTTTCAACACCATCATTTCCTGAAACGCTCGAGGGCTTACATTTTGTATGTGGGAGATCTAAAAAGACAATTCTTGGAAGGACATCTGTGACTCACCATGCCTTTTGGGTATCTACATCAGCGAGAAGCTGTACAGTATTGACATAATAGTGGATCAGCAGGGCAGGAACGTGAAGGCCAGAGGATTGGTTTTACTTTGAATACTTTTTGTAAAATGTATGAATGAATGGCATTTCAAAAATGCAAATTGAAATATAAGAAGTAGTTTTATCTGCTCCTATCTGCAAGTTCTCTAACTTATTGTTTGCCTTACATTATTTATAATACCTGCAACTCCTGATCGTCCAATCTGAAGACGGCTACAAACCGAAGTTCATCGTCTGTCACATGCCTCTGTTCCTGATCCTTATTCGTCTCTGCTATCTGTATATATACATTCTCCCAGAACAGGCCCAGGCATTTGTTTGCTTGATGTACTGTAACTGCCTCAGGTTTTTTACTATACAGCAGAAGAGTCACTAGACACTTTGACATGTCACAGTAAGAAAAGCACAAATGTCTGAAATCCATTTGATGCAATAAAAAGGTACTTTGTTTGTCTCTTTCTACGACATCTTTGATATCCACCCTGCATCACCTTCAGCCCAACCAAGCATTGTGACCATATCTCTATGCGTTGCTTTCACTGCTGATAGTAGTGATCCATCAACTATATTGTGTGTTTTCTGTTGAACCTCAGTTTACAGTATTACTTTTTTTGCTTGCACTCTTTCCAAATTACATTCATTGCGCCAGATTGTGACACTTCCAATTGAGAAAGTGTAAAGCACAGCGATTGTTAATGTCATTGAGTAGTTGTTCATTTATCTTAAAGACACCTTGTTGAGTTTTATTGTAAGCAAACAAGTTACATTTATTTTTATTTGTATTGCCCAATATCACACATCGCATATTTGCCTCAGGGGCTTTACAATCTCTACAGAATATGATAATCTTAGATAAGGAAACAACTGCAAAAATTAAAGTTATATAAAACATTTAACATTTACAACATTTAATAGCGTGCAGTCTTCTTATCTTTTTGCAAGTGCATTCCAGGATACCTTGCTAGTTTTCCATTGACATTATTTTGCCCTCATTCTAATGTCTCTCACCTTTCTAAACTCCGGCTGTTATCTTCAGTGAAGTGTTTTCTATCACCTGTGCTGTCGGATGTTTGAGCATCTGATATTAAGTAAACATACTTTCAATTTATTTAAGTCAGGTCCAAGCTCAAGGACAAAAATGGCTGTATTTTCCTCCGCCAAACATTTTATTGAATGTTCCCTATTCACTGCTTGAGAATAGTTAATTAGATTCAATCCAGCCATGGCCTGTGCTGCCTCAGTGCAGAAGGGCAATTTGCCTTGACCGCCTACTCCTGAAAGAAGGACTGCAGACTGTTCTCTCACAATTGTAGCTTTTGTCTCGGGCTGCTGCCATGCCAACACAATTTAACTGTCCAGCTAGTGCCTGGGAAGCCGTCTAAGAAGCCTTGTGAGAGCATATTGGGTACCTGTCACTTTAGAGCCCTTAATGACAAGCAATGACACACGGTTTACTTCTATGCAACTAAATGAATGTGGTATGACATGGTCCCCTTGTTTTCAGAGATCGGCTGAGGGTGTGTCTTATTTTGTGTGACCCCTGAGTGGGAGTTGGGTTATTGCATCGATTGACTTAATTTCCCTGAAGAGGACAAGATACTATAGTGGCAGGACTGATCCTTCAATTTTATATTATTCTCATACAAGGGAGCATTGTGACATGTGTGTCACAACCGGATGTGGCTTTTCATAGTTTCGAAAACACAAAAAAGAGTATTGAAACTGATTTCAGCATTCGAGATTCAGTTGGAGAATATAGAGGGAGTAAGTCACGTCTGAGATGTATTAAGAAGCAGCTGTTTTGGCTGTGAGATAATACGGCTTACGCATACACTAGTGAGTATTCTGGAGAATATACAGCGACCCAAAGTAACTGCACAAACATTGACAGTGACATCCAACGAGCTGAACTGAAAATACCAAGCGCAGCAGTTGGTCTCAACACAGTTTTGTGACTGGCTAAGGAAATTAGATGATGGAGATTAACTTCGCTGTGTCTCTCACTGGCTACCCCCCCTCCTCACCATGGTGTACCTGAACCTGTCAATTCATGTTTGTGGGGACAGACAGGAGAGCACTCGTCTGGATTGACTTTAGCTGTGACACTGACAGAGATCTGTTTTCATGCTGATGATGTTGTGGCATCATGTGTCTGTTTAGACTATTTGGATGTTTATCACATGCTTCCACTTGTTCACTGATGTAGTTGAAATGCAGGAGAGAGTGTGCACACTTTCACTTGGTGACATCCATTTTTGAAATCTATTTCTCATTAGATAACCTCATAAAAATGAATGCCTGTAAAAAATGTTTTGCCCAATCCCAAAAAGCTTTTTATTCTTTTCATATTTGAATGTGATCGGATGTATTCATATACTGAAATCCAGCAGATGACTCATTCAGTTTTGCGTTGTCAAGTCTGAACAGTTGAACACCTACAGTAGAATATTTTGTTCAAGGGCTATGTGCAGATATTTTAGATTAAATATGCTTTATCATTTAGTTAATCAACAATGTAAATGGGTCCTTTGTTTTTTTGATTCTACAGTTTGCTTGTTATTATAATGCAAACATCCCAGATAATGTATTTCCTGAGTTGTTCCATCCTGAAAAACAATATCAGAATTGAAATGTGTGCACAGCAATTATAACATTTATTTTAACCCTTTGTGTGTGTTTTGTCTTGTTTTCTCCCGTTTCATTTGTCCAGACCAAGTTAGCAACACCTGTAAGCTTATTATATTGTACCCAGCAGAACAAAAAGGATTGCTTTCACATCAATACAATGGATAAGAGACTACTTTTGCGAACAAAATATGATGCAAAACTCTGTAAAGAGAGAAGATGGCAGTGGGGAACATAAAAAGGGGACACCAGAGAACATGCCCTCTCCTCTCAGGTGCAGACTTCTATTTAGAGAAAAGTGCAGGCCCCTCTGCCACTCCAGATTCCATTTGAAGATCCCTCTCTGAACATTTCACGGTGTTATTGCCACATCTCAATGCATGGAGCTCTCAAAAGAAGAGCCACTGTGCAAAACCAGACCCATGCCATTAAGCTTTAGAGGAATAATAGCATGTTTAGAAAAGGGGAGAAAACCGCAGTGTTGGAAAGTGTGCTCTTTCTGTCTTCTTTTCATCTTCTGATAGAGTTAGAGTAATGGCATCAATATTTTTGCACCATGGTGTATGTATCATTTAATATTGGGAATAATTATGTATACATTGTAAGATTGATGGACAAAAGGAAATTATAAAATGTATTTAACCATAGTTGGATAGTTATTTATGTCAATGGACTTTCTAACATCTATTTTTATGAAAATAAGACAGAATGATAAAAAAAAAAGGTATTTATGTCTATAAGAAAAGTCTGAATACAATGCATTTCTCTTCCCATAATAATAAAATGGTTATTTTACATGTTCTGAAATTCAAAGAAAGTACATACATGCCTTTGAATCCTGTACATATATATGAAGATCTGAGGCTGTACAATTTTAGTCATTTTATTTGCATATTTTCAATCTACTATACTGTGTCGTTTTTTCTGATGTTTTTGACATACTATACGTTTTCAAATACTGTCTACATACCATACCATGACTTTTTTGACATACTATTCCCTCACTTTTTTACGTTTATCGACATCGGCTATTTTGTAATGTTTTTTCTGATCTTTTCCACATTACTTTTTAAAAATGTTGTCGGTTTTTCAGATATTTCTGACATACTTGACTGACACACCATGCTAATGTCATAGTGACGTTTCATTTTTTTTCTTCTTCTTTTTAAGGGGCTGCAGGCTCAACGGGTCATTTAGTTTTACAATGTCTTTTGAAGATTGTTGCATAGCAACCGTCTTTCCAATCTGTTCATGGCCTTTTCTTTAACATTTGGCCATGAATCGTTATCATATACACACACAGAGCCTACATTGGCAGATATACTATATTCAGATAACAAAAGATGCTTATGCACATCAGTAGGCCTACAGAATGACCTTGAACATTAGCCTAAAATAACACTCAAAGCACAGCAGGGACACACACTCATGATGAGTAAATACATTGGACTTCTACAGTAATACTTGCAGAATGTGCTTATTCTCTTTTAAGCTATACTGCATTGTTTCAAGGGGGCCTTCTTCCTAGTCAAGATAATACTACCATCTGGTGGCTGGGTTTTGTAAGTTCACAATATGGAGAGAATTGCTGGCAAGCTGTCACTGTCTGGGAATGCTAAGAAAAGCTCCCAGGGGAACGACATAAGGGCCGTCTATTACGGGGAATCGGCAACGCTCTCTAGGGAGCACAATGATGCTCTTCATCTGGCAGTACAATGCAGCACCAGTCACTCTCTGCACTGCCTCTGCATCGGACGCCCGCAAAGTAGATTCTGGAATGACTGATTGTGGTTGAGATGAGAAGGACTCTTTTAAAACGTTTGACTGTGTTCAAGCTCATATTTTTGCTGGACCACTTATAAAATCATGTTGCACACCACATACTCAAATTGAATAAAAGCTCAATTGTTCATTCAAACAAAGAAAATATCACATGGACCAAACAAACTCAATATTCCCTTTATAATAAATTCAAAAATGAAATCTAAGAGTAGGTCTCTGATTTTCTGTCATCCTGCAAAACATCTCCACTTATTTTATAATCTGACTTCTTATCGAACAGTGTCTTTGTTGATATAAACAGCTTTATCATCGAAAACAACCCAATAGTAAGTGTTTTGCTGAATAGTGGATTTTTGTCTTGAAACCACACATATTATATACTGTATTAGTGACATGCATATGAACTGTGATTCACTGAGTGATCCTGTCTGGACATTAAAGATGCTGCACAAGATTGTTTTTAATGTTTATTTATGAGCTATGACATTTGATAGAAAGTATTGGACCACACTATGATTTAGAAAAACTCTGAAGACATTTGTTTCATTAAATGATTTATTGACATTTACTTTTTTACCACCATGGTTTCTCTTGATACCAATAGTATTTACCATAAAGTTTCTTTTTCATTTAAATTACATTTATAATGTTTTACTCACATACACATTTATTGTTAAATCTTCTTATTGCAATAAACAAGAGTAGCCAGAATGAGTCAGGTATTGCTACAGTTTGCCATACAAACTCTTTGTCCCCTCTGACAATGAAATTCAAAAATAACTTTATTGGCAAGACAAAATTACACCAAAGCCTCTCCATCTCTCTCTGTCTCTCTGATATGAGAGAGGCTGAGGGCAGAATAAGGCTAAGGCTAGTAGCCTAAACACAGCTAACATGAAATACCTTCCCAGAAAGTAGGAATCTAACATTTATTTCCCATAATGTGAATAATGAGGATGAAATAGTGGGAATAACCACAAAATGAACATATCCACTGTGCTGCTACTTGACGGACCTACCAGGGACAAAACTGCACTGTTTTGATTTGGCTTATTGATCAAGAATCGAGAATCCAGGATGACTGATCAATATTTTCAAAACAAAACATACAGGTTTTTGTCTCCATTATTGTGTTAGGCCACATTATAGCTCCAGGTTGCCTTTGTCTCAGATTGTAGGGAGGTGGGGATAGAGCAGGTCCCAACACACACTAAAATACATATGGTACACACACCAACAGGAAAGAGAGCACGGATCCTGGAATAGTATCTTACTCACAAAATGAACTCGGCAAAAAAAGTTTTGTTCAGCAACAAAAAGAGCACAACGGTGGAAGCTGACAAGTCAGCTTCTTCTTTAAGTCATGGCATTTATAATGATCCTCAGGATTTTCACTTAAACACATTTCTCACGCACACAGAAAAAAATGCAACTCAGATTCAACTGAAAATAAGCATGTTGAACAATTCTATCTTTAATCCCTTGATACATGGTGTTGTAACCTGTTCCCCAAGCAGAGATTACCAAAGTAAAAAGGCCCTTTAATATGAAGGGTCGGTCCCTACACCCCCCATCTCTCTGTCCCTCTCTGAAGCCTTTCGAGGGCCTGTACTCCTCATGGAAGAACAGAAAAGGCTGTCAGCTGGTGTGCTCCCAGTTTATACATGACTCCAGAAAACATGTCACAATGATAACAAGTCACTCTGATAAAAATTGCTCATTGCATTGCAATATTCAGACAAAGGTAAGACAGTAGAGCTCATTGCTTCTCAATGAAAGGGCACAGTGTACATCTCGTTCAGAAAAGGGTGATGTCGAGCAAAAAAGGTTTACTGCCGCTGCTTAGCTAGCTTCTGTCTGTCTCTCTGCAGAGTCAGGTGGTCTGCTTACACTCTGTCTGGGTCGACTCTTATATAATCCACCATCCTATAATTCCACCCTGCAGTTTTTAACATTTGCTACCTACAAAAATATTGTTATTGGGATTCCTATTTTGCTATTTTTTACGTGTGATATAAATGCAAACCAACAGTCCGAACCAAACAAAACAAAGTGCTCACCAGTCTTTGTAAAAGAAAACAAATCATGGCGCATTTCATGGCTTTCACTTGTAAGACGGAAAGAATCGTAGATGCTTCCAGCCGGACGTCTCGGCTCGCAGGCCTCCGAAGCCTCGCTGGGCTTCTGGCTCGGTTGTCACTCCAGCTCAAGATTATTTTTCCAAGAACGTATTTGGCTTTCAACTTCCTCTCTTTAATTTGTTCGCTTTGAGCATTATGGTTGCCACTGTTGATGTGCCCCCTGCTACAGACTCATGTGAACCTTTGGAGATGGGGGAGGTGAGAAAGAGGAGGAGGATACAGCAGCTAATGGAAGAATTCAACCCAATGATGCAGAAGCCTGACCTTGCAGGATCTTATAACGAGGCTGCATGCAACAACGTCATAAATACATCAGTACAGAGGGTCACACCTAGTCATACCTCCCCACCTACACAGTGAATCAGCCTGTGAATAAAGACCAAGGTGAAGTGAGGAGGTCAATAACTTTCCTTTTTATAGCTTAATATGAACTGACGTCTCACCAAATAAATATATGAACTATACTCTCTCATACATCTCTCATGACTGTAAGTAAAAGAACAGATTCTTGCCACCAATTAAAGCTAAAAATATAGATCATGTATCAAATACTGCAGTACAGTATGTACCAATGCATCTTCTGCTGTTTCTCACATCCTTTTTTCCCCTTAAGTGAGGCCCTTCTCTGACTGATATAGATGTTGACATGTGCCCTGTAGCGTTTTTTGTTGGTGCAGTCTAATTTAGAACAAAGATTTGTTTGGGCCTGTGTGCGTCTGCATGCTGCCGGAGGTCAATCCATCCTCTGACCCGTGCCAGCCCTCCTCTCACCTCACAGTCTCAGGAAATGACGGGGGTGTGCAATACCCCACAGTCACTTTTCTGCTCTTTTAACCCCCTCCCACCATCAGACTACCACCTGCCTGTCTGACAAGTCATGTTGTATCTAGCAAAGACCTAATGTCACAAAGTTGTTGGCCTCTGGCGAAGAAGGGTTCATGTTTAGTGCTGTGAAGGTCACCACAGCTACATGTGCCGCAAACAGCGAAGACCGATTGAAGCAGCTACCCTACTGACATAACATTATTGTCTTGGTTTTGAGGTGCATAGGATGAGAAGAACACGTTGAGTCGTGATGACAGGAGAAAACCAACCGGGCCCAGAATAATTTTGTAACACTACATGTGGTTTAATGTTTCTTGAAAGGTGTGCATGAGTTTGTTCTGTAGCTATTGAGGCGGCCATGACAGGGCCACAGTGCAAGGGAGAGGAACCAGGGGAGGTGCGAGATGTTCAAGGGAGTTCAATGCATAATGAAAATGTTCTCCTCAGCTCAGTCCATCCACGGATGACTCAGAAGTCTTTGAAATGGAGGGAAAGTTTCTGGTAAAGGGAAGAAACATAACTTAACTCATTCCACCGCTCCTTTCCCTTGCATTTGTCTAAGTTCAATATTTAAATGACTGGATTTTTTCCCCTTATCAATTGCTGTTTGTTGATCATGTTTGTATCTTCACAGTGTGCTTTTGGAGTGGCTGTTCCTGACTGGCCGAAGTCAGGGGGCGATTAGTCAGTAGGGGGAGAACAGTATCGGCCCGTGGGTGGTGCGCATGGGCCCGGGCGCGGGTCTCAGGATGGCGTGGCTGAGAGGCGGGCCTTGCAATAGGTGATGGTGGTGGTGGTGCCCCGGAGCTGCTGCACGGAGAGCCAACTGGTTCGAGGACGCTGCAGCGGCCATTGCTGCAGCAACAGCCAAGGGGCTAGGCAAAAGCCCTGCACCCAAAGCTTTGGAGAGATCTTTGGAGAAGGTCAAAGAAGACTGCAAACAGACGGGGGATCACAGCGAGACACAAGACAAGAGAGAGAAAGGGATACAATTAGTTCCAGAAGTTTAACACATGGAGGGGAAACAGATATAGACCTCCCTCTCCAGACTATTTTAATTTGTAGTAATGCAGATGTTTCAGTAAAATTGAGTTCATATCTTTCAGGAGGAGGTCATAGTAAAAAACAGTAAAACTGGCAGGCTTTTAGAAAGAAAAAAAAACACGCTCTAACCACTACAAGGCACTGTGGACCTCATGTTAACCATTATCGTTCTCTATCTGATCTGTGTCACAGGAGAGGTCAGAATTCAATAGTAAAACTTGAAAAGTTACCGTCAGATCAGCTATCCTGTGCTTCTTATGTCGGCTGAGGAGGGGATTAGGCTTGCCTGCCATGCCGTCCCGGTGCCTTCGACTTGATATGTGCTGCAAGGAGGGAACACAACTTATTATCAATTGTGAAAAACAAAGGGAAACATTTGACATGTTAAAGGGTCAAAAAATGACAAAACACCATATATCTTAGACTCTTTACCTCTTTTTGATAATGAAGACTTTACAATGTGCTCAAAAGAAAAGGGTATTTCTTCCATTATTAAATAATGTTGGTTATCACAAAACACTAGGCATTAAGTCATCTCAAGTTATATTATATGTAATGTACTTTAAACATAAATAACAAATCCAAATCATTCATAAATACATGCACACTTTCTCCCTCCTACCTGTTTGAGTTGCAGTTCAGAGTTGACCCGCACATTGCAGATCTCACAGTGGAAGGTTCGTTCCTGAGTGTTGGGGTCCACCGGCCCCCCCGCCTGCTCTCCAATGGGCTTGGGGCCCAGACGAGGATACGCCTTGATGGGGCCAAGCCCGCTCCGTGCCTCCAGGATAGTTTTGTGTTTGGTACCTGCAGGCAGACACAACAGCAATGTCATCAACCAAGATGAAATTATATATTTAGAAGCTAATGGAATAAAATGAAATAATGCAGTGGAGATGCATCACTATTTATAACATATGTGTCATGCCGCTTCAACCTGTCTGAAGTAAAATGAGTCTGGACAGCATTTCTCTGTAACTCATTACAGTGATGCCGAAATAGTGACAGAGACAAATATCAGGGAATGAAAGAAAAGAAAATGTACCTCTGGTCTGTTTCTATAATAAATGACATATGCTCAACATAAAGTACAGTGTGTCTCTGTATAAAGTTGTAGTGGTGCGTTTCTACCACAAGAGGGCTGCAGTCTGACAGCTGCTGGAAGACCAACACAAAGGCCTCTAATGATACATTAATGCTACAATAAGTGTTTTTTGATTCAGTGGAGTGGGTAAGATACTACAAACGGTGTGCACTACAGTAACGTATATTACCACATGTACCAACATCATTGACAGCGCTGTACTACTGAACCCTTTCTGTCAAATTCAATAATGTCAACTGTAAATGTCAAAATGGGAAATTTAAGACCAAGTTATAATAGGAAGCAGATTTGTCTGTGGAATGTTTAGGGCTGAGCATGACACCTGTACTTTTTACTCTTTCACTTAATATTTATGTAATAGCATAGCATAATTTCAACAAGCCATATAAAAGCATTGCTTTTTTTAATACGAACGGGAAAAAAAAGAAATAGAGTTCATATAAGATTAATTCTACAGAGTAATCAAAATAGGGCCTCGAGTCAATACAGAAGGGTTTGTTTAAAACTATTACATCCAAAACACAACAGATGTGTTTCTTGGCAAGAAATATATGGTTACGTGTAAACTCAGACCTATTAATGGTCACCCTGCTATTATTCCAATCAAGACTCCTGCCAGAATAAAAACGTACTCAGCAATTCAAAGAAGATATTCACTCAGATGTTGTCATAAAATAGTTCCACCTGCTAAAATGTTCTTTACAAGAGATTCTAAACTGTGGGGGTTCATGTTTCATGCATATAAATGAAGTATTTCCATGTGCATTGTTTTCTTAATTTGAACAAATCCCATCCCAGGGGGCCGCATTTTCAAAGGAGACGACACAGAGAGATGTGCTGTGACACATGGCTTTCCCTTAAAAATGGTCTGCAGTGCACCAAAGAGTGTGCCAGAATACCCTCTCATTAAATAATCACACATTTTATTTTATCCATGGCTGAAACATTTAGTCATGCTCCCCCATCGACCCCTGAGCCTCTCTACCCACAGAGTAAAACATCTCACTGTTTTCAGCTCTGACTTTGACTGAATTTCTCAAATCCCTTTGAACACAGTTAAGGTCACAGAAGAGAGAGAAATGGTTCGGGTGGGGAACATGGAGTCTGTGGGCTGCACTGAGGAGGAAGGGGCTGGGATGACAGATTTCGTTCGGGGGCCAGAAATGTGCTCTTGGGTTGTCTGTTTTTGCCTTTGTTCTATTTTGGTATGACAATGGATGGCCCAGTGGATTTGTTGTCTTTGTAAGGTTGACTCTTAGTGTAGACCTACACACAAGCACACAAGGCACATTTGAAAACACAGAAATAGGTTGACTGCTGAAATAACATTACACACACATCATTCTTTCTCTTGTTTAGTCTTTTCTGCTTTCTAATTCAGTGCCATGCACGCTGCTCATGTCTGCATGACATATGCTTTCAGTTTTTATCGCTGCTAACACAGTTCTGATTTTGAACACGAGTGAAGGTGATTGTTTCCAGATTGTTTCCTACATAGACTTGCAGACTTGTAGCTGTTTCAAGTCTTTGCCATTCAGGGGTTGCACTTTGGAGCCAGCTGACAACAGGCTGTGACTCAGGGGCTTGTTTATTAGCTGTAATCCACTGTACTGTTTTGCGTGAGATCTCCTTTGATACTGACATGTGTGTGTACTTTGTAAACATGCTAGTAGGCAAATGCAACACAAATGTATTGTTGTGAAGGTGTTAGACTGATATACAATCAATTAGCGCACGATAAAGCATACATTCCAAAAACCTTCCTGAGTTTAATCTAACAATAATGGTGGCAGTGATTGCACTTTTATTGATTTATACTTTATCAAACCTTAAGAGGTATTTGTTGGCCGCTTTATGTCTGGCTGAGCTCTTTGCACCGAACATTACTCAATGCAAATGGATACAGTTACATACTTGGCCAGTCCTTCATTGTCTGATGTGTCTCAGTAGTTTTTCTAATGTGTAGGAGAGTGTATAAATAATAAAGAGCGGAGGTCCGCAGATACAAACTGTCCTCACAGGGACACAAGGTCACACTGAGAGCCAAGTTGGTAGTGCATAAAGGATTAAAGAAGGCAACAGCGGGCACCTCAGGGGTAAGAAAAAGACAGTGTTGTCATGTGTGAAAGCTGTCTGACAGAATGTTAAAGCTGGTATTGTAGTGAGCTCAGCCACATATTTTTCTCTTATTTCCTCATGCAGTGGTTACCCGTATAAACCATCCTCCTCTGAAACTATCTCAAGTGGAAAGCTTCAGGCTATGGGGAACATTTGTTATGCTGCGTGGTACAAAGACAAATCATGAATGTTTGAGTGGGGGATTTTTTTTTTTTTTTAAATGCGTGGGTGAAGTAGGTGGGGTGTGTTAGCAGGGTGCTGCATGGAGAGAGTACACACACACACACACACACAGACAGACAGACAGACAGACAGACAGACAGACAGACAGACAGACAGACAGACAGACAGACAGACAGACAGACAGACAGACAGACAGACAGACAGACAGACAGACAGACAGACAGACAGACAGACAGACAGACAGACAGACACACACACACACACACACACACACACACACACACACACACACACACACATACACACACACACACATACACACACACACATACACACACACACACACACACACACACAGGTGAGGCACCTTGACAGAGCTTCAGTAGAACAGTGCTCGATTACATACGGTAGGTCGAGCCCGTCAGTGTCAAACAGATCAGTTATCTGCTGATCACTGTTATTCTCATACCCTCTGCTGGCAGGTCATTCATTAACTGTGATGGAACCTACAGTCAGGGCAGCCAGATATCTTATTGTATGTTTGTCTATCTTTCTACAACTTTGAGAAACCAAAAGTAAGCGAAATAATGACAATATGTGTTATTTTAAATTACAACTGACTGATTCATTTATATGTAAATATTTACGAGAGAATGTGAAAGCACTTTAATAGTAAACCAGTGTTTTCAATTAATTTCCTGTCAGAAATAGACACGTTTTGTTTTCTCTGAGCCTATAATGTCTTGTTGTATTGACATTATCTACAAGTGTATTGTATTTACAACCATTTCACATTTTTCATACTTTTAAAGTATTTATTTTAACCCGTTTGAGAAATTCATGATATTTAGAAGTTTTCTTGGCAAAATTCCTAGGACACAGGATGTAACACATTTTTTCTCCAACAACAGCAGCAGTGTGGTTTGAGTAAACAGAGAATAACCAAACATGTCTGAAAAGATAGAGGGGAGAAAGTTCCCACTCCAGAAACTCACATTTAATCCCAGAAGCTCCAAGATCACCACAGTTTATTCTCCATGCTTTGATTGCCAGCGTGTTTCTGGACAGAGCAGAAGCAGTATTTCAATGTATCAGAGCTCATATAATAACCCACCTTTGTTGTGGGCCTCCAGCTGTGACAGGGAGTTGACAGCCACCTTGCACAGTGAGCAGTACAGCAGCTTCTTGGCCTTGTCCTCCTCTGTCTCTGGATTGGACGGGCTGGGGGCCGTGCTGCCGACGGCTCCTGAAACAGGGGGTCCAGATCCAGGCTGCTCTGAGCTGGGGCTGCCCGTGCCGCAGCCGGGGGAGGATGAGGACGGTGGGATCAGAGGAAGAGTGGGGGTGGGCAGGAGGGGGCACACCGAGGGCATGGAGCAGTCCATGGGTATGGCAGGCGGGTCGATAAGAGGGGTAAGGGGCCCCGGGGCCAGCAGGGCCACGGTTAATTGTGACAGAGGTCGTGTTTCATCTAGAAAAACAAAGGAGAAATATAATTAAAGTCAGATGCAGTGCAGAGAAAAATCTAAGAACAGATTTTGTGGGCTAAAAGTACATAACTCAAATAATAAAGTGTTTTACTATTGACTTCATTGTCCTTAAACTCAGCCATGAAGCACAGTCCCCCTGAAATAAACTCTATGCCTTGCTTAACCACATGACTTACCACTCCCAGTTAAATCTGCTGCGTAGATCAGACAAACCAACATAAAGCGCTTGCAGACGGAAGGGATTTTTATTTCCTTTATTGGCTATAATTGGTTAAAAAGAGTTCCTTTTAATTTAAGTTATGTGAAGTGGATCAGAGTAGGAACATGTACAGTATACCCCATATGTGTCAACGCATGGCCACGTGTTTAATATGTTTGAAGGGTTTTTGAAGTTTTCAAGCCACTCTTTCACTGATGTGGTCTCGTCTTATTGAAATGTTTCCGTGGAGAGGAATCGGAAGCAGATACCACAGCCTGTGCATGTTCTGACTCTTTCCAACACACCTGTTGTTTTTGGCTCGTTTGAAGAGGAAATGGCACTTGCTTTGTCACAATGCAAACCATGAAGTCCAAAGAATATTCCATTGAGTGAGATCTCCTTTCGCTCTCTGCTCACTTTCACCTCTGTAGTTTTTTGTCTTATTGTTGCATGTGTGTGATTGCACGAGGTTCACTTTGTCTTGTTTCAACATGTTTATACATATATTCCCAGACATATGTTTCTGGTCAGCCACTCCCCTACGCAATGCCTTTGGTATTCACTAAGCAATGGGTGTTGGCTGAAAAAAGACCCACCAGAACTCCCCCCATCAGAAGACCCTTCTCCACAGGATGCAGTGCAGAGGTTAGGCAAGGGAAAGCCCCCTGTATTATGGTATTAAAGGGGTCACATGGAGTATTTTTTGGGAGAAAACAAATATTGACTTTAACTGCTCAATTCCATTTTAAGGATTTCCATAGATTGGTCATTTTGGCACATGGCAGTCAACAGGGGTTGTGATTATGTTAAGCTATGGTGACAATGTGGTCATTTCTCTAATGTATCTCTGGCTACTCCAATGCATTTCGGAATAAGATATATTTGTGAGTGCTTTTCATTCCATTGCTATCCAAGATATAAATTATCTTTCTTTCCATATTCTGGAAGTTTCCAGCTGCAAATATGCTGTATGCTCTATGGCTGTATTTGTTGAATCTATTTTTTGTTAAAAAGGGAAAAGACCTTACACTGACTCAATATGGCATTTAGGAGTCCATAAACCAGGTCTACATCAAGTCCAGTGTAAGGGTAAGTGCTTTATGGAGAGGTTTTTGACTCCCAACATGCTTAAGTTGCCACATCACTGCCTGAGCTGGTTAGGTTGAGTACAGAGTTTAAACCTACAGTACAGGAAGGCGGAATGATCGAGAAGTAGTTTTGTTTTTTCTAGTATTGTTTTAAAATGTTGCCCACACACAGAGACGTACTCATGCACATGGCTTCATTGCAATGCCAAACCCCTAATCCGCGAGGTTCGCAACATGTGGCTTGAGTTAAAATCAAGTGTGGAGGAGTAGAGGTGGTAGGCCAAATAGTAATTATGGATTTCGTGATCCATTATGGCCTGGAGGTCTGCCGTACCAAACCATCCCATCCAGGCCCTGCTTCACCTCATACCACAGTGAATGCCTTTTGCACTCAACCCCCCTCAGACCCAGTTCAGCTTGAGGCTAACCCTGCGGGGCCTCCATAGCCGCAGTAATTCAGTGTCTATGTCAGCAACCGGAAATTACAATCTCGCTGAGCAGCAAAGTGTTTCCCTTTGTCTTATTTACTGACTAAAATGAAATGCATGTAAGACTCATTCTAGATTTGCTATTCTCTCCAAGTGGCGGGGATAAATTGCTATGTTTTTCTTGCCCTGAGTATCCAACTGTCAGAGTTATTTGAATCCCCAGAAAATGAGGATATACTGTAAGCCTAATCAAACATTGATAAGGAAGTTAACTGACCTTCCCTGAAAGCTGGCCTCATATCCAAACAGAGGAAGGCATTATTCATTGGGAGAGGTCAGCAGAGGGAGATAACTCAGTCCAGATGCTCTTCCCTATAGCCTGGTGTGTCTGCATTGCCTTAATCCACCTCAGGAAATTAAAGCTATGTATAGTATGCAGTCTATGGGGAGAGGTTATGTTGATAGATCCATGGGATTTAATAGAGACTAATTCAAATTCAGACCAAAACCACCTCCTTTGTTTGCAGCACAAGTCAAAAATCATCCTGATTCCTTAAAGGCAGAATGAGTAGGATCTTTCAGTTGCTGTTTGTTAACACAATATTCAAAGTTGGCCCCTCCTCTGCGGCTCAACAACACAAGAAGTGCACGCCCCATGACCATAGATAGAGATATGTGCTCGCCAGAAGGTGAAAGTCAACCCCCTATCGATTTGGAACAAGCTTTGTCTGCTTGCTGTTTTGCTTCACTTTATTTACATGTATTCATCGCTGTGCCACGCATCTTTGTAGTATCCTCTTTGATGAGTGCTTACGATCTGGCATTGGTTTACTACGTGTTTATATGTTGACGCCAAGGAACTTCCCCAAACACAACAACATATGAAAATACAGGGAGAAGGTGTCAGGTTCTCCACGAATCACTGAGAGCAGTTCATATTGTACAAGTTTAAACATAGTTTGATCTGCCTTTAAGTGTTAAGCATTGTCTATTTTGTGATAGCTTCTTGAAAATGTAAGTAAATATCTGATTGTAGGGCATAAAATATATTATAAAACAGTGCCTAAAAGCAATTTGTTGCAACAAAGAATGTAAGAGATCTCCGAGCATCCGAAACCAGAAACCAGAAACAAGTGCTTTTTGTTGTTATATAAATTGTAATGTTGAAAGCAGAAGAACACGGTTATTGCTATTATCAATCCTGGATGCAGGGGGAAGGTTGTTCAGAGTTAGATATGCTTTGTTTATTTCACACGAGGAATGAAAGATGTGCAATTTAAACCCAGTAAACAGATTACAGAGACTTGCATTCGTGTGAGATACTTTTATAGCAGAACTGGCCAATTGACTTTGTGGTTATGATAACTTGTAAGTAGGTCCATGTTTCTATGTGTGTCTGTTTGTTGTGTGGAATTGTTTTTGTGTGTGTTTGTGAGAGAAAGAGCTATCAGGATTCAGGGCTACTTAAGCAGTATGACGTCTGCCACTAGTGCCTATCCTTAATGATTTAAGATGTAAGTAACCTAATGCTGCCCCAACGTGAGCCGATCCTCATTTATAATGCAGTTTGGTGCCTTTTTCCAGAGTCTGGCCTTCTTCCGAACTCTGAGTCACACACACGCATGCTCAGTCACACACACACACACACACACACACACACACACACACACACACACACACACACACACACACACACACACACACACACACACACACACACACACACACACACACACACACACACACACACACACACACACACACACACACACACACACACACACACACACACACACACACACACACACACACACACACACACACACACACACACACACACACACACACACACACACACACACACACACACAGCATGAAGTAATGTGTAAAAGATACTTATGTTGACTATTCAGGTTGATTTAATGAAATAGCTTACTTTAGAAGAAAACTAAAACTGCTGAATTCCCTGAAAAAACTCCAAGACTAACAACAAATATAGACGGAGCATGAAAAGCACATCAGCTCTGTGTAACTTAATAGTAAAGTAACTTCATAGCCATGCAACCCTAGCCTTCACATGAAAGTCATCTGTTTAATTGAACTTGTGTGTGTGCGCCTGTGAGTGTTTGTGTGGACTAAAGAGTGCTATAATGTCAGGGTGGTTCTAACATGGCCCTTCATTAAAGTAGGAGTGTCAGACAGCAGAGGGATGGCGAGGAAGGAAAAGGGGGAGGGAAGAGCAGAGTTTCTCTACAAGTAAACAGCTGTCTCTCCGTTATTCAGCCAAACCCCTCGGCTCACCAGACCAAATCCCCCAAAGGCAAGGGCCTCCTCTGTAGGGGCAACTATGACAGCAAATTATATGAGTGCTATAAAACTCGAGGCCTGTTTTGATAGCCATGAGGTTAAAGAAACATCAGCACTGAGTCACTGACATGACTGACCTTTCACTGTTTCAGCCATCAGCAAGGTCACAATAAGTCCTGATATACTGTCATCACTGCTGGATGCATTTGATATGGTAATAAGAAGTGATGCAGCGTAAGGTTATCAGACCAAAGCTAGTCTGTACAACTACACTGTATCATATTTGAATGTCTCAAAGGAAATATTTCAGAAAATCCTTTGCAAAGAGATCAGTCATGAAAAAATCCACAACAACAACTGCTCTGTGTTTTAGGAGATTTGCACTTTGGGAAATATTCTCCTCTTTCTTCCATCTGTGTGCTTGCACTGGTCTGACAATATTGTTTGTGTATGTGTGCATGCATTGTATTTGTCTTTGTCCTTTTCAGAGTAAATGCCCCAGAGTGACCAATGTTGATGTTCTCAGGCTAAAACAGTGCCCCTTCTCCCGCTTGCCCAGTTGAAGACACACACAGCTGCCTGAGTTCTGTCCCCCTACCATGAAGCAGAGGGACAAGATCACACTGAGCACATGCATAAACACACACATTCACAAGCTCACAAGCAACCGTGCATGCAAAAGACCATGAAGTGACAGAGTTCTAGGGTCACGAGAAAGAGGCTTGGATGGAAAAAGGCATTCTTTCACATGTAGCTACTTTCAGATATCGGTCATGGCAGGCTTGTTTTGGCTCCTCAATCTTTCGAGTTCGCCACGGGAAGTCTTACTAATGGCGACAGGCCTGGAGCTGATCTCAGATCCCCCCCTTGAGGGAAAGAGAGTGAAAAGGACTGGCCCTCCTACTACTCTGGGATCAAATACTATAAATTGTGTGTTATTTTTGTGCATAGAAAAAGTCTCAGGTAAATGCTAAGGTCTTTGCTCTGGTAGGATGTTGCATTTTGGCCTTTACTGGACCTGTGTTTCCTCTTTTCATTTAATGTGTTTGCTCTATTCCCTCCTGTGAATACTAGTGCAAATGTCTGGTAAACAGTCGGCTACAGAGACCTCTGTAAATGTCACCAAAACATGGCCGATCTATTCAATGCCTAGTGTTTGATCCAAGGACAGAGTGGTGACACTGAGGGAATGGAAACAAAATCTGTGTGGAAAAAGGACAAGGGCAAAGGCACACAGCACTCTCCGTCTGAATTATAGCTCGAAATAGGAAGATGAGCAAGACAGGGAGAGAGAAAGTAACACTGAGACAACATAGACAGCGCTAAAGAGATACTGCTAAAGAAAGAGAGCATTTCCCCACGTCCTTACTTACCAATACATTAATTGTTCAACAGTGAATTACTCTTCATTAAATTCAGATCATCTGCTGTCTTTGTGCTTTTAGATGCTGGATTAGATTGGTGTCATCTTTATTTTTCTCAATAAGTCTTTGCACTCATTACCACCACCCTGGGCTCAGGCAACATGGTCTATTTTGACTCTGTGGCAAATGGTATTGCACTTCAATCACTCACTAAGAAGTGTGAAAACACACACACACACACAAATACGCACACCACAGGGGGGATTCTTGAACCACCATGTTTAAGACCATGTGTATGCCAACTCACCTGCTCACCGCCTAAATAGAAGGACACTAAACCAGTTTAACATAGCTCAGCAGACAAAGCATTGCTGTGGTTGGACTGGACTAATATGAGAATAGACTGTGGTACAATAATGATGCTTTTACTTTGATCAACCTGTCATTCAGAAAACGGGACACCTGACATCTGGTATGGTTGGTCTACTCCTCTCTGTGCTACTCAGCTGTCCAACAGATTCGATCATTTAACGTTGAAACCCTTTGCCAAAAAGGCCTATGACCTGTATGAATAATGCAATAGTATAACTGGTGACAGTATACATTTACTTAAGACACATATACTATATAATATTTGGCCAAGTAGCTAACACTAACAGCTGTAAGTATGTTGCTTCTTTTACCAGCATATACTGATTATATTCAACTAAATTAGTCAGAATACATTTATATTTTGTTTTAGGATTGACAAACTTGTTTTTAGATAAAAAAAATTGTATGAATTCCCCTTCGGGTATCTGATCATAAACTGTTCTAATAAAATACACCATGAATATCAAACTGTAGTTTATCCATAGTGACCCAACGCTTTAAAGTTGTTTTTTAAATGTACTTCAATGTGTCCAGGGTTAAAGAAAGGAACGCATTTCTTTCTCCTGAATTTCCCCACAGGGAAAAATAAAAAGGTCCATCTATTCTTATTTTCAATTCAAATACACTTAATCTGTTGTTACAAATAGTTATGTCGACATGAAGCAGATAATCAAGCATAAAAAGTCCTGGCACCTAAAGGTTTGGTTTGATGAAAGAATGTGAGTGAATATGTGAGCCCTTTTAAAGTGCAAATAGTTTTGTGTGACTGTAACCGTTGGCCATAAGCTCTGCTGCAACCCTGTCGGACCACACAGAGAGCCGAGATGCTCAGAACAACAAACTCTAAAGCCACTGTGATTAGATGCCTTTGTTATTCTTGCATATTTTCCACTTCAATTTTCAGCAAAACGATAAGCCTTTAAACATCCTACACATATTCTGAAAGGTTTTCTGTTTCTATTCCTACTGTTTTTATAAATCATACCATGTTTTATATTTTCTGCTGTCTCACCCGCTTTGCTGGGTTCGTTGTCTGTTGCGGGGCCAAGGGCGCCGGGTGGAGAAGGGGAGGAGGTGGGGGGCACAGTGTGAGGCTTGTCCCCCTCCTGAGGGCGACTTTTAGAGGTCTCGATGCCTTTGACTCTCCTGGCATGCCGGTTTCCTTTGTAATGGGCTTCTGCCTGGCTCTATAGGGGAACATGGAAATATACATGTTATGGTGTGAGTGAACAACAATGCCAACAGGTGAATAAACATTGCAGGCTGGATTAGAGTCACTGTGACACCAGCACACACACACATGCATGCGTATCATTATGATAGCATATGTACTCTTGGGACTGGAGCCATAAAAAGCAGGAAGATTTACACTGGATAAATATATAACAAGCTTTGGAACAAAAAGGTGCAATGATGCAGAGAGGGAGACATTTGAGACATTGACCTGTCTGCCCCCCTTGTGCCTTCGTCATCCTATTGTCCAGTTTTCAAATTAACAATACATTATCATGAAGCTCAAAGTCTTGACATACGTCCTCTGCAGTCTAATTCTCTAAATACAAACTTGGCTCCAGCTTTCGTTACTACAACCATGCTGATAGACATGCCAAGGGAAGTTCAACTGGGGGTCAGTGGGATGCCACACTATCTGCCTGGAGGGCCAATAAGTCACTACCTGACAATACCCTCCTCCCTCAATACACACATGTTAATATTCTAGTCAGAGCGGAGCACGACTCATGACATTTCCCTGTGTTTGATTTTTATATTTGCTGTTGTAATTTATTGTCTTCTGTTTGCGATTGTAGTAATGTGTTATTTATTATTTGCATGTACAGCACTTTGGCTCGACCAAAAATCGTTTTAAAATGTGCTATATAAATAAAAACCTGATTTGATTTGATTTGATAGAAGTAGACATTATCACTGAGAGCCTCGGAGGCAGACATGAATATGGCCTTCAGCTGCTGCCTAACATGGTCAGGCTCAAATGCAATCCCAGACCTATACATACAAACTATGCATGCAAAGACCCTGTCTGAAATATCTCATAGAAAGATAAAATGTGGAACCGGACCCTGAGTCTGGAGGTTTCCAGGGACTGGAGATCTTTCTGCATTCCAGTACTGAAAACAATGGGCAGAGATATATTACAGAAGGCTTAGCTAGTGCGGTAATCTCCTAGTGAAAGGCTAGCTACTAGCTAATGTGTTTGTTCACAGAGTAAACAACAGAGGCAAGTCATTCATCATGAGAGAGACAACAGGGGAGTCTGTTTGTACTCCGTGTATGTTTGTGTGTCTGCACAGAGGTATGTGAGTCTGGGGCAACATTGCGGATGAGATTCAGGGTTGCTATACTAATCTGTTGCCAGTTAGTTAAGCTTCACCGTTGACCGTTGAAAAAAACACATACATACACAGAAACACACAAAAGGAGTATGTAACCATAGTTTCCATCTGTTCGCCCATTCTTTATCTCCCCTTTATCATGGCTCAAGTGTCGGTCTGTTAGAAGCACAAATAGGCTCTTGCTAATAGGGACACTTTATATCAGTTAGTTCCCTGCTGTTTGAAGTATGTTGTCTAAGCAGAAGTGTCATGCCAGTCTGTCCTAGCCAAATATTTTTTCTATCGAGGGACCAATGTTGAAGATGATTATTCATTTGCTGGATTACAGTTAGTTGCCAGGGAAAGTCATGTTTTTCAAATCGCCTGGCGGCTAACAGGTGCTGAAAGGCTTGGAGAATTTCAGACATCACACTGACCACAGGCTCAGACGTAGGGATAGTCTGGCAGAGGGCAGTCGGTGATGAGTAACGTCCCTGAGCCCAGTCATGTGTGCTTTTTGTATGTGTGTGTTTGTGATGGCATCCAGGACGTGATCTGGCACGGTAAACCCGGGGCAGGGACTGAAGTGATTTAGAAGATAACAAGTTTCTTGTAAATATTGATAACAAACTGGGCTCTGGATATAGCAGACCCTCTGTAACTGACCCTGTCAAAGGGGTCTTAAGTAGCTGCTTAAGCAAAGCCTGCAGATCAAGGTGGAGGGGGCTGTGGGTGGAAGAAGGGGGTGTTTCGGGAGGGCTTCTAAAAGAGAAGTGATTTCTCAGATGGAAAAAAGAAACAAGTGGAGATAGATGGGTGTAAGATGGTTTCTGGAAATCCTGCCACAGAGGCTCTCTTAACCTTTCCAACCAAGTCAAGGGGATCAATTGCCAGGCAGCCGAGTATCAGTGTGAGGTCCTGGATGGAAAGAAGTGAAAGGGAATGAAGAAAATGTGAAGGAGGTAAAGTGTGTAGCCAGGAATTTAAAAAAAGACAAGGAAAAGACCAGGGAGGGTGATGTAACGAGCTGAGAATGAAGAGGGGAATAATATCAGAGAGAAAAATCTTAGAGAGAGGAAAAGCTGAAATACGCATCAACCTCTTTTTCATTATGCAAAGGGTTCAAACTGAACAAGTGTCTTCCAGCATGACTACCAATCTGAGGGAAAAGCAGTGATTTCACAGACTAGCTCCAGCTGCAGCTCCAGATGAGACAAAAGAGGAAGAAAAAAGAAGAGGAAGATAAAAGTGAGGAGTGAATAACAGATAGACTGGGACAATAGAGAGGGTAGAGTTATAAAGGGGTAGCGGGGGCAGGGAAGTAGCGAGTAAGAAAAAGGGACGTACAGCCTATAGTGTTGCTGCCGCAGCTGTGACGTTGGTCAATGCAGCGCGACAGAGTCTATGATGTCACTAATGCAGCACGCCACCAAGGTTATTGTGCATAAACCACCGTTTAACACCTCGCACCACGACACGAAGCAAGGACAGCCGGGCAAAAACACACCTTGATAAATGTTGTCCATTCCTTTCCCTCTAAGTCTCCTCTTTCCGACTTTCCCAAGATGCATTGGGGCTGTCAGAGCCAGACATTAATCCATGCCCTTGACGAATGCATCTTATAATAAGTAGTGGCAGGCAATTTTAGGCATTTCCACACTGTAAATAATGCAGCATATTAGAGAGGGAGACAGATATAAAGGGGGGATGGGGGTTGCTGAGAGAGAGACATGCAGAGAAAGAATGAGGAACAGAGAAAAAGATCAAATGGGGATGCATGAATGATGGCAAAAAGATGCGTGAAATGAGGGGAGCACGAGGTGCAAGCTAGAAGGCAGAGCTGGATCCTTTGAAGACAAATACATTGATCATGACATTACATGGTAAGACTCCTCGCATCTCCTTGACCTAATCAACTCACAGATGGCAGATAAAAACTGAGAAATGTCAACATCAAGGGCAATATAATAATCTTTTTTTTCTCAAAACAGAGACACAGACTGGATAAACGTGGCGGGGGAAGCAGCACAGGATTCTTCGATGTGTTTCCCTCTGTACTATTTTCCACCATGAAATATTCATCCCGACTTGACATTATGTAAAAGAGAACAGTGTGGGTGGACAGTCGTTCCATGGCGATATAAAGGACAATTTCTCTCCAGCCGAGTTAGTAGGACAGCACAAATGACACAAAAGTTTGACATTGCTGATATACTGCAGAGCCTGTTTTTTCTTGTGAACACTGGCAGCAAAACTAACAATGACAGCAGAGAAGTGATGTAGTCCTGCCTATCAAAATCGTAAGGACTCACATTTGTGAGATGTGTACTGTATGTCCTTTATCATTCAGGAGCCAGAAGGAATGCCAAGGCAGCAGTAGGTGTCAGCATTGTTACAAAGAAGTGCACAAGTAAACAGAACTAGAGCTTCAGAGGGGACTGAATGCTCATGAAACCTAAGCATATGTCTCCAAATAATTATTCTAGTTTTGGAAAGTCATGCCTGTTTTTTCCTCCAACAGCAACTGGCTTAACATCTTTTACTGCATAACTATGGTATGCAATTGTTTGCTTGTGAAATTGATCTTAGTCTGTTTATTGTTGTAACAATGTTTTTTATAAGATAAGATAAGATGGAGCTTTATTATGCTTTTATGCTACCTTATGCCAAGTCTCTCTTAAATGAACAAGAGAAAGAAACAAAACAAAAATACAAAAGGAGCCAGTCATATGTGGAGTTTTCCTAAATCTTTCATAGTGTTGGCACTGTAAGGAGGAGGGATCTGTCCATGACGAGGCAGGTTATAGCCAGATATCACTCTTATGTCAGAAAACAAATAGTGCAGCCTACTGCTTTAAACATGATTTGTCGTTCCACTCTGCAAATGAATGTCAGAACTTCTAAATACATCATCATCACAAGTGATTATTTTGGTTATATTTGGCTAAATGTGATGGAAAACACTCTGGATGCATTAGGTGCTTCTCTAGCAAGGTTAAGTCATGTATTTTCCTTTAAGCTGTCATTAAAACGATCTAACCATTAACTTAAATATTTGAATTCTTCACAGATTAACTCTATATATGTATTCAAGCTTTTAATAAAGAAGCCAGTATTTGCCTTGTGGGGCTCAACATTTTGTATCATATAAACAACTTTGAATGACTGCCTCCTCTACCTATGAAGATATACAGATGGGAACTCTGCAAAGTGTAGGCTCAAAATTACAGGCCTGCAGCTCCATGACCACATGGAAACCATGATTGTAGACCTGTGGAGTATATATAGCGCCGGTCCATTCCTTAATGTTGTGTATTGTGGCTGAATGTACGCCCTGGCCCTGCAGTCTGCACCACTGAATAGGGAGCATCACAGCCAAATGATACACTGCGCACATGACATTTGGCACTGATGTTGTCATGTGTCTACCCTATTCATCCACAGCAGGAAGAAAAGACTGAGAATGGATTGGTGTCACTACATGTAAAATACTTCCATATGATGTTTGTTTTCTTTAATTTGTCATCAGTCATGTGTGCAAGTTGCCCATGGGTATAATGTGCCATTAAACTCCCATTATGAGTTGAGATGTAAACTATACCATATGGACGAATTAAACTGCTGTTCAAATGATAGAATTATACAAAAGCATGAACATTTCTGTTCATTTTAAAGAAATGATCACTTCATGATATGCTTGTGTGAAATTAACTTAACACATGTTGAGGATTTTAATCAAGCTTTGATGGGCAAGAGAAAATCTGTTTGAAAATGCAGGTAAAGTCCTCTTCCTCTACCTCTCTCTCAGCTTCTTCAGCAGCCTCCTCAGCTTTGTGCTGCAGTGCTTATTGCTTCTACTAACTGCACACCGTCTTGAAACAAATTAAATTCCAATGGGGTCGCAACTGCCAAAACATAGCCCAAACAAATGTACCACATCCTCTGTCAACACCCACTCTCAGGATAGCAAACAGATAGAAAAGCCCTCCAACACATTCCGAAAGCAAAAATATGAGTTGAAAAGTGAATGTGTACAAACAGCAAGATACAGCATATCTAATGCCACATGGGAAATGGAGATGTGGAGTGGGAGAAATACTGTGCATGTGTTGGGTTTATTATGTTTCTGTACTGTACCTCTGAGTTGAAGCGGATCTGGCAGACGTTACATGAGATGACCGGCCGCTTGGTCTTGACCAGTGGAACTCCAAAGGTGTGGTTGATCACGGCCTTTTGCACCGGATCCATCTGGTAGAGAAAATGACAGAAAAATCTGTGAGTTATAATCCAGACCCAGTGACTATTAACACTGGAGCACTCGTCCATGTGCCGCAAGTCAACAGGCCCATCCATCATTGTGATATAAGGAGTGAACGTGTGATGCCCTCTGCATTAGATGGGTGAGTAGAGGGATCCAAATCTCAAACTGATCACACAGCAGTGGATTAAGTGCATGGACAAGAGCGCGTTTGTGTTTTGTTGAGCAAATAGTGCTGTTCACGGCATGTTGCTACAACTGAGACACCTGTTGCATCCTGCCCACGCTCAACCTTCTTTCCTGACCAGGTTGTAGCTTCATGCTGTCCTCGTGTTAATTGTTTCAGCTGGGACGTCCATCATACAAGTTGTTAAGCACCTCGTATAAATTTAACCGACTCGCTTTAGGAGCTCTCCAACGTGTCAGTGGCTAAGCCACCTACTTCAATTCTGTCCCAGACAGTAAAGACCCTGCCCGCATCATTTTAAAAAGGCTCTATTCCTATATTTATCTGTGTTTGAAGCTGGATTTATCTAGTGATTATTGTTAATTGACCTTAGTATTAGTCTAGGGTCAATAGCTATGGTGGTATTTCATCACAGACTATTGTCTGGCACTATGTCTGCAGCTAAAACAGTCCATATGTTAAAGATGATGCACAGCATTGGTACTCGAAAGGAATAAAGAGAAACAGAAGACCTGGCCTGAAGGACAAAAGGATATGATATATGATAATGTGTTTTTGAATTCATAAGGCACCGAGGGAATGTTCCGGAGAGTCCTCCAAGTCAGATGCAGGCCTGTATGTTTTTGTTGAGAGCATGACAGACTATAAATGACTCAATATGGCTCGTCCCCAGATTTAATTTGGCTTATCACCAAAACTTTCCTTAAACTATCTTGCAACCAGAGCCATTGTCTAATCTAAAATAGCAAGACGTGAGAAGAGAGGGAGACAAAAGAGCAGTTAACATACATTTTCTCATAACTTATAGACAAACCATTTACATTTCTGCATGCTGCATGTTACCGAGCAACTCTAAAGAAAACGGGGTAAACAGAAAGAAAGAAATGGGGAGAAGGCCCAAGACATTTAGCTGGGTGACAGGACGGTACAAAAACACACCATCTGGGGGAGCCAATGAATGAGACAGTGGGAGAGGAAGATGGATCGGGACAGATAGAAAGAGAAAAGGAGGGAGAAATGGGAAATAGCCCAGAAAAAAAGAGGGGGAGAAAAAAAAAAAAAGAGGCCCAGGCCGGACATCCTCACATCGCACATTCTTATCTCATTTGGCTCTCTTTCCCATACTCCACGTTCCATGACTGCCTCTATTTTTCTCCCCAGAAACAGCCTGAAGTAGGTTCTACTGCTGCGGTGAATTTAGATGGATAGAAGGGGAGGGGCGGATATTGAGCAATGACGTTGGTGGACAAATAGTATGGGGAGGAACTGCATGAATACCTCAAAAGTGAATAAATACAACCAAAGAAATCCACATACATTTTTGGTCTATTCTTTCAAACCCCTGCTAAATTTCACCCCAACTCCCATATTATAAGCAGACTTAACTGACAGGTTGTGGGGTAAATACTGTTTGTGGGCTTCCATGGTGTGACCCATCAAGTTTAATAAGAGCTGAACAGGCTGTGTTAGGTAACTGTACACATGAATCAGTACTCAGGGTGTGAGTTGAATATAATCCATTCAGTATATTCAGCTGTTAAAAACAATGCCCAGCTGCCAACAATCCTTTTTGGACGGCAGTTCACATGCTTCTTACCCACATGTTCTCCAAAACATGTCCTCATGTAATAGGAGCTGAGCCGTGTGATTAAGTGAAGAGGGATCGTCCAAAACTCACTCAAGTTGCTTTGACCAATTTTGAGAAAACTAACAACTGCCATTCCAATTGGCTGTGTTTCCTGCATTAATAGTTTAAGACTAATCCCTCTCTAAAATGTGAACTGTGAACAGTTGTCATAAGAGAAGCCTGGGTGAGTTTTGGAAACATGGAGCAGTATGGAGCAGTTTGCAATGTGGTGAAAGCCCTGGCCGATGTGAGTAAACCACATAAACCGCTGACTTTATCACTCAGCGGTCACATCAACAGTTCCACAGGGCCTTAAGAGACTAACAGCATAATGCCTTTTGTCAATACAGAGTTTATTCTGAGGTGAAACAGCCCAAAGAGCAACCAAGCATCTCCCTTCACTTCACCACAACAAGGACCTAAACTCACCGACATTCTCTGCATGTTACTGTCTTTTTCTTCAACTCTCACTGCCCTCCACTCTTTATTTTTCATTCCCTCATGATTTGTTTGTGCCCTCTTCCTCTAGTGTGTTTGATCAGTACTCTGCGACAAAAGGTTTGGAATGGCTGGATTCCAGCAGCGAAGGATGCACTGTTCTGTGACTCTCGGTGGGACCACTCTGGCAGTCACTCCACAGTCTGCTCTGTGCCAGATAAATAAAGCCTTTGAAGCTCTAGGTTCTACATACTTTTGAGTCGTGCCCAGATTAAGACACACTTGGGTGTAAAACAAATAAAAGAACGGCAAACAAGCTCCAAGCATTTAGGTACTCACCTTCTTCTCCTGTGTATCTGTAGAAGCTTGGAGCTGCATTTCTCCTCCTGTATGTGTACTGCTGGACGAAGTGTGTGTTTGAGCCTCAGCATGTGCGAGAATGAGAGTGTGTGGTGCACCTTCCTCACTCATTCAACGCCCTGGTTTGTTGGTTGTCAATGCTGAATACAAAGTAACTCACTTAGAAGACTTGTGCCTAGTGGTGCACTGCCAGCTACGATTTCTTTGTTTTCCCTCCAAATATCTGCCTTACTCTGTTATTTCACTGAAACATCACCTAACAAGTTCCTTTCCCTTTAGTTTAGCCTGCTCTCCTCTCCTCTTCGATATGTTCTCTCTCACTGCCTCACGCTTCCCTAAAGTGCATGTCCTTTAGTCTGCTTTCCAGTTTTCTCCTCCCCTTCTCTCTCTCTCTCACTCCCCCCTTCTTCAGGCATGCTCTATCTGTCCAGATGCAGCGAGGATTGTGTGTCCCCCTCTCCTCCTGCTCAACTCTCCCCCAAGTTCACACCATCTATCAAATGTCACCATCAGCCCCTAGTGGCTCCCTAGCAACCCACATATGAACACACACACACACACACACACACACACACACACACACACACACACACACACACACACACACACACACACACACACACACACACACACACACACACACACACACACACACACACACACACACACACACACACACACACACACACACACACACACACACACACACACACACACACACACACACACACACACACACACACACACACACACACACACACACAGTGTATTTCTTCTCTGGTTTCAATGGTTCAAAGGTATATATGACGCCTTGCAGCCAGGCACAGGTGATAAAATGATTGTCAATTAACATGGTGGAGATTATTGTTGGAATAAGAGTTGTTTAGGAAGAGAGTAAGAAACAAGATACAAGGAGCATGGACAACAGGGGGGATTCAACAAGTCTGCATACGCCTTTGCATGATTGGACACCTTCATCAGAAATGTCTGACTTTGCGGCCTGAGAAAGCCCACATCAGTGAATGCATCTTGGCTCAGAGGTGTGTGAGCATGCGTCTATATCAGGAGCAGCTGCTGCAGATAAATAATTCAGCCTTGTCACTGTCTAGAGGCACATTGAGAGAGACAGGCAGGTAGAGGACAAATCACATTAGAGGACCATTAAAACTGTATATGGCTTTAGGAGAGGCTATTCGTCTGCTATGAGACTAATAACCCTCAATGTGAGGCTCATTAGGACTATGCAAACTCAGCACAGATCAGCTAATAAGAGAGAATGATAGAATAACTAGCTGCTAGCTTAATGCAGGGACATCTCTCAATATTATTGCAGCTATAATGCTTGGTCTTCATTGAAATAGTATGCATATCATTACTTATTACAGTGTGTTGGTGCAGACAGGCACCAGGAGGGATACTAGTCCTAGTTCATTCTCCATTCATGCAGTAATGTGAGAAAGAGGATACCAAAGAAGTCATGCTCTGATTGTTTACACATTCTTCTGTCTAAAAGCACCTACAAGCCATAAAATACTGTCAGTGATGTAAACAGAACACTTACTATATCACTCTAGGTCTTCCTGTAAACTAAAGCATAACAACTCAGAGAAACTCAGGGGCCAGGTTTCCGTCTGTAGGAAAACATCAAGAGACATCCCTCATTAGCAGCAACCAATGTTTTTTATTTTAGCATTTTCACAGATCAAAGATATAGTTTAAGGCAAGTCTATATGCCAAGAATAAAACAACTGTGATTGTGAATGATGCTTCAGGCATCACACACTTTTCTACTGTACCATCAGTGTGAGTGTGTCAGTCCATTGTTTGTAATGCAATGCAGTAAACACATATACTGCCGATGCGTATGTGCCGAAATGTAGTAAATCTGTAAGGTCATGCGGTCCTCCAACTCTCTCCTATGGCCCCATCTTCTGGCCGCAGGACTGTAAAACACCACTCAGTGTGCACTATGTCATCATCAGCAACAGCTATTAAGATTCACAGTGTCCCTGTGGGCCTTCAAACGTAGTTAACGTTCTGAGGAGGAGAATGGGGAGTGGAGGGATGTTACAGGAGATATGTATAGAGTCTACCAGAGGCAGCGATACAGGATGAAGAAAGAGCAAGCTGGAGTGATTATAGGGTTTTGCTAGCAGACGCAAGAGGGGAAACTGAGTGCCTGTGTAATTTCTGTATCTCTATTAATCAATGTCTGCTGGGTGCACTGCAGTTTCAGCACCAGTAGGAACGCTTACACCTATGTCATGGCCCGTGGAGAGCTATTAAATGTAGTGTATAGTCAAATGTGTTTAACCGTGTCCGGTACTTTCCCTGTAGTATCATATGGGTCAAAGCAACATGCCAGATACCAAATTAGTAAAAGATATGTCGCACCTTTGCAAACTGCAGCCAAATTTGCCAAGCTGACACATGCAGATAATGACTGTAGCAAAAACCGACCAGAAATAGCACTGCCCCACATACAGTCCATACAAAGTTCACTGATTTTACATATTGCTGACAAGTAATGTGTTGACATTCCCTAATGGAGTCTCGAGACACAGGCAGCATATTATGCTGAGTTGGTGAAATGCTAAGTCTCTCTATGGTCTAATCTAAAGGATAAGATGTTTGTCTGGGCCTGGGGAAACAGGAAGATCCCTCTCCGTTAAAATAAATAATACTACATCAAACAAACGGTGGTGTTTGAAGTGCACAGCAATGAGGATGGCCCGAGAACTGCTCTTTTATTTTGTGCAGAATAAAAAAAATAGTGTTTTGACATGAAATGGTTCGGTTTGAGGATTACCTTGTAGTCAGGCCTGTGTTAAAGACTATGGTAGCATCTCAATATTTTAAAGAGAGTTTAAAGCAAATTACATTTAGAAAAATATATGTTTTACGAGAGGGTCCCTTATTGCACAGGGTTAGTTAAACGACTGCAGTATGTGTGTGTGTCTGTGTGTCTGCTTTAAATCTCACCGTGTTGAAGTTGTGAAAGAGGTTCATGCTGTGCGGATGATGTGCGGTTTCCATGGGGAACTGCAGGAAGTGCTTCATGTCCAGGTGGGGCTGGAGCATGGTGGGGGTCCTCAAGAATGTCGGCACTGCTGCCCCGGCCCGGTTTATGCCTCCTGCACACAGACAAAGACAGGGATAAATAGATTTATATGGAATTTTCTTCCAACTCAAATGCATGTTCATTTGGCAATCAAATGTCTTTTGTGATATATTGAATGCATTTTATTGAATTTGATCACATAATGTTTTCCTGAAAACTGCCACTGAATTCAAAATAGCACAATAAGCCATAATTGCACTGCAAAGCAATTATTTGTCTGCATACAGAGCAAAACCATGTATCATCCCTGTGGAACACAGAATCTCTAAACTGAGAGAAAAAGCAGCATTTGGTCTGTGAAGTACGGTTGAATGATTGCTCCGGACAAATTCAGTTTTCTGACAAGTTGACACGAATGAAGCTCCAAAGTGCAGCAGCACTGCTGTGCCACAAATGCTGTTATACTGAAGGTTTTCTGGGCTTTGTTAAATTCACCTCATAGAAGAATCGTAGTTGCACTAAAACATGCACATTAAATGAAGCGGGAATGCCACAGAGAAGAAAAGAATGCGAAGGAGGCTGTGGGGATTTCTCTCTCATCCACCTGCCTGTGACTCCCCTCTCTTCTTCTCTCATGGGAGACATCTGCAGCTTGATGATAATGACTTCCATCTTAGCATTTGTTGCTTTACGTCATCTCGACTCGTGCACTATAGTTAAAAAAGTTGGTAGTGTCCAATTATGGAATGAATGACTCATGGACTCTGGTTACCCTGCTCATGTCTGACACGTGCTCCCGGCTTTGACTGTATCCAACATGCTGCTTGAGCAGATTTTCACAGAAGCTGAAGAAGACGCACACAGACACACCTGTGCCTCCATGTAAATGTTTAAGTCTCCTATGAAAGCATGCAAGGCTTTTCATAATGATACACAGCTCCTATTCTCGTCCTAACTCCCATCTGCCCTCTTTTCCTTTCCTCCTCGCCTATTTAACCTCTGTCAAGGATGATAGTGATGGGGCCCGCACAGCAAAACTCAGCCTCAGCAAGCTCTTAGATTAAGCCTCTTAATATCCGCAACTGGATTTCTGTGGCTTTCAAATTCCCCCGAGACTTATAGCTTTACCGCTCTCCTTTTTGGGATTGCTCTAAGCTACTCCCTCACTCCGTTACTTGCTGTCCCTCCCTTTGCTTCCTACTGAAACTCGATTCTACCTGCTTCCATGCTGTCACATGGTAATTTGTGCTTTATTTGACACCTCTGCATTTTCATCAAGCTTTATGTCAAATGAATGCTATCAGAGAAAAAATAATATGGCTGCTGTGTGGGGGAATATGGTGTTAGCAAATGCAGTCTTCAAAGTTTGGATTACAGAGAGCAAGGGAGAGAGAGATAGAGGAAGAGAGCTTGACTTTGTCAGACTGAGTGAAAGTGCTGTCTCAGCTGAAGCCCAGCTGCCTTCTGCGGCGCATCTGTGGGCCTCGAGGTGGAGAGTACTGCATCATTACCTTCAGTTCAGCATTTAAGTTTCTATCACTGAACAAACCACAAATAAACACACATGTATGAATGCAGAAACCCATGCCCACACATGCAAGTATTCTTTATATATGAAAAACAAGTGTCTGTTGGCTTTCCAGCTGGTGGACTGTACTCGTCTCACCATCGCAGGCTGACTCACTTACAAACAAATGTAAGTGTAACAATTTAAACTTATTGTGTGTTGTTCCCAATTTGCAAATCTCACTGTGAGTCAGTCTTTAAGCTGAGCGCCTCCTTGATGCTGTTGGTCTTGAAGAGGGAGGGTGGGAGATCCTATAGCTGCTCTCTTCCCCACCTCTACCTCCATGACTGATGAAGGGGGCTCCTCCTCTGGGGCTGCACCACTAACAACATGACTAATACACTGCTTCTTCACTGCATTTATCATGACACTATGTCGCATGTTGATACACGGCCTCCATTGGTGTCTGGATTTTTTATGCAGCAGTGTGTGTGTGTGTGTGTGTGTGTGTGTGTGTGTGTGTGTGTGTGTGTGTGTGTGTGTGTGTGTGTGTGTGTGTGTCTTTGGCTTGGAAGGAGTGATTCTGTTGGATGTAGTTGCACAGTAGTAATGTTTGCAGCTCCCCAGTGAGTCTGCACTTGAACAGGGAGCGTGTAATAGGCAGTAGGTCAGCCAGCCTCTTGCAGGCAGACAGACAGAGATTGGCAGACCGGGGAACAGAATGTGTCTCTGCAACAGCAGCAGCAGAAGGGGTGGGGGGGGAGATATGAGGAAGTGAATGGAGTCGGAGACCCGAGAGAAGAAAGAGGAGCATTCGTCCTTGGAGCAAAGACCCAATCTGTCCCATCAGAGTGTGTTTTAGAGTGTGCATCAATCAGAGTGTGTTTTAGAGTGAGCATAAATCAGAGTGTGGCTGCTTTATTCTCGGAGTGTATAATTACCCCATTAATTTAAACCTCTCTTTGGGGACTTTCCCACAGTGTAAATCAAATAAAATCGCTGAATCAAGCCTGAGTGTGTCTGTGTGACCTGTGCAAGTTATTATGGGTACGTGTGCTAGAGAAGTGTGTGTGATTCATTGCACGTTTGTACCATAGACTGTGGTTTGTATGTGGTCCCACCAGACCCTACTCTGCACAACACCTTGCATTAAAGCCAGAGTTAATAATATGATAACTCTTTCTTAAAAAACTGTTCTGTAGCCACAAAACAAGATAACCACATGACACAATAACACCAGCCAGAGTTCAAACGGCATTGCTACTGTGCAGAGTGGTAACATAGTGCTGAACGGATTCTTTCAACAATTTACAAATAACAATTTGACATGTTGTTAACATTAATTAACAACAAGCACAAATGCTGAACGTCAACTGTTTTTTTCCACTTTTTAATATGAATATTTCTCTCTTTGATACCATTATAAAATGAAAGTCTTAGGTCAAACAAAACAAGCAATTTGAAGACATAACTTTGACCTTAAGGGACACTGCGATAGGCCATCTTCCTATATCTGATTTACTCTTCAACTAATTTCCAACAGATCTTAATTAGTATTCATGTCTCAATGAGACATGTTGAGACATGAGAATTGAGACATGTCTCAATTGCTGTTTCTCCTCCCTTCGTTCTACCTACTGTCTCTTGGAGCCTTATCTGTGCAAACGTCTCTGTGAGACAGAATGATAGACACGCCAGTCTGGAAGAGGACTCAGGCAGTGATTTGGATGTTGTTAAATCCTTTGACATGCCGGGAATCCTACCAGGCTGCTGTAGCCCATAATCAGAGCTCTTAAACAGCCTGTGGGACACTGCCAAAGGGCTTGGTAATCAAAGTGTGTTTAGTGAGAGGCTTTACAGTTATATCTTTGTAAACGCCATTTTGAGTTTGGGCCTTGCAAATAAAAACATCTTTGGTTTAAATTCAGATTTCATGGTTTTGGGTCAGGCATGTAGTTGTAATGATAATAAAAGCTAGAAAAGCAGGGAATTAATGTTAATAAGGTCATTCCCAAGTATAATTAAGTACATAAATGGGAGAGAAGGATTAAAAAAAAGCCTACTGTAACATTGCCCTTTCACATATAGGTATAAATGACCGAACTGGCTACATGCAGGTGGAAGCAAAGGGGAAAGAGTTAAAAATGAATACTTGTGCAGGATAGACGGAGTGTAGCAGGGAGAAGAAGGAGGGATAAAATTAGAGAGGAGGCAGAAGGGAGATCAAAGGCGAGAGCGACTGATTCTCCTATTTGGAATAATTCGCCAGCCTGCGTCGCCCTGATAAATCTGCTATTGGCCACATCCCAGCCTACACTTGGGAAATATACACACATACACAAATCAATGCTCTCCAATCCTATTTCTCCATGAGACACATTTTAATTCCCTAACTTTATATGTGTTTGTTTGTTTGGGTTTGAACTAGTTGAGAAAAATAACCCACAAGCAAAGGGAAAGAGAGGGGGCTAAGAGCATTTACATATGCTTACTGCATTCAATCTGTTGGGTGTTCCCTACCTCATCCAATTATTATGAGTTGATGCAGTATTATGATTATATAACGTTAATTATCTTATAAAGAAAAGTGTTCCCCTCAATGAATGTCTCTCTCTATAAACTGAAGCTGATATTGAAAACATCTTGTGAAAATGGTCCTTGCCTGCAAAGGGAGACAAAAAGCTTTTTCTAGAATCTAGGCTAAGAGAATCTTTTCATGTCTTGAGATTATCTAACAGGCTGTGTAGGTTGTGCCACACTGTGTTCAGCCTTTTCTCCCATGGGCGTTGGGTGCATTCAGGGGAGAACAATGAGAGCAGGGTAGTTGGCACCACACACGCTGGACAGCCACAGATGTGCCAGGGTTGTTGGCAGCAGAGGCAGGGAGAAGGAGGTAGTCACAGTCAGGCTGCCAACTCGCCTTTCTGCTGGGCCGTGAAGCAGGCACCTGTCCTCCACATGGCGGAGGGTAGGGTGACATCAGGACTACAAACTCAGCTTATATTTAGTGCTGCTGATATGATTGATGTTGGAATATTACAGACAGAAATGCTGGTAAAATTCAATACATAACAATGCAGGACCCGACTGGCATAAACTTAATGAACCAAAAAATAAGATGTATTTTTTTTTGGCATCTCAAAGTTTTGTGCCACGCAGCAGCTTTAGTGATTATCAGTGCAACGTTCATAATTTACTTTATCGACCTAGTGTGTGTGGCATATTGAGATTGAGATAACTGCTGGCTCTAAATCCTGAGAAAACCTAGCCTTGGCTTATGTATTCATTATTGAGAGAACTCTGAGTCAGTGAGATGATTTAAATAGACCAGGGGCTGCACTAGAAGCTTCCTCAACATATCTCCCACCTCCATTATCAAACCGGAAAAACGACAAGTAGATTAGACTCGTAATATAGTTCCTCAGACCCAGTCTGACAATTCATAGCACGGTGGCTGTCTGCACATTTCCAAAGGAAATGCAGAGATACAAGGCAAGGCGAAGCAGTAAGATTTGTCTGTTATGTCCCTGCTGGTCTGATATTTCATATGGGTTGTAGTGTGTGACGAATGGCTTTCCATCTGTCTGTCTGTCTCCATTTCTCTTACCATCTCTCCCTCTCTCTCTCATTTCTCTCTCTCATTCGTTTCTCGCTTCCCTCATGATCAGCTCAGTGTGTATTCTGAGCCGATCACAGCTGTGCCCAGCCCTACAGGAATAGCCAATTCATTTCAGCAGTGGCGGCAGCGGGCGGACACCGGGTACAAGAGGGAGACAGAGAATGAAAATCTGGCCCAGTTCCATTTAATATTCTTCAAGCGCAATCAACAGGATCACAGACCTGACCAAAAACCCTGCACAAATGTACCATGGAAAAAGCACCCCCTGCCAGGAATTATCAACTCACAGATTCTGATTTATAGGTTGTGATGTGCTTATTCAGAGAAAGCACTGAATGCAACAAAGCTTACATTGTACGGGGAGTTGCACGGTGCAGCTTTCCACCTTCATATGCAGCATGCAACACTCAACTCTCAAAACCTGAGATGTAACTTAAACTGCCCACAAGAGTGTGCTGCTGAGCCCTTCTGTAAACTTCAAAGCATCCACCTCCACTTCTCTTTTTACAGCTTGAAAATGATTATGAAATATAAAAACCACATGTTCCTATCCAACGTTATTTCCCCCATCTTTTCTAATCATGATATTCTAATTCCTAGCTTCCTATGAAGGTTAATACATGCACACAAGGTAGGTGTATGTAGATAAAGATCTGTTTGATTTGCTGCCTGAACACTGCTGGTGTTTTGCTTCGCCTTAATGGGAAGATTATGCAGGCGAAAGCTAGAGAGGCTGAAACTTGTTTCCTTGCCTAAAATCCAGGTTGGCTTCTCTGTTCGCATTCATCTTGCATGTAAGGTATGTGTGCGTGTGTGTGTGTATCTCTATTTGTCAGGTAAAGCTTAGTTTCTGAGAAATGAAATAGTGGTCACAAACTCCAGCACAGTGCTAGTTATAAGTCAGAACATGTCTTGGTCCCTAATCCAAAAGTATGTACTGCTATAAGGTTTGTGAACAATGCAGAAACCCTATACTGTTCAGCACTGTGCTGGTTTGTGAAATATGATGCATTTAAGATGCTTAAATGAATACTGACTTTGTTTCTGTTTTGTTTTTTATTGTATCAGCGTCAGTAACTGCACATGTTTGTGTCTGTACATATTTCTACATCAGAGGTAGAGTGCTAAACGTTCCCCTCTAACTGTACGTCTTTCAGACTATGTCCAACCTACCAATTTGGAGAAGAGCAATTTTACTAATAGCATTGTACTGTAAGTTACAAGTAAAGTACACACTGCAAAGTGTGTGGTATTATGATCTGTTGTTTAGATTTTAAAGCAACAAAAGGGTAAAAGAAAAAGTACAACTAACAATGAGTAAATCAAAACAAGTTCATTTCAAGAGCAGCTTCTCTTCCAAAAACGTCCACATATAATGAACCACACCAGACCCAGGACAGATCCTCACAGAAATATACACTGATGTACCCGCTACACACAGGTAAGGCAGGGTAAACCTTCAGTCTCTCCCAAAGGGGAGTATCGTGCGTAATGACAGAGTGGATGGGTTGGTAATGACACCCTGGTGAGATAATATGACAGAGGTAGGCCCCAAAAAGCCCCCCAAAAGATCCTACCTTGATCTCTGTTAAGTAGCTGAATTAAGGCTGGGAGGATTTAATTGCCAGTCTGTCTCTTTGGTAGACACAGGGGGGCTGGCTGGGGATTCCAAGAGAGACGGAGAGAGATAGGAGCTAAGGAAAGAGGTATGATGCAGAAATAATGGGATGGAATGAGGGTGAAGACAGCCTGCCTCTGATACCCCTCCCTACTTTGCCTGTCATACGTCAAATGAACAAAACAAAGTGTCCAGAGCACATACCAGGGTGAATGCACGTGTTTGAGCCACGGAAGCAGATGCACACCCCTTTAATCCTTTAGATAAATCTCTGTTTGGCTCCTCGTCCAGCAGCAACTGAACTTTTGAAAGCTGTTGTCTTTTGTTACTTATGCTTATGGGATGAGGGATTGTGTGATGGTACAACACACAAACACAGAGACATGCACATACATGCACACTTATCTAGTGGGCTGATCCCTCTTGAGTAGGTTTTGACCTTCCTGATCTGTAGATAATTTGCAGCAATCAGCTTTGCAAAGCCAATCCTTTTTTTCCCTTTCTTTTTTACACTGGATCTGTATTATCTATCCATTCAAGGGCAGTAAAGGTGGGCCAGTAAAATGATAAAACTCTATTCTCTCCACATGACTAATATCCTCTTTGACTCAGGTTCCTCCTTAAATCAATGGGCTCTGATAATGATGATACTTTGGGAGAGGAGCCGCATGTTGGGCTTCTTGTTACAACATGCAGCAACCCATTCAGGACAGGATTAAAGACTTAATGAAATATGTCTGAATTGGCCTCAGTCTTATTACATTCCAATGTGATATTTATCTCTGTAGCACCAAGCGTGGTGAAGCCGCACCATGTAATTAAGTTTGAACTATAGCGCAGGCACAAAATGATTTTGCAGTGCAAGGCTCAGCTATAGCTTGCAGCCTGTGTATGTGCGCGTGTGAGGGTGTGTGTGTGGTAACAGAGAGTGTTTGTGCTGTTTTGAGGTCAGTAATGACAGACAAATAGCTGTCAAGGATAATGGGAGGGGACAGCCAGGGATGATGGGAACACAGAGAGAACAGTGCAGCGCAGCTCAAAACAGTACCACTGTGGAGACAGGGCACACTGCGCTGCAACAGTTTTCACACAGAGTGGGTCAAAGTGAGAGCACAGCCCAAACACACAAACACAGACCCCTGTGAGGTTACCCTTGTCATGGCACTGGCTTATTATTTCACTTAATTCAACCCTTATCACTAACTTATATGGTAACATAGTTAACACTGTTCTATGTAACCTTAATTATTTTCCAAAACTGGTCCCGTAAAAGTAATAGTCAGACAAAAATCTTACAATAACTGCCTGTAGGCTTGAAAGGTATCTCTGGAAATGTTGTAGCTTTCTTTTTGCAGACGACTGCAGCTGTAGGAGGCAGGAAAGTGGATTTTGCTGCGGTGCAGACGGTATAGGAAGTTTCTATAGACACTTGCTTTTATTTTCAATTGAGTTTCCCTTTAAATCTCATTAAAACTATGGTGCACTCAGGTACACACAGACACATTCAACAAACAGAAAAGCCTGTTTAGGAACGTGAGGCTATCAACCAGCAGCTACTGTAAAAAGAGAAACAGTCTCACCTCCATCTCCCCTTTCCTCTCTTACATTCCCTCCTGTCTGCTCTCTTTCTTTCTCAGGTTTCTATCTTTTTATGTATTTTCCTTTTGTAATGAATGCTCCCCTCTTGGCCGAGGGCCAGTCAGGTGTGTAAGATGATCACATAGTAGTCCAGTGGAGATGTGTCTGAATGTCTCTGTAGGCGATGTCTGCATCAGTGATGGATGGATTGTTGGAATGAGATGGAACCAAAGCATTGCTTTGTTGTATCTATTGAAAGACAGTGATCTACTGCAGTGGAGGGAGATTAGACTTATGGCCCTGGTAGGAGGAGGGAAAATGCTGTCTGTATATCAGTGCACAGCAAGAGGGAGCAAAAAGAGAAATTAATGGCGGGACAAACTCAGACGAGGTGCCATTTTTTGCCTGAGAAGGCAGCACACCCTTTCTGTCCTCCTTGCAGCCTCTTCAAATTCACTCCTACTTATTCCTCGCTACCCAGCCCCCACCCAAACCCACATTTTTTCTCTACCATCTCCTGCCATTCTTCCCTTGATTGAGGCGGTGGTCACACACCCAGGTGGAACAATGGCTAGCAACTTTATTCCCATGCACCTCCCAGAAACCTGTGCCCTCAGGTATGGAATTCAATGACTCAGCCACAAACGGGTGGATCAACCCAAATACACTTCAGGGGATGGCAACAAAGGCACCAGATTATCTCTAAGATTAGACCCCCCGCTCTAAGGAAGGAGAAAAGGAGGATGCATGACAGATTTGTGCAAGGGGCATGTGGGGGGTTTGAAAACACATACCTGTGCTCTTTTAAGAACAGCAGCATTAACATTGCCCTGCCCAGTGTTTGCCAGCCCATTTCATTGACTTGCATCCCCCAAGGAGGGTAGAGGGCAATATGCTATCAGGCTAATAGAGTGGGGGAGGAGACTTTATGTGGTTGACGGCCACTGCTTTCACGTCAGCCCTGCAGTGTATTGTCTATGAATATGGAGTAGCTCAACAAACGAGCATGTCCTCTAACACGTCGCTCTCTGTTCATCGCTTGGCAATCCAACCACAGCCCAATCTCTTTAAGTGCTGGAGGGTCTCTGTAATGTCACTTGTCATTGGTGTGACCACAATGACACTTTTGTTTAAATCAGCATCCATCACCTCCTCCTGCAAAGAATTGCTGGCAGCTGGAGAGGTGTGCTCGCTTAGAGAATCAGGCCATGCTACTGAGAATCTTTAAAGGTTAAAACGGAAATATGAAACACCTGGTTGAAACTGTGTGCTAACAGGCAACCTATTTGAGACTTTGTAAGTGAGACTCACGCAAAGAAATCTTCCCATAGTTGCTTATTCCCCTGGGATAGCTCATTACATTGAATAGGGAAACCTCCTTGAACCAGACCTGAGCTCATTTGTCAAAGCAGAGAGCGGTGTTTTCCTTCTGTCGTCTCATAGAAGCGAAGTCAAGAACAAGCTTTATGCTTTTTCATGCCTCCTCCCACACCCTCAAGTTCAGCTCAGGCATATTCAGCATATTTCTATGCAGATGCATTATTCATTGAGCTCTGGTTGGTCTTGGCTGTAATACATTTGGGGTCCGTAGACACGTGGACATAAAACTGCACACGCTTACACACACAAACTTGCATCCTCTAGTGTTGATGCATGTTGAATAAAAAGGAAGTGAGCATCTATGAATCACATCCCCATGGAGAGATCTTAAACAAAGCGTACCGTGGATGAAAGGAGATCTGGGCTTTTTGAAATGCTATCCAAAGCAGCATGGTAATGAGAGTAATGAGGATATCAGACCAACGTGGTGCAATATGCTTGGTAAATGTGACAGCTGAATTACATCAGGTTCACCCCTGTGAAGCAAAACACCGCTAAAGCAAATATTCTGTCCCACGGCCGATCCTTTCCTCATCTCACGTTAATATTTATCGACACCACAGAAGTGTTCACTCTCTAAAAATAACCAACAACAAGGGTAACAGGGGCACCTGGCCGATGAATAACACCGGTCCACAGCTGGAGAGTCATGGGATCACAGAGCTTCAAAGGGAGATAAAGGATAACGCTGCAGACTAGTCGTGAGGATTACTCAGCCAGTGAACTCAGCTGTAGTCCCCCAACTCACCGGAGTGCTATTTTAAACAAGATGTTGAATTTAAAGTCCATACCATATCTATTAATTGACGATAAGACTTCAGTCAGCAATGGGTTAAGCTCTGTCAAATGGTCACCAAATGTGTCTCTTGCCTTGTCAAAAGCTCCATCATCAACAGAGTATAGACTATATCTTGTATTTTTTGTCAATACAACATCCAATATAAAAAATTACAACTGGCCATTCTAATTGACTTTGGAGATGCCCTTAGGTATATTTTGTAATTGCTGGATTAAACCAGGCCGGATGTTTCCCTCTGTATATAGATATGAGAGTGATATAAATCTTCTCATCTATCATAGAATGCATTTATTTAGAAAATGTCCAAATAGTCTTTTAACAACTGGCTTGGGACCCTGACTAAGTGTTTTCAGACACACATTTAATGTACTATGTAAGTGTGTCTCTGTGGGGGAATAAATAACAGTTCCCAGTGCTAGTAAAACCTTTGCATGAGGGTTTGAACGTATGCAAGACCTGGAGATGACCTCTGTGCTCCAATCTGTGAATTTAGAGAATACAAATTAGCTGTGTGTGTGTGTGTGTGTGTGTGTGTGTGTGTGTGTGTGTGTGTGTGTGTGTGTGTGTGTGTGTGTGTGTGTGTGTGTGTGTGTGTGTGTGTGTGTGTAGGTGGGGGCTTATTGGACACCAGGAACACAGGGGAAAAGACTGATAATGGTAGATAGGACAGAGTGCTGACTTGAGATAATCTCTTGTTGTTTGTCAAAAAGAGTCAGTCTGCACCCTCACGCAACCTGCCTGTCCCCCCCTACCCCCCTCCTCCGCTTCCTCCCTATCATCCAACCTCTACACCACCAATGCCATGATTTGGTGGCCTGGTGAGTCTGAAAGTCGGAGGGTAGAGAGAGGACAGGTAGAAAAAAGGGAAAACGGACCAGGAGTGTTTCCAGAGAGAACAGCAGTGAGCGAGAGGAAGATTTCAAAGTTGTGGCTTAGGTGCTGCTTGCCTTTGGAGCCCAGGCCACATTGTTATTATGATTTATTTTTTAATGAGCAGTGCTGGCCTCCCCTCTGCCATACAAAGGCCTGATTGAATCTGGCATACCATTAGCATGTTAAAGAGGCCCAGCTTCATCTGTGAGCTGCTGACTGACAGTGGTTATCATCTCTGTAATTGCTCGGTATACTGGAGCCGGAGCCAGCAAGAGAGAGGGAGGAAGAGGCTCAAGCTGGAAGGGGGGGGGGGAGTTGAAGAAAGATAGGGAGGGAGGGATTATGATTTAAAAAAGGGGGGTGCAGGAACCCAGCTACATCACTGTATATCTCAATTTGGTACGGTTGGGACCCCATGCAGAGAGCTGGGAATAGTCTGTTTGAATATGTTTTCTTGGAGCTACACTTACAGCCCAAAACATTTATCAAAGCAGAAACAGTGGTGTTGTTTCATAACAGAAACTTTGCATGCCTGGAAGCTTTTATACAAGGACTTACTGTGGCAAATATTTGATGTTTTTTAATATTCCAGCCTAAGCAAATGAAACATGTATGTACTGCTGTACTGGAAGGACGTGATTCTGTACCTGTCGCCTTCATGTGACAGTGTGTTCACTCTACTTGTCAGCTCTGCACCACATCTCACCCCCAGTCAGTGCTCCCAGCCTCCCACCCCTTTATACACAATGTTTTTCTCTCTCCCTTTTTTTTCATACTCACTGTAGTCTCTCCAACTCTTTCACATCTACTTCCTCATCCTCTGCATCACTGAGCAACTCCTCCTCCTCCTCTCAAATCCATCGCCCTTGCTCTCCTCTTCCTCTGTTCCTTTTCTGCCTCTCTCCCTCTTTCTTTGTGTCCCTCTCTCTCTCTGCAGTAAATGGTAATTGAACAAACAGGGTGGTGGAAAAGAGCTGCAGAAAAGATGGTTATCTTAACTCCACATGCCATGCATCCAAAATTAGCCCCCTCCCACCTTCTCTATCTCACTCTGTTCTCCTCTGCTCTGCTCTGACAGTATGACATGTATGCAGTCCCACAGCATCGTCAGCTTTGTGTATTAATGTTGGAGGACAGCCCAAGTGAGAGAGTGTGCATGTGTGTCAGTGTCTATGTGTGTGAAACTGGGATTTGCCGTGCCAGCACATTTCCAGTCCTAAAGATACCAGGTGACAATGAAAGATGTCAAGCACATAGAAGAACATAACCTAAATCTGCACAAGAGAAGCAGGTGCTGCATGAACTGTCCAGATACAGCAGCACATGTGTAATGCCATTTAAATAAATAAAGATACAAATATGTGAGATTAATGGAGCTTCCATGTGAGAAAAGGACAATGTTGTCACTAAATCTCTTTCAAATACACTGGATAGATTCACTAATGACATAATTAATTTGCTAGGTTAATGCTTTCAGGTCTTACTGTCACCCAAAGCAGCTTAATCCATCAACCCTGCTATCAGGATTTATTTTCATCACAGTGTGGTTAAAGTAAACAAAAACAGCTTTACTGTCCTGACCATTGCCATATTATGAGATGTGTTCAGCTATAACTCAGGAGACATCGCTATTAAAAATATTTTATGGCTGACTCTTTATCTTTTATGTACAGTATGTATGTGTGCATGTTTGTGAATTCGTAAGTTTGACCTTATACGCTTTTCATCATGGCAGAGATAATATAAAATGTCCACTATGTACTTAGTCATTTATTCCCTATGTGCTGTTTTTTGGACTGCATGCCCATTTCTCATATGGGTTTCAATATGTTAAGTGCACCAAACAATGAAGGTACCACCTACTCATTACATTTAAACACTAATTCAATTAACTTTGGCTGCAAAGACTGCAGGAATAATAAGTCACTATCAATATTTGACCTCCATTGAGAATAATGACCTTGCTCTTAACAATGACATGTTGCACATCAGGGGTGAAAGCCGCGTAGCAACACATTATTTAATGGGCGAACTGTGGTTTCACATCACCACTTGTTTAAACCAGATCCAAATTAATTAATGCAAACATATTTTTGCATGGCCTCCACCTCACCATCATAAACCTTTCCTTTCTGTTTTCCACAAGTCCCTTTTTGCAGCCATTATGTTAAGATTTCTGTTGGTACTCACTAAAGTCGCCATTTAAACACACATTCATGCACACATGCGCACACACTATCACCCTCCTCTCTACCCCTCAGGCACCCCCTCCTCCACTAACACACCATGAAATCTCTAACACTCACAACACATTTACATGACATTAACGCTGAAGTGCTATAAAATTGGTGCTTGAATAGCAACTGCAGAGATCTTTTGTTAGTGTGTGTGTGTGTTGTGTGATAGCAAATCACAACAGGAGATTCAGCACCCATTTACAGTGTGCTGATTGTCAAAACAACTATTTCCCAATGGCCTGTAAAATGGAAAGTGTACATGTGTGTGTGTCTGTGTGTGTGTGTGTGTGTGTGTGTGTGTGTGTGTGTGTGTGTGTGTGTGTGTGTGTGTGTGTGTGTGTGTGTGTGTGTGTGTGTGTGTGTGTGTGTGTGTGTGTGTGTGTGTGTGTGTGTGTGTGTGTGAGTGTGTGTGTGTGTGAGTGTATGTGTTTGTGTGTGTGAACATTACTACGTCGGAGTTGAAACTATAGTGAAGTCCTCTCGTCGGATTGTAATGATCTCCTGTGGTCTCCCGTGTGTTGCTCTGGGATTAGCATGGTAATAATGGAGCATGTTCATGTTGACACACACTGTTAGTCAGATTGATGTGTTTGTTTGAGCGGTGCAGAGCTACACAGTTTTACACACCAACAGACTGCATTAGCCACTTCTACTAATCTGGGACTTAATGGCTGTCCCCAACGTTGTTCATATACCCAATGTTTTATTCAAATGCTTGCCGGGTCCGTTTGTAAAGTGTTGAGATCTATCACTGTTACTTTCCCTTACACACACGCTCTGTCCAAATCAATGTAGCGGCGTCTGAAGAGGTAGTTTATCACCAGCAATTATTCTCCAAGTAATACCCTCTCTCGTCTTCGTTCGGACCGAGCAAATGGGAAAAGTCAGAGTTTCAGATTCAATGAATATTGATGCAGCCCCTAAGGCCAATGATGACATATGTCCACGTGTGTGTGTGTGTGTGCGCGCGCGTGCGTGCGCGACAAAGAATGTCAGCTGGTGGTTGGTATCTGCAACGCTATAAACAGTGACAGGAAACAAGTCTTAATTTCCATTTCACTCCCTGATTTTTGTCCAGGCAGTAGCTCAAATTCCAAAAATGTGTATAATGCTTGAATATAATGTGCAAAGGTTGCAATGTCAGTTGTTTCAAGGATTCTATATTTGCCCACATGCGCATACAGTCATGGCATCATAGTTAAAGATTTGCTCGTGTACATCTTTGAGGTCTTATTCTGGGTATGCGTGGCACGGCTTGACAATTAAAATAACTATAAGCTCTGTTGCAGTTTGCATCTGCAGCTTGCGTGCTTGTAAATGCCATGTGCATCTGTTCAGGCCACTGACACTGTGGACAGAGTGTGCTAGCTGCTGCTTCACTGCTGCTAAAAGGACAGACAGATGTGACGCTCCAGTGATGACGACAACAAACCATTATGTAGCCTTTCCTGTTACTGCCCTTCGTGCTGCAAGCATCCCACGCCCACCCCCTTTATTCTCATCTCGCTCCATCCTGCTATCAGAGTCTCAGACTGCGGCAGCACAGGGCACTGGGACGGAAAATACAGTAATTGTTTCTGACGAAAATAAAGGGGCGCAGTGAGTGGGTGATGCTAAAAGAAAGAAGGGGAGAGGGAAGAGTAAATAAAGGAAAGAGAGGGAGATGGAGATTTAGAGCAGACCATTTCTAAGGTCACTGTGCTGCTGTACAGGCTCAGGGGAAACTTGTAGCAAATAACAGCCCCACTGAGAACTCATGATTTTGATGTGAATGAAAAGGAAAGTTGGGAAAAAGAGAGTGAAGATGGAGAGATGGAGAGAGAGAGAGAGAGAGAGCGAGCGAGCTGGGCTGTACCATAAAGAGTTTCACCTTGTTCTGCACCATGCACACACAGCATCCCAGCTGTCATCCAGCTTAGCTCTCTTTCTCCATCAGGGCCGGTGGGGACATGCATCATTCATGAGCAGGGACTTATTTGGCTGCGTCATCTCCTCACATAACTGTCAATAACTTTTTCTGGCTCTGGCTTCACCTTTACTCAGGCAGCAGGGTGCATTGGATGCACACTAAATGTTCTATGACATAAAGCTATTTTTTCCCTAGACAGAGAAAACTGCAGGATGCTGCTTTAACACTAGGCAGTTGGTAACGATTTATTTTTCAACAGGACTAGCTCAAAATTAAGCTATACTTTATAAGAGGTTGTTTGATATCGCAGTATCTTAAAAGGATTAAATAGAAGCAACTAAGTAGTCAAAAAGACAATGTATCTAAACACTCAATTTGCCATGCAACCACGAAGAGAGTGTAATTTGAAAGGGTAATTATCTAAGACTTTCCATGTCCTGCCCCCAGCACACTTTTCGCCCAGGCTGTCCTCTTCCCTGTGTCGCAGCCTGCTGTGTCGCTGCCTGCTGTGAAGGTCACCCTCCCTGCAGCTATGGATTACACAGGCGCGCACAGTCAGGCAGAATACGATATTGCCCTTGAGGGGAGGTCTGAGGCCCGGCTGGCAGCGACAAGCCCTGTGGAACTTCTGGACACATCTACTCTAGTCAAGTGCTGAAAGGTAGAAGGGTAGAAAGAGGACAAATAAGGCAACAGGACATGAAGATGTAAAAACGATCTCTCTATTGCGGTGTAGACAAAAAGGACATCAGTGTGTTCCAACAAGGTGTCAGAGACTTCGTCAGAGACTTCTGCTGAATGCTCACTACCAAAGTGTATGAAAAGAAAGAAACCCTCAGATATCAGAGGAGCATTGATGGGCCATCAACAGCGCGAGATGAGTCACAACACTCCCAGCAGGCACAAGAGGGAATCTAATCCCTTAGTCTTCATCAGGTGATATCAAAGGGCCTTCAAAAGAGCATTCTTCACTCTGTTTTCTAGCCTGAATTCAAAGGGAGGGATGGCACCTTTTATCCTGCAAAATGGTGCAGTGAGGGTCAGTTTTCCTTTGAGTGGGACAGGAGCCATTTGACAACAGCTCTCTCTGGAGTCATGCCACTGTTTAGAGGTCAGAAGAGACAAAGCGATATAGGCACGCACATACACACTCTTGGCAGATCCTGGCTATGCTGGCTCTACTCTTCCCACTGTGACCTTAATTTGTTTTGTCTTGAGTATGAGTACCCACCGGGCAGCTGATGCACCTTGAGGGAACAAACTGACAGGATGTGTAAGCATTATGAACATGTGGGTCTGAGCATATGTGGGAGAAAGACAGAGATAGAAAGAGGAGGGTAAAGACTGAGAAAATAAAGAAAAAGTGCATGTATTGCTGTGCATGTGGTGTAAGTGTGATTCACAGGAGAGCATGCGGCTGTGTTCACATGCTTAAGCAGAGGAGACAGGAAGAGGAGAAGCCGAGGCTGGAAGAAGTGGACGCAGGGCCACCAATAAAAGCTAAGGAGCACAAGCTGTCCCACTGCCGGCTAATCCTCTAATGAAGATTTGTGGCGGAGGCTGGCTGGTGATTATTGGCCCAGCACAAAGACAAAAACCATCTTCAGTGCTACTGTAAAAACAATCTCACATTTACGCAAGCCATCACAGGCACAAATGAGAAAATGTAGGATGGAGGCAGAAACCCTACTTTTACAATGTATAAGGGCTGGCTACTGCTGTACTTCTACATGCTGTTACATGCCCGAGGTTTCTTTAATAAGCAAACCCACTACAAGCCAGAACATTAACCGACATTATTCAGATGTGAAAAATGCAATGTGAAGTGGCTTATGTTTATGCTGTTATTCCTGTCTCATTGGGCCAATTGCAGCGATTCCAGCTATGCTAATTTTATGGAAATGCTTGTTTCCTTTCCTTCCTCTCTGCCTCTGATTTGTTACAATTCATCAGTGCTCTTTTGAACCACATCAGCAGCCACTGTCTGTGTTTCAGTGTTAGCTGAGAGCTATGTTAAAGCAGGAGTTCACCCATCCGTGTTTCACATTATACCGACTACTACTGCATCAGAAGACACTAACAGGAGGGGAAATGTACTCTACTAAATGAACATAAGAACTGACATTAAAGAAAAACCAAATTCCTCAAGTACAAAAATGTGAAGAATTCTAGCAACAAGATACAAACAAACGTATAGTAACAGACTGTGAACAGTTGACCTCAGATACTGCATTACCCCTTTGTCCCTTACAGCCTTCTAATCCACACCTCTGGCAACTCACCCTCCTGATCCTCCCTCCCTCCCTCCCTCCTCCCCACGCTGCCCCTAGGCAGGTGCAGGGAGCTGTGGTGCAGGTCCTGGCAGAGCCCCTTCTCCTCCTTCCCTAAAAACTGTTCCTCTCTCTCTCTCTCTCTGTGGGGTAGGGCAGCTTGTTCAGAAAAGGACTTGTGTGGAGACAGGTGTGCATACCTGACGCCTGCACCAAGCCCAGCGCCACGTAAATCCCATACCTGCTATCGAGGCTTCACTGACTCAGTTATATCTGTCAATGGGCAAGATACAACATAGGGCAGGTCTGAGCTCAAACTACTTCAGTTTTATCACCACGCTTTTCTGCATCACATCAGCCACCATAAAAAACCACACTGGAACAGATTTAGTTGACAGGTGGGAAGCGTTAGGGTGGAGATTTAGGCTATTTTGAGCTGTTCATGTAACATTAAGGCTTACAAGCTAGCGCAAGGATTCTAAGAAGCTGAAGCTAGTACGGTCTTTCAGCCTGTGTGTCTGCATGTGGTAGGAAGGTGAGGGATGTTAGGAATGCTGATGTCACAGAGGAGATGTCCTTGTGGTAATAAATAAAAAAGTTCATGCAGGGCTGTAGGGTGAAATTCCCAATAGTGTCTCAGATATACTTCTCACATTTCCTCTTTGAATGAGTCAGATGATACAGACAGACTGCAGCTCAATGCATTAATGTTGGAAGGAAGCATCTATTCCTCCCCTTAGGCCAGCTTTAGCCGAAAGATCGTCACCCTACCCCGTATCCAGTCTCTCGCTGTTTGCTCATTTCCTCTCTGCCTTTATCCCTTCAATGCTCCCTTAAGTCTCTCTCCTCCTACACAACTTGCTCAATCCCGCTCTACCATTCTTTGGTTGCTCCATCAACTTTCTCCTCCTTCTTCCCTTTGGCTTCCTCCTCTCTATCCATGCACCTGTGAATTGACCTTGCCGCATCTCAAGGAGAATTGATTTCCCTTTTGGTCTTTGTGTGAAACCCTATCTCAACAGCACTCGGAGGAGTTTCCTCTTCCCCCCAGAGCCTGATGGAGCTAATTCTCTTTCATGAGGACACTTTTAACTCCATTTTATCCGTCTGCCGTTCTCCCCCTCTCTACCCTCCACCCCCTCTTCTACTCCTCTTCTCTTCTGAGCAAACAGAAATAGAGCAAGCATGATTAATGCAACATCTATCGATGCCAAACGTAAGCTTTGCTCAACCTTTTTATGCCTTGCCGCTGGAAATTGTTATTCATGCACCCTCCAACGCTGTTACTGAATTATCGCATTGGTTGATCAATAAAGCAGTTTGACTTTTGACTTTTAATGAGCAGAAAAAGAAATGACAAGGGCTGTATTTAAGATGGACTGAACATGCTGCTGTTTTCTACCTTTGCAGCAGCATGATTTCTCCTTATAGAAAAGCAATATGAAATGCACCTGGAAATAATACAGTGTACCATACAAACAAAAAGGGTCAAGTAAGAGTGCATTTAAGGCTCGTTGATGTGTGTGTTTTCATATCCCTACAGTGCACCCCTCACTTGTACAACATGTGCAATTCTAAACCTGATTAAGTCCATAAACATTGTTGGTCTCTGGACTATATTTGAGTCACAGTAAAAAAAAAAGTCAACTCTGCCATATGTACAAAACATATAGACATATAGAGGATCGAAAGGCCGTTTCCCTCACATTGAGATGTAACAGTATCAAAAACATCTGTGAAAACGGTTTAAAGAAAAACTATGATAAACAACTAATGTTTTTCATAGAATGCAAATTAAGATTTAAGGATGTTTAAGTAATATGCCATGCACAGGATGAATAGTTTGTTGTTGAGGCAAGTATGATATGCCTTAGTATAAAAAAAGCCTTTGGACAGGTATGTCACTGAGCTGTCCTATGTCTATCTCTCTAAATTCCTTTCTGTTATAGGGAGAAGACAAAAGGAATGTTGTGCACACTTGATAACAATGCAAGCATTCAATAATAAAACCAGATTTTTGGTCTCTAGAGATTTATAAGAGGCCAAATGTTTGACACAAGGTAATCCAGCACATGCAAGGGCAAAAGAGTGCAGATGTGCTATGTCAAAGATGAACATTTAGTAAATAGTCTGTTTTAGACAGTAACTGTTACAAATGACTAATTGATTGATTACAAATCTGGGGAACATGAATTTTATTTGAGTCTTTATATTTTTTTATGCAAGACTTTTACTTGACTATAATATTCTACTTTTATTTTATTAAAAGATGTTAATACTTCATCCAAATCTTAGACTCTTTGTAGTTCCCAAGATCTAAATGCAGGAATTTCCGAGAGAGACATTAACAAAATAAAAGGCAATTGAAAATAAAAATCTTAAAAGGATATGTCAGATTCTTTCAAGTATTGCAAAGACATCGGTAAAGTAGATGATGATTATTTCAATAGAGGCAATAGTGGCTTTTTGCAAACCCTAGAGAGCTGCAGTGTGAAGAACCAACTGTGCCTCTTTCCACTCTGTGATCAGGGCGACTGTTGAAGCATACAGAACATTTTCCAGGCTTCAACTCCCAGGTGTCTTGTAGCCCCAGGAATCCACGCAAGTAGTCAGCCAGGCTGCCTTGGTGAATGCACTAATGTGACACCAATAATCACACACAGGTGCATTTTTGTGCATCACAGGGTAACAGCAGCGGGCTGTTAGTGGAAGCAGGTGAATGCACTGGTGTGTGTCGCGTAAACTGAACATTTTATTTAAGTGTATGAAAGTACTGCATCATGTTTACATTTAGTGTGTACAAAAAAAAGACCTCCACTCAAATAAAAAACAAAAATTAAACCATGTACGCTTTTGCAAAGTTCTGCCTTTACTTTTTTAGTGAATAAAGCTTAAAGGTGGGGTAGGTAATTTTGGAGAAACCAGCTTGAGTGTGCTAGAATTTGAAAATACACAACCGGAAAAAATCTGCCACTTCCTTACAGAGCCCCTCCTCCAACACACACGAACACACACATGACCAATGAGGGCACGACACAAGTTTGTGCACAGATGGAAGGCTGACAGACAGGTAGGCCATCCAGTTATTTTAGCCCGGCCGGCTCAAATGATTGGTCGTGCTTTTTACAGCGCTACGGCTTCCACAGATGATTTTTTTATGGATTTTTTGTCAAAGCACTTAAGATATTCATTGCTATCGGGATGTTAAGAGCATTCCATGGAATATAACAAGAAGTGTATCTCGAGCCGGATTCTCAAACGTACCTACTCCACCTTTAACAGAGGGCACTGCAGTGGGAGTCAGATCTGAACAGACACCTCCACCTGCTCTATCTGTCCAGATGCAGCGAGGATTGTGTGTCCCCCTCTCCTCCTGCTCAACTCTCCCCCAAGTTCACACCATCTATCAAATGTCACCATCAGCCCCTAGTGGCTCCCTAGCAACCCACATATGAACACACACACACACACACACACACACACACACACACACACACACACACACACACACACACACACACACACACACACACACACACACACACACACACACACACACACACACACACACACACACACACACACACACACACACACACACACACACACACACACACACACACACACACACACACACACACACACACACACACACACACACACACAATGGGTTGCCTTCCCACCAGTCCAATAACAGGCCTATTTATTAGAGTCTCTTACAGACGGTATTGACAACCTGCTGACACAGTCACTCCAGCATAAACAAGTGGAGCAATAAAGAAGAGAAAGGAGAGGAGGGGAAGAAGTGAGAGAACTGTTGTAGTGGCATGACGGAGGAGTCCTCTCCACAAACCAGGAGTGAGCAGGACATAAAGAAAGAAGTGAGAAGAAAACAAGTGCTTCTTTTATTGCCAATTATACCTATCCACATGCATAGACCCACATCATCACACACAAACAATACAGGTTTCTTTCAGATGAGTTTCACTGTGACCTTGCACACTAGATCACTTCTGGGATATGTGATCTATTTTAAATTAGGATTATTGGAATAATTATTTCTCAGTGAGTGCAGTGCCACATTGAGGAGCTATTGAAAGGTAAACTGGGTCAAGTGCAGTGAACTCTACTCTCATCACAAAGCACTAATCACAATCGCCCAGGCGCTTGTCAGAAGAAATGTTCTGAATGAAAACAGAATATTCTGCATAACAAACAACTAGCTGCAATTTAGAGCCAGTGTCCCTGACGCTATGAAAACAAAGAGTGCACATTGAGTTTTAACTAAACAACCAATTTCGCCTTGAGTTTGCAGATTAGTTAAGTGATAATTACAGTTCACAGGTGCCAATGTTTCATTGCGGAAGGCACAAATTCATTTTGCACCAAAGTCTACCAGTTATATCTTGGATATGCAAATAAGCCGAACGGAAAAAACTGTGCCATGCATACCAGATATCTTGCTCATTAAGAGCTATAATTACTGTGTCAAATTGACATAAACAAAGAGAGCAAATGAAAATGGGAGTGAAAAACTGCTGACGTGCTCAAAGACGCATTCTCCTGTGTCTCTTTGAGCTGAGTGCAGCCCTTTAGAGGAGGGGGGGGGGGGGGGGGGGGGGGTGGGTGCAGAGCTCGTTGAATAGAATGAGCAATCACTATGCAGACAGGTGAACAGATGTTATGAAGACAGATGGGGCTGTAGTGGGCACACAGACAAAAAGACAAAGAGACATATAGACTGCACGGCCCTGAGCTCCGGAGGTCAGCTCTGACTTCAACAGACAAGAGAGGTAAGACAATTCAAACATTAACTCATCATGACTGAGGTTCCCCAGAAAACTTTGGGATGGAGGTGACAAAATGTCTCAGGAATGTTTGTCCGACCATCATCATGTGTCACTTTGGGTGACAGTGAGAAGACATTATAGACGCTTCTTATCTAAAGCGGATTCCATACAGGAGCTCCCTCCAGGCGAGCTGAAACGGTGGGAGGATTTTGTTTAGACAACATGGCGGCTAATCACAATGACTCCACAGTCAATCGAGAAGCTCTACGTCAACGGGAGCCCGGCGATCATGTTCTCTATTAGCTTTCCATTGTTCTCTTGCAGCTTGGCTCTGTTGTCTGCCTAGATAAAATGCACAAACATTTAATACGCAAATGCATACACTGCATCAGCCCCATACCCCCAACTTGGTGCAGAGCCCATGTCAGGCAGAGAGAATTGCTGGCTGCACGCGGCTTTGTATAAAGCTCACGGTACAGCACAACCACACATCCGTTGCTATTATCAGCATCAGGACTGTCATCGCTATCACAGCGGCCAAAGACCTCTGCCAGGGGCCCGGGTTGCCTACAAAGCTAGTTATCATGGACTACTGGATACAACGAGAAGGACAGAGCCGCACTGGGAAAGGTTGTTTTCTCAAGGTCATACAAAACAGGGGACAGGGAAAGACTAATAGCCATACCGACACAGCTGGAATGAGGGGATGTGGTTTACCCTGGCGTACTCACACCTGAGCTCACATATCACATTTTATTATCAATTTGTTTTTAATGATATATAGTGCCATGTGTCTGTGATATGATATCACAGCCTTGCAGATTTATATCAGTGAGCTGAATCAGGAAATGTGCTGATTGGAGGTCCAGATCAGCCAGCATCCAAATTGTAAAGGTCATTACAATGACATTACCCTTTTCAGAGGAGGAAAGCCAGAAATGTCAAATCACTCAGCAGCCACATCATCGCTCAAATAGAGCAGAATGCTAGGCACTGGAAAATCTCGGAAGTAATGCAAGAAGATTCCTATCTAAGTGACATCTTAATGAAGAAAACTCTAGGTCAGCTTTTTTGGCAGATGTTGTGAAAAATACACCGATTTGTTGAATCTGAGCCACAGTACATTACCACTGTTTAAACATCATTCAGTCTGCGGGGTGTACAACGGACGTACATATTTGGAGCATTTGGAATTCATGGTGCAACAGAAGTCACATTCCATGTTTTATTACTGCTAAAATAACTGTAGTGCTAACAGGTAAAATAGACGCACTTTAATAACTACCCTTCGCTCAAACCATTGCTCTCATAAGCTAGTCTACCTACTGTTTGTTAAAGTGAGACAGCTGGGTGAGGGCTCATCTCAGCCAAATATCATTTACGGGAGCAGCTACCACCTGGACTCTGATCAAGACAGTGCTTGTCTAACTGTTAAATGAGGCTCAAGACAGGAAAATGTTCCCTTTTGTCTAGTGGCATAAACTAAACAAAGTAAAACAAGTAACAGGGAAAATTGTAAGAAAGTTATCTATTTAACATAAACTTTACTAACTCAATTTGAGCCTTTAGCTCACAGGAATCTTTCAATGTGCACACTTCAACTCCCATCTCGCACACCTCCGGCAACATGACTCCCTATAACCATTAGAGATGTTTGCTTAAAAAATATGTCTGCCGGGAGAGCACAGGAGCAGAGCTGCGTCTGAATCAGCTCAGGCATGCGTTAAAACCTATGGTTAAAATAAAGTGGCAGAGAACACAGCAACACACACAGTTGAAACAAATGCACTCACTTTCACCTCACAGTCTCACACACATACACAAATTAGAAGATGATTACAAGCTGACACGCGTTGCTTATTAAACACGTACACGCATGTTCTTTTTTATCCTATCCTCAAAGCAGCACACCCAGGGTTGTTTGCTGGACTTACAAGCTCCCATCCCCAGTCAAACAAGCTGACTATGTAGAGCACAGAGACAACACAGAATCCCCTCTCTCAGACACGGCCACTATGAGACCAGAATACTAAAGAAGAGAGTGCTTGGTGACTAAGAACAAAACAACCCTGTTAAATATCTAAAAGCTAAACTATGCTGTAAACCAAGCGCCAAATAGTTTATGTTTGTCTTAACTTTAATGGCATTTGTGTAATGACCTGTTTGCTTATTATTGGTAAGCAGGTTTAAAGGAATGGTTATGAAGAAAAGTGGAACAAATAACCTAAAGAAATACAAATGAACTCAAAGAATTCTGTCAGAATTATTTGTATAAATTTGCAATTTATCAGTTATCAGAAGGAAGGTATGAAACCATCTTGGTCACTTCTTTTAGCAGGACATGGCGCCTGGTCACGTGACCAAACATCCTATAATGACACAGTCCAGACATAACACTTTGACCTTCCCTGTCATCACTCACACCTGCCATATTAATGGCACACTAATATTGTAATTACACCGATAACCATGATTTAAAGGTTCATCCCAATGCTCAGTATTGACAGATGTCTGTGTGGAATGAAAACTAAACAGAACACACTATTAATAAAGAGCAGCTGGTGTCCAATTTGAAGTAGGGATTAGTGATCATGATTGACCTCTCTAAAATCCTGTGCACCGAAAAGCTTAAACTCACCCAAAATCATGATGTGTGTTGCCTTTGGTGTCCCTGGGTTGACAAGTGTTCCCTCACTGCCCCCGTCTCGCCTGATTTCGCCAAGAGACAATGGCTCCAAAATCTCTTTTCAGAGTTCCTCTCCACACTCCAGAAAGAGGCAACTCAGAGAGGCAGCACTAGATGTGAGGAGAGACTGCTGCTGCTGCTGCTGCTGCTGCTGCACATGCCGTCCCTTGCTTCTGCTCTCTCCAGGTGAAAAGCTGAGTGTGTGTGTGTGTGTGTGTGTGTGTGTGTGTGTGTGTGTGTGTGTGTGTGTGTGTGTGTGTGTGTGTGTGTGTGTGTGTGTGTGTGTGTGTGTGTGTGTGTGTGTGTGTGTGCGTGTATGAGAGAGACAGAGAGAGCACAAGTGTGTGTATGTGTGTGTGGAGGAGGGGGGTCCAGCGTTTCTGCAGTTGTGGCTCAGGTAAGTCTGAGGACAGTATGGAGGGGGTTAGTAGCAGAGGACAGAGAGAGAGAGAGAGAGAAGAGGGGAGTCTGAGAGAGAAGGGGGAGCCTAAACTGTGGCAGCCAATCACAAGGGGAGGCTACAAAGCCAAGATCTTCTTCTCCACAGCAGTCAGGAGAAATTGCAGTGGTCTCCAACATACAGCTGTCAAACGGTTTCTTCTTAACGGTGTCATTTCACGGCGAGCTCCAGGGGAGAGGTCTTCAATTCACTGTAAAGCCGACGTCTGATTTGGTCTCTCAGTAAAACACAAACTCCCTTTCCCACTCTGGCTGTTTCTCCTCTCTATGCTTCTTGTTTCTGGGGTTGGGTATAACCTACAGGCACCTTACATGCCTCTGCTCTGATTGGTGGCAGCCTCGACCAATGGCAACAGCAGCAGACACTTGTCATCATGCAGAGTGGAAGTCATGAAGGAGCGACGGAGCTTGACAGGAAATGTCTTCTCCTCCAACCACTGTAAATCCCTTTAATTTCCCCTATTTTCTCCGCGATCTCCGCCTGATGGAGAGCTTGATTGTCAGATCTGTTTATGTGTTGTTCTTAATCCAACCTCTCTATCCTTTGACTCCACATGTATGAGGACTTGTTAAAGGATTAACCTTTTATCTGTCTGGCTCTGTCCTTCTCCCTTTTCCTCCCTCCATTTCTTAACCTGCCCAGGCAAGGTTACGCATTTTACCAACCACTATTTTCATCAAAGGGATGGAATTTAGACTGGGAGTGGAAGGGGGGCGGCAAGTAGAAAGCAGAGATGGAATAGAAAGCGACAGAGCGGAGGAAGCAGAATAAGGAGGGGCAAAGATTAAACTAAATACAAAGTGACAGAGGAATGAAGAGACCTGGAGTGACAATAAAAGACAACCGGGAGGATGCAATACAGAGACTAAGACAGACCGAGTCGGACACAGCAGACGGGCTGCAGAGAATTAAACTGTGGACCAAAGCAATGCAGCAACTAATTGGAGAGTAGCTTTACAGGCAGCTTCTTATGTTCCACTTCCTCCACACCAAGAAACCACTCAAACAACGTCTGCTGTCATGCCCAAGCATGACTCTTTCACTCTCCAGTTCCCCCTGTGAAGAGGCAAGATAGCCAGAGAGAGACCTTTAAAAATCACACAGCCACGATGTAATTGAGGAGCTCAATGCTTAAGAAAAGGCTTAACAAAACTGTCAAAAAATTAATCCCCTTGGGCAGGCATGCTTGCAAACACACAGATACAAACACGTGAGCCCTGGGGCTACAGAAAATGCTGCCTGATGTTCATATAGCCTCCTCTTGTCCTGCTCTCTCTTTCTCTTTTCCATACCCCCCCCACCCTTCTCATGCTCTCAGGCTGAGGCTGTGAGTCACAGGGTGTTGGAGTGAATACTAAGGAGGCTGGCTGACACCTCCAATACCTCTCCGAACAGCAGCTCTACTGCACATATTTACACTGTTGTATGTAAACATTGGTAGATTTAGGGGCCACAAACACCCACACAAAATCTTGCAGATTATAAACTTATATGGTGCTCTTTACAAAGGTGAAAAAACCTACACCATTCAAAACCGCTACCAGTGTCTAACACCTGCGGCAGTAATAAGCAGATTTACATAGAAAAGAATGAACTCACAGAAGTGGAACAAATATTTGATAGTGCCAAAGGATAAACACACACATCAGAAAAGGAAGTTGTGCCTGTGGCCCCTGGGATCAAACTCACAAACACACATAGTGTCTTCAGGAAATGGACTGGGCGTTGAGAATATTAGTTTTTGAAAATGGGTCACTTCCAGCTGTAACTAAAGTTATCATCAATACGGCTATGCGTGCAAGTCCTTCCATGAGCATTTGTGTGTGTGTGTGTGTGTGTGTGTGGGTGTGTGTGTGTGTGTGTGTGTGTGTGTGTGTGTGTGTGTGTGTGTGTGTGTGTGTGTGTGTGTGTGTGTGTGTGTGTGTGTGTGTGTGTGTGTGTGTGTGTGTGTGTGTGTGTGTGTGTGTGTGTGTGTGTGTCAGCAAAAGAGCTGAGATAGGGTTTCCTCATTAGTTGTGTTGGTATCAATAATTCAGAGCGGTCCTTGTTGGCGTTCAATGGGCCGAGTGCTAATGTGCTGTCGGGCCAACGGGGGCCCAGGGCCCCGCGCCACTTTAATGGATGTCATGATGAGAGGGTGAAATCGGAGCAAGGAGATCCTGTATCATCCATAGGTAAGAACGGGGAGGGGGTCAGGGGACAGCGCTGTGGGAGGACAGATGGCATTATGGGACAGGTAAATTAGAGAAGTGATGGACAGAAACAGAAAGAAGAAAAAGGGAAGAGGGGAGGACATTTGACTATTTAGTCCCTCCATTTGCTATTGGCTACCGATCAATGGATGATGTGCAGAACTCTTTCAACTTTGAATGGGCAGACATCATGAGACCTAAGTGGCCACAGGGGGTACTGTATCTCAAATGAACTAATATTATTTAATTTACATTCACTTGAATTGCTAGAGCTACCTTGCTCACAAATGCCTTCAAACGTGAGTAGAGTATCTGGTAGCGCTTTTTTTTCCAGTTCTGTAGCCAAAAGAATTTCCGGGAAAATATTAAAGAACAGTTCGAAACACTAATTTATTATCATTTATATATGTTGAACTGTATGATGAACAAAGACAAATTGTCCATGTTTTGTTCGTTAATTTTAATGAAATGTGAAAAAGATTTCCATTTACTATTAAAAACGAGTAAAACAAAAACACTGTCAATCAAAATACAATATGTTGGCCCTGAGATGAAAATCACTGGACAAATCACAATAACAAAATAGAATGGACGGACAAATTAACCTGTATTTCACTAAGCTTTAGGGGACGCCAGTACAAGAAAGGCTCCAACTTTAAGACAGCAATATGAAACATACAAGTCTTTCATTTTCTTTCTTATTATGCTATGTCCAATATGGTTGAGGTTTGCTCCTCTGGGCCATCATATTGAATGATTGGGAGGGAGGTGGAGGAAGTCCAATGGAATCCACTAACGTACATGACTTTCTCACCTTGCTACTTGAGCAAGACAATACTGGTCAGCAACCTTTTCACCCACAAACACACATGCAGACAGGCTTGGTTTTGTTATTTGTGTATTGACTTATCCTCTGGAGGCTTATCCTACCATGACCTTAAGTACCACATGGCCTTTACTCTACCTTTGCCCTCAGTTTAACATGAGCCTAATTCACTAATACAAAATGGTCACCCTTGATAGAAAACAGCTTTTGTCCAGAGATTGAGGGGAAACCCCTACTGTTTGAATAATACAAGCGAATATATATATAAGTATAAAAGCCAAGAGAGAGGACTCAACAGTCTGCTGAGTATGGATGATGATATGTGGTTAACTTTGCTGCCCTCTGCTGGTCTACACATGTCAACACAGAATTAATTCACTGTAAGCAGACTATTGAAATATGTCTAAATATTACAGCTTTAGTGATCCTGGTATAAGCCAGCAGTCTTGAAAAATGTAAACTGAGAGGCTAGTCTGTTTCTAGAGTCATGTCAACACACGGTTAAATAAGGAAACCAAACAGACGAGGCACAGCTGGTACAGCATTGATGTGCTGTCAGGCTGGAACAGAAATACCTTACTCATGCAGAAAACTATCTTTACATCCGACTTGACAAAGTAGCTGAGGCCAGTATCCTTTCTGAAACTAATGTTATGGGCGGAATGGTGAATTGGGCAAAGTGCACTGAGCCTGAGTGCAGCAGGTCAAATGTGAAAGGATAACTGCTGAGTGTGAAGGATTGATAAGGACTCTGCTGATGTGCAACAACAGCCTGGGATAGATTTATCAAACCTGAGGGAGAAAGACATCAAACTCCTTCATTCATAATTCTGTGATCTGTTTTCTTCATTCTTTCCTGCAAAGAAAAATACACCGTAAATCTACACTCACTGAAATCTGCTAGAGAGACTTTAACTCACTTCCTCACAACAGCTAAAATGCTGTGTCAAATGCGACAGCAGTAGATCATAAATTCTGGTCGTATTTCATAAGCCCGGGTCCGCAGGCGGTATGTTGCTTTCCAGAATTGTTAGTTCACCCTTTTCTTCTTCTGTAGTGTGTTTGTATGATGTAATAAAAAATCTCCCATCCACACCCAGGTAAAATGCTTTCCTTTGGGTATCTGCTGGCACTGTGGTGGGGAATTTAGAGAGTGCCTATGAAGGTCAAAGGTGAGGAGGTAAGGCAGGCCCCAGCATACCTGCACATCCCCGCATAATGTGGCAACGCATCACCTAGAGCTACCACACAATAAATCACACTTCATTAGATATTTAATTCTTAAGAAACTTTAAAGGAATCGTCCTCATATTCACCAAATATTGAGCCTGTTGTGATCACGCTGTATCTAATGGTTACATTGGGAGCACGCATAGCATATAACAAGCCAGCTCAGTACAAATGGAAGGACCTCTGCCTTCCCCTTGAAGTAGCCTGAGCCTGCTAGTCTGACAGCTAGCTGTTGAGCATATCAGTTTTCAGCTGTGAGGGATAATCATCTCACTAAATTTAGACTATTGATCAGGTGTGGACATGTGCAGGAAATGTGGCAAGCTGTACAGTTTGTCTGCTGTGCATTCCTTTCCCACCAGGAAAAACTAATAAATCAGGATAAACATGTTTCGATTGTTACACGTGGAATTTTTGTATCCTTATAAACTAACTCAGGATATTGTTATAAATTAAAACATCCCTTCTCGTAAAAGTGATGATCAAATGATTTCTGAGTGTTTATCACTCTTAGGGTTCTCAGATCAAACGGTGAGCATTTAATAAAACTCTTGGAGAACAACTGATGAGGGATCCCTCTTTGAGGATATACAGACTTGCAAAACCACATAGAATAAAATGTCATCATGGACAATCCATCTCACAAAAAAGTGAATGTTGACTTAAATGGACTTTTTAAAAGGTTTTTTCCAAGCAAAATTGCCACAAATGTGATAGTTTTAGAATCTATGCAAGAATGTGCTGCTCTTCTTGGCATAACATAATTGTAAGTTGAATATTGATGGCTTTAACATTTCCATCAGACAAAACAAGACATTTGAAGATGCCCCTGTGTTTAAAGGATTATGATTTTCATTGCTTTCTGAAATTGTATGAATAAATTAAATGTATTCTGCTTAGACTAAACAATTATTAACAAAAAGCCTAAGCAAAGAATAACACAATGTATGATTTCCTTGTGTTTATGCTCAAGCAACAATTCCATTTCAATAAAGCTTTAAAGAGAGAAAAGGGAATGGAGAGACTAAAGGTTTTTGAGGATGTGTGACTATGTGTGCACAGGTGGGTGTGCCTGTCCTCGCCGGGCTACAGAGATGGAGAATGTTGATGTTGACTGTCACATTCTCACACGTCCTTGACATTTTTACACCAGCACCAGAGGACAGGATGTCTTTCTCTCCAACCACATTCGGATCACACATTTGCGCCATAACCTCTTGCAGTTTGTACTTGTTGAAACTCCTCTCCTATAATTCTGTAATGCTACCCTTATAGACCAAATACTTGAGGTTGACACATTCTTAGACATTATTAGGCAATGCTGTGTGTATTTTAGACAACAGAAATTAGCAGTAATTATCTTCTTAGATAACAGTCTATTTCTAAAACTTGGGACATTCCTTAGCTGAAGGTGATGCGGCAGATGAAAATAATCTCATGATGTCAAGAGTCAATTACATCAGTGGAAGAAATGTAGACACACTTTTCCGACATTAGACATCGTATTTTTATCTGGTTTTGTTGGGACTACAAATTGCAAATGCTGCACTCACCAGCATGAAAACATCAACATTATTATTAAGCCATGCAGGCAAAAGCATACACACACACAAGATTTGCTTCGCCCTAAATGTGCGCTGTTCAGTTTGGGAGTGAGGGCAGCAGATGACAGTTGGAGCTGTCAGGACAGTTTGTCAACTCCATTGGAATATATATATATATGTGTGTGTGTATTTGAGTAAAAAATGAAGACTAAGAATGAAACAACATGTCTTACACAAAGACATCTGAAACGTGTGCATTTTGTGCTGCATCTACAGTAAATGGAATGTATAGCACTTTATCCAGTCCCTACGACCCCTCAAAGTGCTTTAATTACTAGAAGTCATCATATTCATTCACTGTTGGCCACGCCATCGGAAGCAACTCGGGGTTAAGTATCAAGGATAGATCGACATGTTGACAGCAAGGGCTTGGATCAAACCCACAACCCTCTGATAAAAAGACGACAACACACGCAGCAACAATCGCCTCCCATCCACGCATAATGATGTAAACAAAAGCTCACACAATAATCAATTGACTGTACAAACACTAGATGGGAGAACAAAAAGAAGAGTCCCCCACAGAGACAGAACTTTAAAATCGTTTTAAATGAAAGCAGACATATACAGTGGAAGCAGATGGTAATAGGCTCCTTTCTTACCTGTGCTCCACATTGCACCTCTAGTCCTCCTGCCGCCCTCAGTGAGTGACTGATATCTCCGACTATGAGCAGGTACACAAGAAACAACTATTTCCTCAATGAAATCTCTTGCAGCATTAAACAGGTCAGATGAAAGAAAAAAGGCCGGAAAAATCTTCAATTTTCTCAAAAAGATTCCTAGAGCTGTGTATACAAACAACAACCTTACAGCCACGCTGGCAATGTAAAGGACATGTGGAAAAAGAAACCACAAACACATTGACTATCACCCCCCCTCCACCTTTCTACATCCTCTCCCCTCCCTCCCTCCCTCCCTCTTACTCTCGACCCCGTGTGAAAACAAAACTGAGTCCAGTAGCTAATCGGGGCAGAGCTTAATAAGTGAGGACAGTAGTGTCAGAAGAAAGAGATTGCTGAGAGAGGCAGAAGCAGAGAGGCTATGAGAGGAGGAAGAATCACATTTCAATAGAGGCATAAGGAGTACCAAATATCAGGCAAGGTGATTTGTTATCAAACATATCATACAACCAAAATGATCAGTTCAAAAAGTTGCAAAACTGTCTCTCATAACGGACCATAAAGACAGTACATTGACAAAGAACACTTTTTCTACCCTATAAATGGCTTTTATGTGCCCTTTTTGCCAATCTCTCAACTGCACAAACATTTCACTATAGGCAACTGTTCAATATATAGAGGAACAAACAAGACATTTGAAGATGTCCCCATGCTCAAAAGAGAATGTGGTTGTGAACATATAAACATTGCACCTATGGTTCAGCAATGTTGAGAGAAAGAAATTACATGTGGAAAAATGCTGAGTGACAACAGTGACACACACATGTGTAAATTCAGAGCTAGATGTTATTCTACAATGTCTGCAGCCAGCTACCCACCATACAGGCCACTTAGAGCCACATAAACATATCATTGAATGTACAGTCCAATTCACCCCAGGACATTGGCTCAATAAGCTCTTACACTGCAACCCCTCAAAAGCAGCTGCCTATTATACACAAAAAAATGTACACTCTCTGCCTTATAAGCAGGCACACTGCGTCTTAGCACTCCCCCAGGCACTCTACTGGAAGATAAGGTTAGAAGGGGAAAGGGACAGCAGTTTACAGTTGTAAGCACATTTCAGCACCCAGGGGCCTGAGGGGTAGAGTTACAGGAACACACCGAACACCAGGACTGTCCCTTTCTCTCAACAGTAATAAACAGGCTTGTGAAGTTTATACAACACATTTAATCGGACAGTTGGCATTCTGGCTATTATGTCTCAGTTTACTTTTGCATTTCTTAAATATTGCTAGATGTAAACTGCAGTTCAAGACTGAAATAAGAATAGCTTAAATAAGAATGCCTGAAAATGTGTGATGGTTTTGTAGTCATGCATTCATTTATTAATACACATCTGGGATGTGACATTGTTTTTAATATAAGTTGTTCCTCAGACATAAAGAACATGTAGGGTTAAAGTTAATAATTAATCATCACAGCATTAATCTCAGCATCCTTTGGATAGCTAACTGATAACTAGGGCTGCTCAATTAATCGTATTTTAATCGCTATTACGATTTTGGCTTGCAACGATTATGAAAACAACGTAATCGAAATAAAACTATTTTTTATTTTTTTAATTATTTTAAATTATTTTTTCAGTTGAATTATACTTAAAGTTCATGGTAATCAACTGTTAAAAACATACTGTTCAATTTTTTTTCAATAAATGGATGTTTTCAAAGTAAATGGATAATCGTTTTTAATAATCGTGATATCAATTATTGACCCAAATAATCGAGATTATGATTTCTGCCATAATCGAGCAGCCCTACTGATAACAAGACAAAAACACTATACAGCAAACAACATCCTTGACCTTGAGCTTCTCCTATTTGCCAGCAGGGGGTGTTAAGTTATCCAAATGAGGACCACAGTTTCTGACTGCATTTGGGGAAAATTCATCTTCTATCATGCAAATTAAATTGGCAAATATAAAGTAACCTCAGTACATCAGTGGGTGAAGGAAAAATGTATGTTGTATTAAAAAGCCTCAGGAATATACCTGTTTGTCAGCCTGCTACACTTTGTTTTTTGGTTTGCTACGAAATTAAAGGTGGGGTAGGTAATTCACTTCAGAAAGACTTTTTGTTATATTCCATGGAATGCTCTTAACATCCCGAGAGCAATGAATACATTAAATGCTTTGACAATAAAAACATTAAAAAAATGTTCATCTGTGGAAGCCGTGGCGCTGTAAAAAGCACGACCAAATAAGTGGATGGCCTACCTGCCTTTCAGTCTTCCCATCTCGTGCACAAACTTATCTCGTGCCCTCATTGGTCATGTGCGCGTTCGTGTGTGTTGGAGGAGGGGGCAGATTTTTTTCGGCTGCGTTTCAAATTCTAGCGTACTCGAGCTGGTTTCTCCATACTTTTGAGGATGCGTTATTTGTTTCATAATATCCGAGAGGGTAATATATGGAGCTATTTCATGGTCATAAGTTTTGATCATTCAAAAAAAATACAATTTATTTGAAGGTCCAAGTTTTCATCCTGAACTTTGAAAAACACAATGTTGTATTCAAAACAAAAAAAAGTATTTTAAATAATTTTTCAGTTTGAATATTATTTTGATTCAGTTCAGCAATTCTTTTTAATAAAATATTTATTTTCATATTTCACTTTTATATATATTTTGATATTTGAATACTTGTTTTTTTCAGTTTCAGATTTTACGTTTTCAGATTCAAAACCATTCTTTTTTCAGTTTCAAATCTTTTTTATTTTCAGGTTTCAATCTTTTTTCCGCCTTCAGATCGTTTTTCACTTTCAATCTTTTTTTTCGCTTTCAGATCTTTTTTTTCCGCTTTCAGACTTTTGACCCTGATATTGCTTCGGGGGGCGGGGCTTAGTTTGGAACCCTGAGTGACAGCCCTCCATCTGTCATGATGCCTTCATGGATGTTAGGTAGCGCAAGAAATACAACTACACACTTTCTATACACAATACTCCCGTGATTGGTGGTAAACAAAACTGATACCAGCATCAAAGTTCCGTTAAGCGAGCTGTCAAGCATCGTATTTGGCAACAATTAAGGTATAAGAGCAATAAACTGTGCTAGAATCTGAAATCACGTATCCGCAATCAAGCGTTGTTTTTCCCCACTTCCACGTAGCTCCATGAACGCAGCATAGTATTGGCTTGGTTTTTGCGATCAGAATCAGAATACCTTTATTAGTCCCACAGGGATACATTTACATTGTTACAGCAGACAAGAGTCAAAGACAGCTTAATGTTACCTAAAGCATGCATACAAAAAGTATTAAAGATTAAAAAAAGAAATTATATATATTTTTAAAGTTACACATTTTACATAATACACACCCTGTGACCTTTCTGCGGATTTAGCAGCCAGGTATATATTGCACAGTTTTTAACGGCATATATATATTGCACATACTGCAAATATTGCACATAGTTGGTATTTATCAACAAGAGGTGTTATAGTCTGTGTTGTTTTGTGCGGGGTCTACTAGGGACTGTGCTGGTTCTATAGTCTGACCGCTGCAGGAAGGAAGGACCTGCGGTATCTCTCCGTGAGACAGCGGGGGATGGCGTCAGGTCCACCAGAACAACCTGCTGGCTCGTTGCGGATAAATAATTTCACATTCTAACAGTTTATTTGTACTTGATTGTTGCCATCTACGATGCTCAACAGCTCGCTTAACGGAACTTTGATGCTGGTCTCAGTTTTCTAACATCCATGAAGGCAACATGACAGAGGGAGGCCTGTCACTCAGGATGCCAAACTACTCTTTGGTAAGCCCCGCCCCCCCAAGCAATATCAGGGCCAAAACTTTGAAAGCGAAAAAAAAAGATCTGAAAGCGAAAAAAAAGGATCTGAAAGTGAAAAACGATCTGAAGGTGAAAAGCAATGTGAAACCTGAAAAAACAAGATTTGAAACTGAAAAAATAATTCTTTATTTGAATCCTTATTTTTTTCAGTTACATTTTTATCGTTTTCAGATTCAAAACAATAATTTTTTCAGTTTCAAATCTTGTTTTTTCAGGTTTCACATTGCTTTTCACCTTCAGATCGTTTTTCGCTTTCAGATCTTTTTTTTCGCTTTCAGATCTTTTTTTCACTTTCAGATCTTTTTTTTTCGCTTTCAAACTTTTGACACTGATGTTGCTTGGGGGGGCGGGGCTTAGCAAAGAGTAGTTTGGCATCCTGAGTGACAGGCCTCCCTCTGTCATGTTGCCTTCATGGATGTTAGGTAGCGCGAGAAATATAACTCAATACTTTCTATACACGTTACTCCCGTGATAGGTTGGAAATAGAACTGATACCAGCGTCAAAGTTCCTTTAAGCGAGCTGTTGAGCATCGTAGTTGGCAACAATCAAGGTATAAGCGCAATAAACTGTGCTAGAATCTGAAATTACGTATCCGCAACGAGCCAGCAGGTTGTTCTGGTGGACCTGACGCCATCCCCCGCTGTCTCACGGAGAGATACCGCAGGTCCTTCCTTCCTGCAGCGGTCAGACTATACAACCAGCACAGCCTCTAGACCCCGCACAAAAAAACTCAGACTATAACATCTCTTGTTGATAAATACCAACTATGTGCAATATTTGCAATATGTCCATCCATCCATCCATCCATCTTCTCCCGCTTATCCGTGGTCGGGTCGCGGAGGTAGCAGTTCCAGCAGAGAGCCCCAAACTTTCTTTTCCCTGGCCACATCAACCAGCTCTGACTGGGGGATCCCAAGGCGCTCCCAGGCCAGCCAAGAGATATAATCCCTCCACCTGGTTCTAGGTCTACCCCTTGTTCTCTTCCCTAGGGAGGCGCCCAGGTGGCATCCTAACTAGGTGCCCGAACCACCTCAACTGGCTCCTTTCCTTTCCTTTTATTTGCAATATGTGCAAATATGCCATTAAAAACTGTGCTGCTAAATCCGCAGAACTGTTACAGGGTGTGTATTATGTAAAATGTGTAACTTTAAAATATATAATTTCTTTTTTGAATCTTTAATACTTTTTTCATGCATGCTTTAGGTAGCATTAAGCTGTCTTTGGCTCTTCTCTGCTGTAACAATGTAAATGTATCCCCTGTGGGACTAATAAAGGTAATCTGATTCTGATCGCAAAAACCAAGCCAATACTATGCTGCGTTCATGGCGCTACGTGGAAGTGGGGAAGGACAATGCGTGATTGCGGATACGTAATTTCACATTCTAGCACAGTTTATTGCTCTTATACCTTGATTGTTGCCAATTACGATGCTCAACAGCTTGCTTAAAAGAACTTTGACGCTGGTATCAGTTTACCACCAATCACGGGAGTAAAGTGTATAGAAAGTATTGAGTTATATTTCTCGCGCTACCTAACAACCTTGAAGGCAACATGACAGAGGGAGGCCTGCCAGTCAGGATGCCAAACTACTCTTTGCTAAGCCCCGCCCCCCCAAGCAACATCAGGGCCAAAAGTCTGAAAGCGAAAAAAAAAGATCTGAAAGCGAAAAAAAAGGTCTGAAAGTGAAAGACGATCTGAAGGTGAAAAGCAATGTGAAACCTGAAAAAACAAGATTTGAAACTGAAAAAATAATTGTTTTGAATCTGAAAACGAAAAATCTGCAACTGAAAAAAAGGATTCAAATATCAAAATATAAAAGTGAAATCTGAAAATAAATATTTTATTCAAAAAAAATTGCTGAACTGAATCAAAGATAATATTCCACCTGAAAAATGATTTCAAATTCTTATTTTTATTTTTGAATACATCATAGTATTTTTCAAAGTTCAGGATAAAAACTTGAACTTTCAAATAAATTGCATTTTTTTGAATGATCAGAACTTATGACTTTGAAATAGCTCCATACAAAAACAACTCTCAATCGACAAATCTCAATCGCACACATAAACAAACAAAAACATTATAGGCTACCTCATGCTGTCTTGCGGTCGTCCTACATGAAGAATATAACAAACAAACACATCTGAAAAGTGAAGAACGACTAACTGAATAATGATAAAGAGCAAAGCAACATTTTAAAAATCTGTAATTGTGTAGGGGCTCGACCCTCCTACCTATTGCTAGTTCCTGTAGCCTACCTGATATGACCTCGTGTGGGTGGAGTGACGTCCCGTGACCCCAGCCAGAACAACCCCGCCCCCCCCCCCCCTGAACACGAGTTGAATCAGGCCAAATTGGAAACACCTGAGCCGCGTCAGAGCAGCGTCAGCATTAGGATACCGTCCACAATTACACCGTGAAATAACTCGAGTTGAGGCCGTTTTTCTGCTGGAGTTATGACAAGCATAGATGTATTGTCCACCAGGTTTGCCGCCTTTGACAAAATGCATTCCTATGAATCACGCGAACAAAGCTATGTAGACTGGCCATTTAGAGAGGATTGTTACTGCACTCCTGAAAAGGTAAGGACTGGAGGCCTCTGTGTCTCGAGGAATCGCAGCAGTTAATTATAGCATACATTCAGAAACAATTGATTCATAGTTAATTACTTTTTCTTAATTTTGTTTTAATAATGTGGATGAGTAAAGTTACTGTACCTGACGCTTTCAAGAAAATGTAGTGGAGTAAATGACACCGTCATGACTTCCAAAATGTACCTTGTGGAGAAATGTATAAAAAGGTGGAAATTACAAATAAAGTACCATAATATTGTACTGTAGGTACAGTGCTTGCTTGCAATGCTTAAGTTAATGTACATAGTTTCTTTCTGCTACTGGAGTGCACTTAGGTCAGACAGGGCCAACACAAGGTCAGACTAAGTTCATGTGGAATTTTCTTCTATTTCTACTCTGGATGTGTCAGATGGCTCTTAAGATCTTTGAAAACCTTGATGTTCATTAACCTACACATGGCCTCGACTGGTCAATTATTTTTGAAACACCCAAACCTTGTTTACATTCTCAACAGCTTTCATCTAAGGTTGTGACAACTTGTGATTTACAGTTAAGCAGGTGTCAGCTTCAGTTTCATTGCATCAGGTGTCAGGTGCACATAGCCCCTTCCTTTTGCCCACCCTAGTATTTTCATGATGGATGGGCTGCTGGCACCTCCCTTAAGGAGCAACACTCATGCTACCAGCTCTTAACCCCGCAAGAGCCAAATCATCCGAACGTTTACTTCACACTGACACTAATTCCCCTGCAGCTATGTAGTTCTTTTGTTCTTGCACATATCAACTTATATTTGTCATTGAGTTACTAGCTCATAAAACTCTTTATGTTACAGGGTACACATTATGAAATCTGTGACTGATTTGTTTGTCTTTGCAGATGGCCAAGGCTGGGTTTGTCCACTGCCCCAGTGAGAATGAGCCTGATGTGGCGTGCTGTTTCTTCTGTCTGATCGAACTTGAGGGCTGGGAGCCAGATGATGATCCCATGTAAGGAAAGCATTCCTATAAGATAACCCTTTATCTTATATATATCCTGGTGCTTTGAGTCACTGAAGATTATATTTTCTCCTCGGAATCACTGTGTTGCTGTCACAAGACACATTTTTATATAAAGAACATGACCGTAGGTGAATGACAAGAAAAGAGGCTGCCGAAAGATTTAGATTTAATTTCAACATGGGGCAAGACAATTCAAGCAGAGGAGATTTAGCTGTCCTTCCCCAGGCAATTTGGATATTCAAACACCTAATTTCCTGCATTCTGGTTCATTGAAATGCACCACATTATCATTGAATTGTCTTTATTTAAGGGGGAAAAAAAAAACTTCAAGTTGCAGATGACAATTACAAATATAATTAGGGTAGGCCATTCTCTATTTCTTTCAAACATGTATTCTCCTGTAGATAATCTTAATGTTATCCCACATGGGCAAACGTTTCTGCACAATGAAACATATTCCAAATGTTTGTTATCTAAGATTACATTATATTATGATACATTTACTAGACGTTGTTGCTCAGTAGTGGCTGGTTATTGTTAGTGACCATAGATGGTAGGAACGTGTTAAAGCAAATACCCCTGTGACCCTTCAACTAACTTCTTCCGTAACATTTTCTCTGCCCAGGTCTGAACACTTGAAACGCTCTCCGAACTGTGGATTCTTAACCTCGAAAAAAGATTTCACTGAAATGACCGCGGCTGATTTCTATCATATGGAAAGAGAGAGGCTTAAGGTCTACCTTGTGAGTGTTCCTGAAATCTGTGTAGATTGTGTGCAGTGAAGTTTTGTTTGAATATTCACACAGTGGTGGTTTGACACTCTGCTTTTTTTTCCCCTAGAAAAAAATTTGTCACAAGAAGATGGCATATTTGCGGGAGGACATAGACCGTACCCTTGGGAGACTTATATCTCAGTTTGACATTTAACTGATTGAAATCAAACTTCCTGTCTTTGTTGTGTCATTTTATTGCAACACTAATCTTAAGGGTGTAGCGTAAGCTTTTAGTCTTGACTAAATATTTGTATTTAATGGCAGTATGACATATCAATAAAGTTGTTCCAAATATTACTCTTCAATTGTAGTACTGTATTCTACCACAAGATGGTGCTTTAGCTCTAAACCTGCCTTTTTTTTAAGTCACAGACACACTTTCTGGAGTTCCCAATCTCAAAACCTTCACAAAGAAAATCTGAAATGAAAGCGCACATTGACCAGGATTACAATGTGGGCTATATTCCCTCTTTTCAACAAAATACTTACCATTTTCCTGAACGTGCCACCATCTCTACCACCCCTTTTCAAACCTTGACCCTGGACAGATGGCCTGAAGCCCCTCCCTTTCAATACCAACTGTTGCCCCACTAACATCTGTTACATATAGGGGACAGTGTGCACTGAGCGGGCTCGCCAGGACACTTGCCTAACCCTGTGAGAAGAACTGAGATTTTAAAAAACCCTTAAGGGTACTGCTGCTGACAATGGAAATTGTGAAAAAGGTGCTCATGCCCTAAACACTTGAAGAAAGCTCCATGCACTGTATTGCTTCGGTGCTCTTATTTTGCTTTTCAAGAACAAAAGTCTAACATGAATATTATTTGCCAAAGTTGGTGAAAATTCTTGATTTTTTTTTTTTATGCAGACATGGAAGGTGTTTGGCTCCATTTTGAGTCTCTCCCTGAGTGGTGGTATAGGCTTGGCTGGATGGAGTGCAGGATTAAAAGATGCTATCCCTCCTCCAACCTTCCACTGTTCTGGATTAATGTCTAATGTAACACTCTGGCTACTGAGCCCAGATCAGCTGCTTAATTCTCCTTTATCTGCGTGCTGCAGCACAAATTGAAGTGAGACTATTTTTAGCCAAATAAGTACCCTTAGGTGATGTAACATTTCTAATGAAACTTTTATTATTCAACTTTTCAGGGAGTGCGTTTTATATTCCCAAGTCTATGCTGTTGCGAGATATTTCCTCAGTCATTCACATGTTGCAGTCATTTCCAATATAATTGATTTAAAATGCATTTAGCTACCAGAATACAATTTCAAATGGTTAACTGATGAGATGTTGGTTTGACATTCAGTAAGGCAAGTGATGTGATGTTTGCATGTGTGAAGATTATAAGGAGTGTTTACAGTAATTGCTAATGCAACTCCAATCAGGGTTTATATACATCCATCCACTTGCTTATGTGCTCCAGAAAATGAACAAAGAGATCAGCATGACTTCTATCCCTCAGTGGCACAGATGTGATATGTTGGCTTATCTGTGGGAATGGTGCAACACTGTTGATTTGATTGGATCATAACTAAGGTGGGAGCTTGGCTTCATATGTTTTCCCTTACCCCAGTTTTATTTAAGCAGTTTTAAGTATAAACCAATCAAAATGTATTTAAAATTAGTCATTCACTTAATAGGAATCAGCATTGCATTACTGCACATGGATTTGGTTGTTTTCTGATTTAATTAATATACTGTGACCAAGGGTTCTGTTGTCTAATTAATGAGTTTCCGCTAAACAAACTGAACAGTGAATGTAGCAGATGGACAAACGGACAGATGTTACCAACAGAAAGTTTACAACCTGAGCTTTCCATCAGGCCCCATCTGTTGCTCCTGCGCCTGGTTCCTCCCACCACCCTCCTCCAATGCTTCCCCTCATCAGCATCTATCACCAAACCCTCTCCCCTGATGCCATATACACTGCACTGCCTTAATGAAGGACATCAGCATTTAGCCTCTCGCCTGACCTGCTTCACCCTTAATCAACAGTGCTTAACGGCAAATCACGTCTGAGTGCCAAGAAATTAAACATTTGTCTTGCTGTAAATGCGTTTATGTTTAGGTATAGCTTGTTGCACTCTGAAAAATACTTGAGAAAAAACAATGCAGGATAAAAGATTATATTGGCTGGCACGTAGCTTACAGAGAAGCCTAGACTTTACAGTAATCCTGAAACCCAAGCTTTGTGAAGGTTTCTAGATCTTTCTGAATTTACTGACAGATTATAGCAAAGCAAACGGACTTTCGAAGTTACTTGTCCCTGCATTATAATTAGGTGTCCCCTTTTCAGTGTTTCCTTTCCCTGTAATGTTCTCCCACGTCTCTGGCAGTATTGCATGCTGGCTGCTTGCTCTTAGACACCACGGCCCTCCTGCCTTGGCTGTTTTTTGTGCCCTGTTCGAAAGGGACCTCCATCTGTCCCTCCACTCAGCCCATTGTGGTGTCCCAAAGCCCAGCAACTTCCACAATGCAGTGGGCGTGCAGTAGGGAGGGGGGCAGGGTAAACACGACAGCATCCAGATCCCATTAGAAGCTCTTTAACTCCTACACCCTAATACTCTCAGAGAACTCTGGGAGGAGAGGGACCACCCCCTGTCCTCATGCACACAATGTCACCTTTTAAGCCCATTCTCATAGGTAATGAGCCTGTGAGCTGCCCTCTTTCTCCCTTCTCATGTACTTTTTTCCCCCTGGATCGTTAGAACAAACTGTCATGTAATAAATTGTCTTAAGCACTATTGCTCTCAGTAGACACAAAGTTGGGTGTACTTTCCTTGCTTTGTTGAACTAGAACTGTTGATCTACAAACCATCTTTGGACATGTATTACTTAAAGTTGGATTTAGGATATCAATTGCATATATTCTGGTATTGCCCATACTGCAGCTACTTGCCACTCAAATGTATCCTAAATAACTTTTAATTGAAGACCCCCCTCCCTGAAATTGATGGACAAAAACCATATATACATACAATACTTTTACTGATTGGAGCATGACACAAACTCAATGGACTCTGACAATAAAACAGTCTTTACAATGGAATGACAGAAAAACTTCACTGTCTAAATACAAGACTGAGAAAGGTGTACTTGGAAAATTCAAATTAAGAAAGGGATGTAAATAAATACAAATATCTGAAACGTATCTAAATATCAGTCTGGGCCCATATTTGCAAGCTTTAGATGGCTTAACACAATTTTCTTAGCTTCAAATTTTACTTTAGTTTAACTGTTTTGGAATAATCTAAAACTGAGCTAAACAGTCTGATGGTTGATAGATGGAACCAGATTCTGTGTACATTTTATTCATTTATATTTAATTGCTTCCACCATGTTGACCATGGCAAACACCATCCCTCCATCTTCTCATAACGCCAGCCCATGCCATCTTCCATTGTTTAATTCTGTCGTTTCCCACATCTCTTTCTCCATCCATCTCCTCAGTCTTTCTTCTACCAGCTGCTCCTCTAAGTCTAGGGCGTCTCCGTTTCGGGCTGCTCCACCTCTCAACCTGGGCACTCATATCCCCATGTTCCCCACAGAGGCGTGTGTGTCTCTATGTGTGCATGTGCACCGTGGCTCAAGGGGAGGGGGGATCACTATGTCTGCCCCAGCTTAAAGGCAGTGGGATTACCGGCACACAGACACTGATTAAAGCCTTCCAGCCTCCTATGGCCCCATTAATACAATCTTAATCACAATGCTTTATCCCTCAATCTAGCTCCTATGGATCAGGACCTTTTCATTTTAGTGGGAGTCACTCTTGTTTGGCCAGTGGATTAAGTGTGCTGCACACAGAAACTAAAATTTGAGCACGAGAGGAAACAAGAGCAAGCTTCACTCCTCACTTCAAGAAGTTATCTGTTGTTATTTTGTCTTTTTTTCTTGGTGAACCAAACTTCCTCTGCCAAAACAGTGAAACATAATTTCATGATGCCAAAAGGGTTCATGCTTTTAGCTTATTCACAATAATGCAAATAAAGATTAATAAAAAAACATGACCAAAAAAGTTTAGGAAATCAAGAGTTGAAGTGCTGCATCACTAATTCTCTGGGCTGATTTCTGACATGACCTCACTCCCCCGGGGGTCCAGCCACAGGTCGTGCTTTGCTGCCTGCGGTCTCGGCCAAGATGGTATTACAGAGCATGTGTTCCCTTCCCATTAAGAGACCTCCATGTCCTCACCATACATGAGAGCCACTTGATACGCAAACAGCATTTTTAAAATCATTTTGACATACATTGTGTTTGGTGCACCAGTAGAATACAAATTAAAAAACAAATATTAAACCTAAAAAGTATTTCAAGCTAACAAAATGCTAATATTTCCTCCAAATTACGATATGATTATTAATATTTCTTCCAAAATGGTCCCACACTGCCTCTTCATCAGCATGCCCCAATCTCCAGAGACTGTCCTGTATCTCTGGGTTTTGTAATCTTGTATCCAAAATTAATTTACGTGGATTATTTCTATATCCACCCACTCATGTATTTGGACTCAGGAGGATAATCCACATACCCTGCCCCCACCATGTTTGTGGAAACAAAACAGCAAAGACACAAAGAGGGTGTACGCCAGCTAACTCTGCCAGTACTTTCTCACAGGCCAAATGTCTGCCTGTGTGTAAAGCTATGTGTCATTCCTATGCCAAGGCTGACACACAGGAGCAGAGAGGACTAACTTGTGAATGGGGAGCAAGGACCTTGGTCACCTCTTCTGCCCTCTCCTTCTCTTTCCTCTTCTCCTTTAACCTCCCAACACACTAATTCCCCTTTCCCTCTCTCATCCCTCTCTTACATGCTCTCACTCTCATCTCTGTTGCTTTCCAAATTGGCCCAGCTGTCCATCAGCCCCCCCGCAGTTCCCCCAGCTGTCTGCCCTCCCCAAACGAGAAGCCCCACAACAATACGGGTCACAGGTCAAGAGAAAGAACAGGCTGCGTTCACAATGGACCAGTGGCGCCCAGTAAAACAATCGCTCCCTTTTTCTCCTCCAGCCTTTCTCCCCTGTTGCCAGGACTGGAAAAGACAAACCTTTTGGAGAGGTAGCTGAAGAGGGGGGAAGTCCTCTTGGACAACAGCTTTAGAGGCACCTTCCCCTTCTTACAATTGCCTCACTGACCACAATGATAAACACACTTGAACACACCTCTTGCTCTCACCTCTTCATCTTTACACTCAGCCTCCCCGCTCTTTGTCTGTTTCAAGTGCAATAATTTCCCTCAACGCAGTCATTAATTGAGTGTCATTAGTTGAGTGATATAAATGTGTGAAGGAAACTTGCCAGTTTAACGTGATCTGTAAATAATAAAACTAAAGTTTATTTTCTCGTCATTCACCTTTAGAATACATTTTTTAAATGTACTGAGGACAGAGGTAAGATCATTTCCCCAAAAATATTTAAATATTTTCAACATCTATCGTCTTGTCTCTTAACAGAAATCTGGTTCTTTTCTCTCTGTGTTAATGTGGATGAATTATTTTAAAAGGAGAATGTGCCCTACAGTGTTTTGGCATGAGCTAGATGTGAAAATGGGACATGTGGGTGAGAACAGCAGCAGAGGTTTAGAAAAGCCTCTGACACATTCACCTGTTCCCCAGAGCTGTTTTCCCATGGCCCACAACAGCCTCCCGTCTGACCTGATAGAAACCCAGAGCAAGCCTCTGAATGACATAGAAACACACACACACACACACACACACACACACACACACACACACACACACACACACACACACACACACACAGACACACACACACACACACACACACACACACACACACGCTCACACGCACACGCACACGCACACGCACACATACACGCACACACTGGAAATAAATTCTCCTTTATTTTAGCTTGCAACTTAATCTTAATTTCTGTACAATAGAGTCAAATGTAATTATTTTGAAATGAAACTGAGCCACTTAACATTTTTTTTTTTCTTGGTCTCAGAATCCATTTCCTGTTTTTGTTTGTTTGTGTATTGGAGTTGTTTCATATAACATATGCCTTCATATCAAAGTAGGCTACTGAGAGATGTTAAAATAAGAAAGCTGCACAACTTGCCAAATTGCATTAATTCAGTCAACATCTGAAACAAAGTGTGTGCTAATATATATTTCAGAGAGTAAGTGTTAGAAGAGCTGGCAATGATTTACCCGTTAAAAAGGATTCCAATTAACTTAATTAGGATTTTATTTTTTTCTAAATTACAAAAAGGGATTTCACAAACCTTATCACTTAGAAAGTGATAAAAAATTTGAAAAGCAAAAAGGAATCTATTTGAATGTTTTTTTGAAATTGTATGTATTGATGCTGGATATAGTGTAGGTATACTTTATACAGGGAGACATTAACTTTTTGTTTAACTGAAACTCAAGTATAGGATGAAAGTGTAACAGAAAACACATATATATAAACAAATATTGTTACTAAGAAATAGCATATAATATAAGAATATTTATTCAATTAAGTGCGAAACTGCAAAATATTTACAGTACAGTATGACACAATGTGACACCAAATTCAAAGTACCTGAAAGACCTCAAATAAATAAATAAAATGCAGTACAGATGCTAGTGACAACAAAACCAAGAAGACATCGGAACAAAAACTGCTGCGAAAAATATAAAAAAGGACAAGACGTAATCAAAATAAATATTAAATACAGATATAAATAAATGCATTGCTTTTTGTGGCTTTTTGTTTGCATTGGTTTTAGGCCTCAGTGCACAATTTAGGCTTGCCCTGGATGAACTTTTGTTTAATTTATCTTAATACGCAGACACTCAGATTTCCTATCAAAGTTCGTTTGTTCATGTGTTTTTCTCCAATCTCTACACTTGGAACATCTGTGTGAATCTTTAGTGTGGATATCTGATTTGGTACATTCATCTTTAGTCACTCTGTCACAACATTCTTTAAAAAATAATTATAATCTAAATAACATAACAAAAAAATAATAAATAAAATATTTCAAAGTAATGGGTGCGTGTTTGTATCAGGTAGATTGAGTTGAGGTGGTAAGTCTCTCTGAGTATTCAGTGCTCTCCCAGAGGAACTAGACAACATAATGCAAACACATTTCTCTATACAGTCAGTACCACGGCCATTTGTACAGCAGTTCATTCAAGAGCAGAGCTCCTATTCAGGCCAGTTTCAAAGAGTCAAACACTGCTCCTCTCAACTTTTCATGTTCATATTTCAGATGCTGCCCATCTGTGAGGCGACAAGGTGAGAGGGATTGAAGGAGTCAAAGGCCACATCGAGGGGCATCTCATAGCGTGAAGATTGAAAGAGTGGATGGCCCTGAGGCCCTCCTGGCATGCCGCCAGTGTGGTAATGGTGTGACGAGAGGTAGTGGGGATTGTGGCCGGAGTGGGGTGTGTAGTTTCTCTCGGGCTCACGTGGAGAGGGCTCCTGCTTCAGGGCATAGTTGCCACTGATGCTCAGGGGGGGAGTAAGGGGCCCATCGTATGGTGGGGTGCCGCTGCTGCACTCGTTAGGGGATGGGTTGTCGTATACAGGCCCCTTGAATCCCTTCATATGGAGTAGGTGGGATGCCTCCAGGGAGCCATAGGGGGGGCTGGGAAGGCCTGGAGACGGGAAGCTGAGAGGATGGCCTGCCTGACCCCCCACACCACCCATCCCCGGGCCTCCACACTTATCGTCCATCTTGTTGTTTATCGGACTGGATCCCAGCTGCATGCAGCCGGCCACGAGGTTACTGGTGGGCTGAGACAGACCTTTGCACAGAATCTCCACAAAGCCATGGCTGTCAGGGGACTGGCCGTTCTCGAGCGACTCCGACAGGGCCCAGATGTAGTTGTGTGCCAGCCGTAGGGTTTCAATCTTTGACAGCTTCTGTGTCTTGGAGTAGCAGGGCATCACTCTGCGCAGACTTTCCAGGGCGTCGTTCAGCCCATGCATACGGGAACGTTCTCTCGCATTGGCTTTAGTTCGCCGGTTACGAAACCTCTCCTGTCTTGCTTTGGTCATCTTCTTCTTCTTAGGGCCTCTCCTTTTGGGAGCATGTTCTCCATTTGGTCCAATCTCCTGATCATCATCATCATCATCATCATTGTTATCCTCCTCATCTTCCTCCATATCCTCACTGCCCATGTCTGTGCAGGAGTGAATTTGGCCCCCTACACTCATGCCATGGCTCTCCTCTCCATCCTGAGAGCTGCATTCATCTTCCTCCAGCCAGCCCAGGGAGCTCACCAGCTCACTCACATCTCCGCTCTTTCCAAATGGTTTGGTCATCATTTTTGTCTGAAAAAAACAAACAATTCAGTCAATATCATGAATGAGTGTACAGAATGAGTGCTCTCATTTCAGCACTGAAGTGTGGACAGCTCACTCTAAAGAGAGGGTGGCTCAGTCTATGTCTATTTGATTATTTAGAATGAAGTACTGGGTGTTTTTCTAATAGAGGAAATATATGGCTGTTTTAAGAATGAATGATCCCCTGCTGTTACACTGGAGTTGCTACAGAGATGCTATCAATCTAGGACACGACAGGATTTACTCATCATAAAGCTCAAAGATTAAATAGGCAACATAAAACTGAACACACATGTGGACAAGCTGCCCTGATTTTAGAGCAGTTTTGTTCATTACATGTTAAAATCTTGCAGAATAAATTAATAAAGCCCAAATGTTACAATCGATTAATTAAAACAATATTTTTTTTTAAAGTCCAGACAAAGAATGTGCTATTGTTTGGAGAAAAAATATATCTGCCCCAGTTAATTATTGTGCACTAATGCATACGTAAATGGGGCGGATTATTGTAATATATGAATTCAGAACTTTAGACACGCAACTGTGTCCGGACTAATGCCACAGGACGTAACTGCAAGAGCATTGAAAATAAAATATTTTTAATTTGTTGACATCAACAGACATTTTGCTGAATTTAGTAGTCTAAAATGTGATTCCTTTTTAAAATGTAATTTGGATCTGTTACTTTATACAGCTGGGCTGATAATGAACAAACGTGTAAACTCACCTGTGTGGATTTCGGCAATTGCTCGCTCTGTGTAAAGAAAGAGTAAGACCAGGTCTATAAAACTGGGAATTAGTCCAGAGTCGCTCTTGTCCTGAACTCTTCTTCTTTCTCAGATAATCATGAGTGCGCTTGGAACTTGCTTCTCCAAATGGCACGATCGGGCTGATATTGCTGACTTAGCCGGGTAAGCCCCTCCCTCAGGGGCCCCACCCACCATCAATTCATCCAAACGCGCGTGGCGGGCTCGTGGCCAGAAGTTCCACCCAGAAACATAATGCTGGACAGAGAGACCGGGCGCGGCCTATTGCACGTGTAGACAATGTTTATTTGTAAATCAAACGCTCCTAAAACTCTGGGAGGTCTTGGGTCACTTCATCCAATGCGCAAATTTAGGAGCACACTCCCAAACATTCCCATCATAAATGATGTTGGCAGCACAGATTGATATAGCCTATAGGCGATGTTTTATTGGAGCACATTAGAACATAGGCCTACTCAAATCCACGTCACTTGTTTTCAATCACACAAGGAATATTTTCCCTAAATGCACAAACGCCAAAAACAAATCCGTCCCTAATAAGCAGCAAAACACACTCAGGCTGGCTAGACACCTGCATGTTCTCTCAGTCTGAGATATTCTCACCGTGCAATATTTTCGTCATATTTTTGTAAAAGGCTATTTGCATGATAATGAATATTAGTTTTTTTTCTCACGATTTTAATAGCTGAAACGAGGAGCTGTATTTTAGTATTCCCCTACTTGTCATTATTTTATAAACCCATATTTTTCTGTTATTAACCATAACACCGATTCCGAAGGGTCACTTTAATACATCGTCCCAATCTAGCATCATGTTGGCAGGCAAAGTCCTGCATAATGTTCCTTTTTAAAAGCAACATTATACATCTTCGCACTTGAAAATATGGGACTAGCCAAAACATTCCATTATTCTATTTTAATTCCATGTGTTAACCATCTTAATCGATTGTCTATCTCTTCATTAGTCGGTTGGATTAGGAATTTTCCACTTAATTAAACACATTGCAGGCCTGGTCTTCGCTGAGTGAGACGCTCTTCCATGTGCGTGCATTTAAGTGATTGTGACAGTTTAGTGTGCAGAGAGCAGGTGTGTGCGTTGTTCATCCAGTCATTCAATTGTTTTCTTCCATTTTTAGCGTCATATTCTGCCCCCAAGGGCTATCTGATTGTTGAATCGATTGGCGCAATAATGAACGGACTGGTACTTAATGGTAGGCTTTAAAGCTGACCCAGGCAGGGGGATTTGTAAACGTACCATCATACCGTATTTTTGATAACGGCGAATCTCGTAGATGAATTGCCGACACAGCATTGCTGGCTAATTTTCAATTTGTAGTTTTTTTTATTTGATCTATTACTTTCAGTGTTTTTCCAAATTGTTTTTCTAAATGATAAAAGTCCCACTGACACTTACTTTTATACTTAACTTTTCAACCCTTAGTGCAGGTCTTGAAAAGAGTGTAAGACTTTTTTTGTTCAAACACTAATACTATCTCAACATTGAGAATTTTCCCAAGTGTTGACAACAAATACCAAGGCTTTATAAACGCCCGCGAGTCCTCGTGCGTGGCGGGCCGCCGCGCAATGGGGGTCTTTTGTCATCAGTGGCCATTGACAGCCGGGGTCTCGTGAGCCGCACGTGTCCCTGCATTGATCCCATTGTGCGCGCGATTGCGCACAGCTGTGTTGGAGACTGAACTTTGCCAACTAAACTGTAGGCTATCCTTGTTTCTGAGGGTGCGATATATTTCCACATCTCAGAAAATAAAGATATGGTCACGTGGCTAATCTGCAACATCGCGTAAAAACAGGCACTTACCCAACGATTTATTGAACAGATGGCTGGATAGGAAGCATTGGGGGGTGGGGGCATCTGTTGCTTGGATGCTCACGCGTCACTGCTTGCCCAAGATGATGTCTCGTGCTGAAACAGCATTTATTCACCCCACTAACGGCCCTAATCACTGGCCATAAAGGCATGTGGACAGAGAGAAAGAAGCGCCCATGTCCTTTGTGTGTGTGTGTGTGTGTGTGTGTGTGTGTGTGTGTGTGTGTGTGTGTGTGTGTGTTGCACCATGTGATGTGTACGGCAACAACTCTAGACTAATGTGATGTGCCCAAAGGTCCCCAGGTACATACACCCCTACCCCCGAACGTATACTCAGCCCTTCTGTCCCATGAGTGTGAGCATGGCCTCCACCACACCTGCAGCCTGCATGGGGAATTGAAGCCTTGCAGTCTCCCACAATCCCCATCGGTTTCCCAAATGACTGACTGACTAACAGAGAGGGAATTGTGTTCTGCTCTCATTTGAGCAGTAACATAGATAGGCAGCCTTCTGGAAGAGGTCATGGTCAACACATTTGATCTAAAACAGCTTTTGATGAGTTTGCATGATTCTTAACCTGGATTTTCTAACCAATTCAAATGTTGAGTAGACTTATACAGTCTATTACTGCATGGCTTAAAAATATCCTAAGAAAGTGTGAGAGAATATTAAGATAATTTCGCACGTGTTATAAGTTTGTGAGGCTGGTAAAACTGGCTAAGATGCATTCATATTTGGACATGAGCTGGCCCAAAAATGTTTATAATAAGATTTGACCTAAAGTACCAGTCTTAGCTATATTTAAGGGCTGTTGTTGCTATTAAAGGGGTAACCCCTGTCCTTACAAAAAAAAAACCTGCCACAAGTGAGTTGTCTCGCTCTGGTCCCCTGGGAGTCGGAGTGGAATGGGAGGGAATCGTGCGCTGTGCTGACAGATGGGTCCTTGTTCCTGTCTTTTTCTTCATCTCTATCTCCCTCTCCCTCTTTTGCTAAAACACAGACACACTCACACACCAAGACTGCACGAATACAATAGGAATTAAAGCTCTACACACATGCTCCCTGCACAGCTTCTGAAAGCTGAGCCCCTTGTAGTGATCATAAAAGATGGAGCGAGCGTGGATTTGCAAGAGGGCTTGGCGTTGTAAGGGGTGGGGGTGATGTGGCACAGGATGGTGAGACTCGGAGATGAAATTGTTTTGTTGTTAGAGCAAATGTTAAGGTTTGGTTTTGGCAACCTGTATTCATTTTTACACTTTTAAAGGTTGTATCTGTTTCAATGTTTTTTGAGAAAAGTTTCTTGAGCAAGTTAATCATGTGCGTATGCACCAGTTATTTACATTTTATAGCTTAGCTTTACAGTAATTGTGTTTGTTTGGGTGTTAAGAAGTCCCTCAGTTCTCCCCGTTTGCTGCTCACTGAGGCTGAATATGCTACGCAGACTTTCCTGAGGGAGATTCTGATTCTGTGCTGCATACAGGGGAACATCAGTGGTCTAACACACACAAATGCACACACAGTTGTGGACTTTTAACCTCAGTTAAATACCTGGATCGTTGTTTATTCTTTAAATATGTGGTCATTTGTATTGTAAAACATTTAAACAAGATTTTGAAGATAGGGGAGATAAGTCTAAATTGTGTTATTTTTTGTCATTTCTTAAGTTAAAACTCAAGCCATTTGTTCTATTTTATGCATACATGTGTTTTTTCTCTCAAACTATATGATATTCATAATGATTACAACCTAAATTTAAGTTTGCAATTGCAGGTTTTCACTGTGCCATCTGCATGCCATCGTACAATATATCAAGGCACACAATGTAGACTCAAAAAAGGCATATGTGTGAACTGATGCCCGACTGACAAGAGGAAAGCTGTCTATATCTCCTTGTGTAGGAATATGATCCCATGTTTTGACTTCACACAAGCATACATTTCTGGGCAAATGGCTAGCATATCCAGAAAACTAAGATGTCAACAAATTATAGTTATCTGGTTCAAAAGGTTTGCTTTGATAAGATCTAGCAGAATCTCACCCAGACAATATGAGCAGATTGTGTGCATCTTATTCCTCTTCCTTTAGGCTAATGGACTTGGAAAACATTCCAATCGGGCAGAAATGTAGCTACAGAATGGGAATCAGGCCTGAGGGCAATTCTCACTAAGTGGGGAGAGAGCCATTAAACAAAGGTGCCTGTGGTTTCATATTCAGGATACTTTACAACCTCCGTCCCAGGACATCAACAGTGTTTTTGGGTGTGCTGTTAGAGGGGGCAAAAGAGGGGGAGGAGGATCCATCTGCCATGCTGCCGGTCCTCAGGGAGACGGGCATATCCCAGGAGTGTTTAGGAGAGAGAAGGGCTGAAAGGATTACACCCAACCACTAATCAAGGACGGTAATCTGTGAGCCCCCGTGTAAAATCCCCTACGATCCAAACAACAATTTGTGACAGAAAAAACCTCAGTGTACAGGGACATCTAACTGATGTTGAACAACCTGACAAATCCAAGAATAAATCCAGGTGATTTTTAATTGGGAGAATCAACTCTGGAGGTGTTATTGGCAAAGAGCCATGGTGTCTCTGTGATCAGGTGTGAGTGTCCCACAAGTGGCCTATCTGATTCCCAGTGTGACCATTATGCTAATACAGCAACTAGACAAGCCTGCAACATAAATTAGACTAACGGATAAAAGCACTTTTCAAATTGCAAAAGGTTTTTCTTGCATATTAGTGTATACGTCCAAAATAACAAAATATAAGTAAATGTTTTTATTAGTGTTTCACATGATTTATCTTTTTTTGTTAGACCTTATTTTCTGTACATAAATGCAGAAATTGCTTTCATTTGTCTGTATGCTTGACAATGAACTTTTAACAGCTGATCCACGCTGACACAAGGTGAGCCCTGCAGAGCAGTTTTTCCTGAGCTTTCCTAAGACTTTGTCACAGCATGAAGTCACACAAGGTGGGGCGGCTAAGCTGCTGTCCCGGCAGGTCTCTCCATCCGGTAAAGGAATAGCAGGGAATCAAATTGCCACTAGTTTCATGGTCCCTTGTCAGTATGGTTTTGATGTATTGGTGCTGGTTGGGGTCTGGATCTTGTAGTGGTGGGTTTAAAGCTCCACAGGACTATAGAAGATGCTGCCTAATGATGGTGCCAGTCCTCGAGGGCATAGGGAACTGGAACATCCTGGCCTGCACCTCCTCTACCTCCTGCAGTATGCCCATTGGCTAGGCAGCCCCTAAGCTCCCGATCCCCATAGCCTCATTGTTTAGTAGGCCCGGCACTGTCAATATTAAGCCTGGCTAATGTGATCTAGAGGCAGCTGGAGCAGCCCCGATTATTACCATGACACTGCCGACTGAGGGGTGTAATATCATTAAAAATAAATCAGGTGGTTTGGAGATTTGCTGTAGCAGGGGGGACTTTGAATGACATTAGGTGGGAGAACTGCCATAATTTCATTAGTCAGTTGGGGCACCTCAGAGGATCTGTTGAAACATTTCCTTTAAGTTGAAGTAATTGAATTTGCTCACACAACACTGCACACAAAATAAAAGAAAGGGAAGCTGATGATGGTAATTTATCAAATTGAGTGTCTAACAATTTTGAAAATTAATTTCAGAGATGTTAAGAAATATGGAGAAACATGGATGTCATAATAGGATAATATTCCAATTTGCTAATAACGGCATATTGTAGATAATCTATTTGAAAGCAGACCAAAGGGATATTGCTGTTGTTATTATTAGCCTTTTGTGGTGGATTATTGTTGCAAATGAGGAGAAAACGTGAGGCACTGCTAATCTTCTTAAACTGAGCTGTCTGCTCGGCAGACTCAAGCGATCAGAGCTATCAGCAAGTGAATAGGCTGCAGGCTGATCGAATCTATTAACAATATAAAAAATAAAATAAGAAAAAGCTTATCTATAGCCTATTGTAGCCTTTTATTTTATTCAATGATATTCTCACAATCGAGAGAACTTTTTTTGTTTTTATTTTTATTTTATTTAGCATATTTTATCCGATATTAAAGCGGCAGTAGTGCCGTTGGTCTCGCAGCGAGGGTCTTATGTCGCTATTGTTTTGAGGCGCCACATAAACGGTCATTTCAAGGCCCATTGAGCGCGCGATGGATTGGACCAAAAATCCACTGATGAGTGGGCAGAATTGATTATTGGAGGAGCGGGTAGAGTGACGCCAAAAGTAGTAAATCTGTTTTCTGATCAGCACCCTGACGCTAAATCAAATCATTTCACATCGAAATACGTCACTTGCATTGTATATCACTTCGGCTAAAGCCGTCTTTTTTGGAAGTTCCAATATTATGGTAGGCCTACATATTGTGCAGAATGGACGGTTTCAGAAATATGTATGTAATATGTTTGTATTATAATGAATAGCCATATTGTAATGTATTTGTGATTATATTTTGTTGGCCTAATCTGAATAGTAATCTGAATATGCACGTCGGTAGGCAACTATAGCACACAGATAATTGTGGTCAAGTAAAAAGTACAACCTATTTCTTATGGAATATATTAGAGTATATATTAAGCAGCAGGAATTAAATAAGACACAAGCAAAGTAGGCTATCAGTAAGTCAAAATAGTACTTTAGCACAGTTATTGAGAAAATGTAGCCAAAAGTGTACTTCCTACCACTAGATCAGATGATTGACAGACGATAACTTTTTATCAAGCAAAGCAGTATATACATTTGTATTGTTATTGTTGTATTGTAAAATATATATATTTTTTAAGTCACAAACCTTGAGGTAAACCTACAATTTACTGAAAGGTTTTTGTTTTTGTTTTTTAAATTATGTGAATCGAGTTGTAGCCAAAAGCTTTATGGGGTCGAGTCTTCCTGCTGTATAGCAGTGACATCTAGTGGCTCTATTTTAGACTACAGTCTCCCTCCTTTTTTGTCGTGGTTTTCATACTGCAGGCCTTGATGGTTTGTAAACAGGTGGGTGCAGTGGTGCTGAAGCACCCCCAGGATAGCCATAGCACCCCCTAAGCACCCCTAAGGAATGTATGTGTATTTTCTTTTTTTTATGTGTAAAATTCATATTTGGAAAAATGATTGATTCCAAAGTAATATGCTACAGTACCATACATGCCAACCTTTCCAAATCCAAAAGAGGTAGGTTTGCGCGCTGCAAATGTGCACGCCCCAATTAGGTAATCAGAAGAAATGGAACCCCAGTAATTACATGTATAAACCATGTATTTAATATATATTGCATCATTTTATGCATTTTTCAGAAAAAGTGGTAAACAGTGACAACAACGACATCTCTGGTCTGTAAAATGCCCGAAAAGTAAAAGAATGGGAGATAAATCTCCCAATGTCTCCATATTTTATTATATTTGTAATGTGTTTCTGGTCCTCTTTCAGTTGAGAGATGAAGGATGTGTCAGGATGTAGGAAAGCCAGAACTCTTGTGTGAACATTGGATAAAGCCAGGTTCATATTCTTGTTTCATGTTGTTCAATCAATCAATCAATGTTTATTTATAGAGCCCAATATCTCAAATGTTACATTTGTCTCAGTGGACTTCACAGTTTGTACAGAATATCAGTATGACAATATGACACCCTCTGTCCTTAGACCCTCACATCGTACAAGAAAAAACTTCCGGAGAAAACCCCACAGTTTAAAGGGAAAAATGGGAGAAACCTCAGGGAGAGCAACAGAGGAGGGATCCCTCTCCCAGGATGGACAGACGTGCAATAGATGCCGTGTCTAAATTGAAAAGATAATACATTTGCAACATAGGTAGTCCAAATGTTTGGAAATGCATGTGTGTATAATAGGAAGATGAATCCACGAGGATATCCATCCAGGACTTATGATCCAGGACCATAGCCACGACTCAAGATCCAGGACTTGCGATCCATTAAACAGGACCGCAGGATCATCCATGACTCCGGATCCCGGCGTATATAGACACCAAAAAGAAAGACATTTGGGGAAGCTGGGTTAATCGGAACATGAGAGTACACAGGTATTGACAGAGAAGGAAGAAGTAAGATGTCCCCCGACAAACTAAGCCTATATCAGCAAAACTAGGGGCTGAATCTAATCAGCCCTAACTATAAGCTTTATCAAAAAGGAAGGTCTTAAGCACACTCTTAAAAACGGATAGGGTGTCTGCCGTCCGAACACAAACTGGAAGCTGATTCCACAAAAGTGGAGCTTGATAAGAAAAGGCTCTGGCTCCCATTGTACTTTTAGAGACTCTAGGAACAACCAACAACCCTGCATTCTTGGAACGCAATGCCCTAGTAGGACAGTAGGGTATAATGAGTTCTTTAAGGTAAGATGGCGCCTGCCCATTAAGGGCTTTGTAGGCGAGAAGAAGAATTTTAAATTCTATCCTGTGTTCTATAGGGAGCCAGTGTAAGGCAGCCAGAACAGGAGTAATGTGGTCCCTTTTCCTAACTCTGGTTAGTACACGAGCTGCAGCATTTTGAATCAGCTGAAGCGACTTGACTGACTTCTTGGTACACCCTGATAATAAGGAGTTACAATAATCCAGCCTTGAAGTAACAAATGCATGGACTAGTTTCTCTGCATCGTTTTGAGGCAAGATATGCCTGATTTTTGCAATGTTACGTAGATGGAAATAGGCGGTCCTTGAAATTGATTTTATGTGGGCGTTAAAGGATAAATCCTGATCAAATATAACACCAAGATTCCTTACAGTCTCACTGGAGGCCAAATTAATGCCATCCATAGTTAGTATATCTTTAGATAATTTGTTTCGTAGATTCTTTGGGCCAAGTACAATAACTTCAGTTTTGGTCGTGTTTAACATAAAAAAATGTAAGGTCATCCACGTTTTTAAGTCCTTGAGGCAGTCTTGAATTTTATTTAGATGATTAATTTCATCAGGCTTGATTGATAAATATAGTTGAGTATCATCCGCATAACAATGAAAGTTTACAGAATGATTCCTTATAATATTGCCTAACGGAAGCATATATAATGTGAACAAAATAGGTCCGAGCACTGAGCCCTGTGGGACTCCATGGCTAACTTTGGTTTGCGTGGAAGATTCATCGTTGACACGTACAAACTGAGAGCGTTCAGGTAGATAGGACCTAAACCAGCCTAAAGCAGTTCCCTGTATGCCAACTAAGTGCTCTAGTCTTTGCAATAGGATATCATGGTCGATAGTATCAAATGCAGCACTGAGATCGAGCAAAACAAGAATAGAGACAAGTCCCTTGTCTGAGGCTATTAGAATGTCATTTGTGACTTTAACCAGAGCTGTCTCTGTGCTATGTTGTGTTCTAAAGCCAGACTGAAAATCTTCAAATAAATCATAGTTTTTTAAGTAATCACACAGCTGTTTTGCGACTGCTTTCTCAATAATTTTTGAGAGGAACGGAAGATTAGAAATAGGTCTATAGTTGGCTAAAACCTCTGGATCGAGGTTGTGCTTTTTAAGAAGCGGTTTTATCACTGCTACTTTGATTGATTGTGGAACATAGCCGGATAATAAAGACATATTCATAATATTTAATAAAGAAGTGCTAATTAATGGAAAAACTTCTTTTAACAGCTTAGTTGGAATCGGGTCTAAGATACACGTTGATGGTTTAGAAGAGAGAATCATTTAATTGAATTGTTCAAGGTTTATGGCTGAAAAGCATTCTAGTTTACTATCTAGTGTAATATTAGAACTTACGTTTCCGGGAGCTGTTGATAACACTATACTGGTCAAAGGCAAGAGGTCATTAATTTTGTTTCTAAGAGTAACAATTTTATCGTTAAAAAAGCACATAAAATCATTAGTACTGAGTGCTATGGGAATAGAAGGCTCAATCGAGCTGTGGCTCTCTGTCAGCCTGGCTAGAGTGCTGAAAAGAAATCTTGCATTATTCTTATTCTCATCTATTAATGAAGAATAGTAGGCTGCTCTCGCTTTACGCAGTGCTTTCTTATATTCATTGAGAGTAATATGCCAAATTAAACGAGATTCTTCAAGTTTAGTGGAACGCCATATCCTTTCAAGTTGTCTCGACTTTTGCTTTATTTTTGCGGGTTTCGGCATTATGCCATGGAGCTAATCTATGTTGTTTTATTTTCTTCTTTTTCAAAGGAGCAACCAAGTCTAATTTTATTCGCAGTGCATCTGTAGCACTATCAACAACATGATCTATTTGGGGTGGTGTACATTTTGTATAAGTTTCCTCCCTTACATGCAGACATGCTATCGAGTTAAGTATTGGTGGAATCTCTTCCTTAAATTTGGCTATAGCACTAACAGATAGATTTCTGCTGCAGGAGCTTTTGACTAATGCTTTGTAGTCTAGTAACAGTACTTCAAAAGTTACTAAGAAATGGTCGGATAAAGCAGGATTATGCGGTTCGACTAATAGTTGCTCAATTTCAATACCATAAGTCAGAACAAGGTCGAGAGTGTGATTATAGCAGTGGGTTGGTTTATTTACACTCTGACAGAAACCAACAGAATCTAATATAGAGTTAAATGCAACAGTAAGGCTATTTTTATCATCGTCAACATGAATATTAAAGTCACCTACGATAATTACTTTATCTGTTTTAAGTACCAAAGCTGATAGAGAATTCTGATAAGAATTCTGAATAAGGACCTGGTGCACGGTACACTGTAACAAATAAGATTGGCTGCAAAGTTTTCCAGGTCGGATGCGTAAGACTGAAAACGAGGCTTTCAAAGGAGGTATAATTACATTTTTGTTTAGTATTGATAAGTAAACTTGAGTCAAAGATTGCTGCAACTCCACCTCCTTGGCCCGTGCCTCGGGCAATATGAGTATTGATATGGCTGGGTGGAGTGGCCTCATTTATGCTGACATATTCTTCATGTCTCAACCAAGTTTCAGTGAGACAGCATATATCAATATTATAATCTGATATTAAATAATTTACCAATATTGCTTTAGATGCTAGAGATCTTATGTTTAAGAGACCACATTTAATCTTCCTGTTTTGTTGCACTGTAGTAGTTGTTACATTTACTTTTAGTAGGTTATTATGTATGACACCCCTATTAGGTTTTACCTTAAATTGTCCTTGGGCAGACACACACACCGTTAATATTGGGTATTTTATTGGGTTCGGGATTCCTATGGATGACTGCCTAGGAGAGAGCGCAGAGAAGCGTGTAAGACTGCGACTCCGCCTCCTGGTCTCAACTCCAGTTTGTCATGGATTAAGTCCACAAACCCCTGAAATGTTTGCCGAAATGAGATTTGCACCTTCCAAAGTAGGATGAATGCCGTCTCTCTTAATCAGACCAGGTTTTCCCCAGAAGGCTGTCCAATTATTTACGAAGCCCACATTGTTTGCTGGGCACCACCAAGACAACCAGCGCTGAATTGATGACATGCGGCTATACATGTCATCATTGATCAGATTGGGGAGGGGACCAGAGAAGATTATGGTGTCCGACATTGTTTTAGCATAACTACACACCGACGCCACATTAAGTTTGGTGCATTCTGATTGGCGTAAATAAACATCATTACCACCGACGTGAATAACAATCCTACTGTATTTACGTTTATTTTTAGCCAGCAGTTTAAGATGCGCCTCAACGTCGCCCGCTCTGGCCCCCGGAATGCATGTGACTGTGGAGGCTTCGGTCTCTAAATTCACGTGTCTCATAATAGAGCTACCAATAACCAGAGTTGGCTTCTCAGCGGGTGTCTCGCTGAGTGGGGAATATCTGTTAGATACGTGAACGGGTTGGTGGGGACCTGCGGGTTTCGCGTTATGCCCCTTCTGAACAGTCACCCAATCTCCCTGCTGCTCGGGAGTTGCCAGGGGACGGCTAAGAGGAGCTACCTTTTTCCCGGGCTTCTATGGCTATGATTCCCGCCTCCAACCTAACAACTATACTACATTTAACACATGTATCGGTACCAGTAAAGGAGGTAGGGAAGTAACCAAACATGAGACAATTAGAGCAGGAAATAGCACCCGAGGGTGGGGAAAGAGACATGGCTAGCTATCAAGCTAAAGTAGCTAGTTAGCAAACCCGAAAAGAGTGTAGGCAACTGTGGAGTTACAGTGGCTAAGAGAAGGAGAGTTGTGAGTGCTTAAGCTGTAGTAACGTGTGATTACAACGTCAGGCAGTTGCCGTGATCAAGAGTTTTAAAACGATCGATTAAGTTTAAGATAATAAGCTATCAGCAACAGAACAGGCACACGGGATACCCGGAGATGACCACAACAACCGGAAGTTACAACATGCTTACCGCAATAGTGGTCCGTTTCTGTATAGAGAGGCGAAGTCCCTCCCCTTCCGGGAGCCTCCATGGGACCCCGGAAGCGGAAAATAATACATTGAATTCAATGGAGAGAGAAAACGTATCTTTTGATCCCGTTTGAATTGTGCCACGAATGACACATATGATGTTTGTCAATTTAAAAGAACATTTTGCAAGTCAAAAAAATTAAAATGTGTCGTAAAACTGTGAAGTAACACATTTTTTTGTGTTAAGCCGCTCAGTGAACTACATGTCTCTGGTCCCGCACAGTACGCGTCACCAACACAAAGATGGCCGTCACGTTGGCACATTTAACCTCATTCTTTCAGAATGAGAATAAAAGTATAAAACGAGGTGAAAATCACTACAAGTCCGGGCACGTTGAGAGCTGTACATACACGAAAGGGGAGTTAGTCGGTTCTGTAAGAGCCAGCACGCGGGACCGGCTTTACAAGGTTTCGGTGAGTAATATGAGTGCAATGTTAACAGGTTAATGTCAGTCAATAAGGAGGAGAATGAAAAAGAAGATGATGAACCACAGACCCGGCATATAATGACTGCAGTGTGCAGGGCTGTGTTAATTTATGTTACTGTTATCAATAGCATTAGTTGACTGAGAAAACCGTCAAGAAAAAAAGTTTAGCGATGTTACGAGTCGACAAGCATAATATGAACCACGGCTGTGATTGACAACCTGGACAGCCAGTCAGAAGCTAGAATGCCAACCTAGAGAGCCAATCAGAACCTAGAACGGGTGTACTGTATACGGGTTTGTATGCTGTGGATAACATTAGTGTTCACAAGAACAAGGTACACTCCCGTGTTTTGTTTTAGTTGCTCTTCAGATTGAAGCGGCCAGTTTTATATCGACTATATGTGTGATCTCCTTTTTACATCTCGTTGTGTCATTTCAGTTTATTTGCTGTGTGTAGATTCAAGGATTTTGGTTATCTTGTCAATTTGTTTGGTTATCTAGGCACAGCTGTGTGTGACTCCCTCTGGTACACTGGTATGTTTTCCTAATGTAGAGAGCATTGATTAATTCATAAACTACACACTGAGTCTAGACCCTGACCAAATCCTTTTTTGTTGATCAAATGTTTTTCAAAAATGTAATACACATTTTAAAAAATACAATGTACAATCACAACCAATACAACACAAATTACAAAAAATTCAGAAAAAACAAACAACAACAATCAGACAAGAGGACAACATTTTGGAAAAATAAACCCTCCCACCCCCAGATCTGGACCATCCTTGTATTGCTCATTCAATCTATTATAGCATGTTAACAAACATGGTACTTACTTTATTTGTACAGATCTACATGGGAGAGGATGGCGCGATGCAGAGCGCTGTCTGTGGTTGTGCACGGGGGATGTACAAATGCAGCCACGCTGCAGCATTGGCAATATTTGCCATGTGGCAGATCAGCTCCACAGAAGTTGAGTGCCAGTGGAGGAAGCCTGGCACTTCAAAAGTAGTCCAGCCGGTGTCTCAACTCTACCAACAACAAGAGGAGACATACAACCCACTGGCCAGAGACATCGCCACTGAGGAAGTAGACTTGTTCAGGTCTCCACTGAGGGGCGCAGCGTGGCATGGCATGGCTTTTGTCACCTGAGCCAGAGCTGCAGCCTCAACATCAGGCCATTTTCAACGTGCCGGAGCTGGTGAAGGAGCGTGGGGGTCGGGGGCTTGAGGCAATTCTTGCCTCAATGCGACTGAGCAGAGACCATTAAGCTGCCATCCAGACAGCCACCGTAGGACAGCGGACAAATCCTCAGTGGCAGTTACAAAGGCAGGGCAGGTTGACAGCCAATAATTTTGGTGCTGTGCTGAGGTCGGGACTTTCATCCACTCCATGCGCGTCCCTCATGAAGAGGGTGCTAGGGGGGTACAATTTAGACGGAGTCATGGCTGTCAACTGGGGAGTTGTAAACGAGGTGTGTTTGGCCAGTGTGTTTGGCCTTTTAAGTGTGACACATATGTAGTGATAAATGCTTCACCTGACCACTGTTCCTAAATAAAAAAAGTTTTCTGCATCGTCAGTCATTTTTTCCAAATAATTACCAATATTTCACAAATTCTTCATGTAAACTTAAGAGCACAGCTGTATGTTGAGTGTCAGCTTTGCTTGGTTCATCTTACTGGGTGGGGGGGGGGCAGCTACATGGATGTCGGTGCAGTCCACAATCATTTTGCAGTTGAAAGCAGAATGAATTTATTATTGACTCAGAATGAAGCACAACTTCATGTCATACAGTACATTGACTTTATTTGTAATTGTGTAAAAACATATGAGCATTGATTAGCAAGCAGGACCTGCAGGAACAGAGAACGGTGATGGATGGAGCTGGGGAGAGAGAAAAATAAAGAAAACAGATCAACTTTATTATCGGATATTAAAAATTCAATTTCAAAACAAGTTGCCACTCCTACAGTTTTCTAGTATGTAAAGATGATTTCACATGACCTATGCAAAATATCACACTCAATACATGTGTGTCTCTGGGGGGTGCATTGTGCCTTTGATGTATATAAATAATATACCATAACCAAATACTATCACGTACAGTGGAAATCAGGTTGCCAGAGCAGGTCAGTGTGCATGTTCCTCAGGGTCTCAGCAGTTACAGGTGAGGTAAAGACAATAAAAGAGAAACAGGTCAGTAACAACACTTTAAAGTAACAACACTGAATAATTATCTCTTTTAATAATGTTCTCTCAGTAATCACTCAACTACTGTCTTTCCAACAAACAGATTGACTCACTCTCACTGTCATCACAATGACACATGTCCAGAAGAATGTCACGCAAAGCTCCCTGCCTGCCTGCCTTCCTTCGACTCTCCCTGAACTGCTTCCTTAGCACCCGGTGGAGGGCGCAGCAGGCCACTCTTCAAATGTTTCACGAAATACTTACCATGATGACTACTCTTACTGTTTAACATTTTGGTGTACTTCATGTAATAAAATAATAACTTAATGGTAAGGCTACTAAAAATGACAAGGCTAAGTAATGTAATGCTAACTAACGTGCTCGCTACTCGTCGCTACTAGCTAGGTAGCTAACTTGACTATGTTCCATGCACAACATGTATATTACCTATGATATTACCTGATATGTCTGATCCAGCGACTCCTGGTCCTTTCATAAGACGGGAAGCGATAGAACGAGCAAGTGGTATGATCACTTTTGTGATTACAACATGGTACAAAGCACACAGGCATCTTGTAAAAGTGAATTTATTGGAGCAATCTCTTATATTTATTGGAGGGAATAAATCAGTTATGAAATCTTCTTCTTCGCTTTAATTACGAGTCGCAACCACTTGGAGCATTATCGCCTGTGACATCACATGCGCGACCCAGAATGGGATTTGGGATTTGTAGTCTTTGTAGTCGCGTATTTTTCATAGTCTTATATTTCAACAGTATTACGACAAAATGTGACTTTTTTGACATGGAAATGATTGTTTAAGATTGACAAACATCATATGCGTAGTTCGTGGCACAATTCAAACGGGATCAAAAGATACGTTTTCTCTCTCCATTGAATTCAATGTATAATTTTTCGCTTCCGGGGTCCCATGGACCGGAAGTAGATGGGCGTGACTTCGCCTCTCTATACTGAAAGGGAAATCAGTATGTAGTGTCTGTACTTTAAAGAGCCCTCTCCTGCATGATGTTGACATATTAGAGTCAAAGGTTTGCACAGAGCGAAATATCTTTGTGTTGCGCCATACATCAGATAATAATGCATTAAAAAAATCATTTCCTGCATTTTTCTACTGATAAAGTGTGATATAAATAATGTAAAGGCTTTCAGATTGCTGTAGTTCACTAAACAGAGACATTAACGAAATGTTTGGTGTTGAAAATGTCAGAAAAAGGGAAAAAATAGGAGAGAAATATCCCAAAATCTCAAAATTGTATTATATTTGTTGTGTCTTTGTGGTCCTCTTTCAGTTGAGACACTAGAGGTTTCTCAATACTCTAATTTCCCCTCCTCGACTCCTCGGTCCTCCGGTTGTGACCCGGAAATGGATTTCAGCGCGCCATGTTGAAGGACATCTAATTTCTCTAACTGCACATCGAGGACCGAGCATCGAGGAGGCTCTCTGGAGGAGCTCTAACCGAGGAGACACTGATGGGTCCTCCACGGCTCCTCCACGGATGCATTTCCGGGAACGGTGGAAGCGTTACGCACGGCCGGACTTATCTCAGCCAATGAAAGCTCTGCATGCATCCCCTGGATATTATTTTAGTAACCGATTGAACGGCGACGCGATGTTTACAGTAAGAACAGCTATGAGGTCCGTGCAGAAAGCATATATCCAGTCTCTGATTGTGTTACGTTGTTATGAGAGTGCTCTTGTTTGATTCTGAAATTGTATATATTTATATAAATATATGTGTGTGTATATGTCCGCATCTGTAGCCTGTTATTGTCTCATTATATCGCACTGTCAATTAATTAAAAGTAAATATATATATCCAGTCTCTGATTGTGTTACGTTGTTATGAGAGTGCTCTTGTTTGATTCTGAAATTGTATATATTTATATAAATATATGTGTGTATATATGTCCGCATCTGTAGCCTGTTATTGTCTCATTATATCGCACTGTCAATTAATTAAAACTAAATATATGAGTCGTCATGAACACATCTGTCCATCAGACAGAGGGCTGCTGTGCCTCCTGTCATCATTGATGGACGTCTCTTTAAAATTACCGCTCAGAGGAGAGGAGTTCTCATTTCTCTAACCGCCTGCTGCTTCCCCTCCTCTCTCCTCGGTTCCCCTCCTCAGTCCTCCGCTCGCATCTCCAGTGGGCGGGACTAAGTATCGAGGACAGGAGTCGAGGAGGGGAAATTAGAGTATTGAGAAACCTCTCCTGTAGGATGCTTCCATAAAACACCAAACACTGGATGTCTTTCAGTCGCCAACATGTGTTTTCGATACGTCACATGTCAGTCATGGCCATTTCCACTGATCATAAATCTATTGTTGAGTACTAAAATAGAAAAATACTGTGCAATTTTCCAAACTCACATTGGTTTCGCATACAGCATCTCTGTAAAGTATGTGTATTCAGCAGTATTCACTTTCTCCACTAAACGGCTCGCTGCACTTCCACCGTTCCCGGAAATGCATCCGTGGAGGAGCCGTGGAGGATGCATCAGTGTCTCCTCGGTTAGAGCTCCTCCAGAGAGCCTCCTCGATGCTCGATGTTCGGTCCTCGAAGTGCATTTAGAGAAATTAGATGTCCTTCAAAATGGCGCGCTGAAATTCATTTCCGAGTCACTACCGGAGGACCGAGGAGTCGAGGAGGGGAAATTTGAGTATTGAGAAACCTCTAAAGAGTCGTGACGCACGGCCGGACTTATCTCAGCCAATGACAGCTCTGCATGCATCCCCTGGATATTATTTTATTAACTGCTTTCATCGCGACGCGATGTTTACAGTGAGAACAGCTGTGAAGTCCGTGCAGAAAGCAGAGCAGTGTGTAAATATATCACTCAGTATAACAGGCCTACTCTCTTTATTTGCTTTAGTTTAGTAGATATCTACAAACAAAGAGTCGATATTTTTCTAAAACCATTTAGTTCTTCACATAATGAAATACACAACGGCTGTAGCCTGATTATATGCTTTAGGAGCTGTAGGTGCGTGTTGTACAGCGTGTAGGTGTGTGCGTGGTACAGTGTGTAGGTGTGTGTGTTGCACAGTGCGATGCGGCGGACATACGGGTCTCAGTTGGTTTGGTGTCCTATGCTTACTTTTAATACTTGTAATATAACTATGTGTGTGTAAGTCATTATACCGCACTGTGAATGAATTAAAAGTAAATATAAGTCGTCATGAACACATCTGTCCATCAGACAGAGTGCTGCTGTGCCTCATGTCATCATTAATGGACGTCTCTTTAAAATGACCACTCAGAGGAGAGGAGTTCTCATTTCTCTAACCGCCTGCTGCTTCCCCTCCTCTCTCCTCGATTCCCTGCTCCTCCGCTCGCATCTCCTGTGGGCGGGACTAAGTCTCGAGGATAGGAGTCGAGGCTAGGAGTCGAGGAGGGGAGTTAGAGACATGGGAAAGGGCCCTAGTCTCTGTTCCCCTCATTTGGGAGTGATTACCCATCAGCCCCAGGGGTAACGCTGCCCTTCCTCGGCACGTTGTTTCTCTTTCAGAAACACAGGGGCCGTTTCTCAGGCCATTTCTCAATCTCGAGGATACTGGCTTCCAAGCCAATATTTCAAGGATGCTTTTCAAGGATTCATCGAGTGCCGCCGAAGTACTGTTCCAATCTCCAGCATACTTGGAATTCCAAAGAGGCCGCGTCCTTGGTTTGGGGAAAATTTCGAGGCTGCACATAGGTAGACTTCGCGTCCTTAAAATCCCCACAATGCTTTGCGCACGGACCAATCGAACCCTGGTGCGTTTAGCCGCTTGGTGCGGTTCATTTGGGTCGGTGTGAACCGGTGTGAACGCAGTCCGAGACCTCTTAAGTGAACTAAACAACCGGACTCCGTTCCGCTAAAATAGGTGGTCTCGGACCGCTGGCTTGCAAACTCTGGAGCGGTTAATTGCTGGTGTGAACGCAGTCCGCACAAAAACATAGGAAGCGTAGTATTTACGTGTCACAAGAACGCGGATATCTTCAAAATCATTAGCGAAAGAGTCTTTCAAGACATCCACGGTTGTTTGGTTAAAGAGTGAAGCAGAATGAAGTGTTGAACAGTGTCGTGTAAAGTAAAAATTCTCCGTCAGCTACATAAAAGTAATAACACCTGTCGTCGGTGAAACGCCCTCCTGACTGCAGAACGTCTCTCATTAGGCTATATGTGTTATAATGTTTTTTAACGGACGTTGTCTGATTAGCCTATATAATCATATGCGCGGGCCGCTAGTGTCTGTTGATCTCCAGATTAATAGCAGCATGAGAATAACCTGCCGAAAGTGCCGATGCTCCATGGCGGAGGCTCCGGCAGAAATTGCCGGGGCACACCTTACGTGTATTGTTGTTGTTAGCATCTGGTGCTAGCTAGCTGCGCTAACGGATATAAGGAGCTGTTTCAATGAAAACAGAGGAGCGACATTTCGCCGACAACTGCGCCGAGCACTTGACTTTATGCAGGTAGCCAGACAGTGGGGCATTGTACGAAAAGTCAGCACACTCAGCACGGATAGTGCGCGCAACATGATTGCAGCGTCCAGGCAGCTCTCGTTCGAGCATACGCCTTGAGTTGCACATAGCTCCAACGATCCATCGCAGTGGCCCTTTCTCATTTCATCAAATCCCCCTCCTCAACTCCTCGACTCCTCGGTCCTCCGGTAGTGACCCGGAAATGAATTTCAGCGCGCCATGTTGAAGGACATCTCATTTCTCTAAATGCACTTCGAGGACCGAGGATCAAGCGTCGAGGAGGCTCTCTGGAGGAGCTATAACCGAGGATACACTGATGGGTCCTCCACGGCCCTCCACGGCTCCTTCGTGGATGCATTTCCGGGAACAAAGAGTCGTGACGCACGGCCGGACTTATCTCAGCCAATGACACCTCTGCATGCATCCCCTGGATATTATTTTATTAACTGCTCTCATCGCGACGCGATGTTTACAGTGAGAAAAGCTGTGAGGTCCGTGCAGAAAGCATAGCAGTGTGTATAATATATATCACTCAGTATAACAGGCCTACTCTCTTTATTTGCTTTAGTTTAGTAGATATCTACAAACAAGGAGTCGATATTTTTCTAAAACCATTTAGTGCTTCACAAAATAAAACACACAACGGCTGTTAGGCTGTTAGCTGTAGGTGCGTGTGTGTGGTACAGTGTGTGCGTAGATGCAGCGGACAGACACTTTTAATACTTGGAAATAAAACTTTTGGCCCGTAATTTATTTTCCTCTATGTAGTGACCAGAGAGGGGGGTTTGATGTTAGCTGTTATGCTTTTATTGTGATAGAGCTAACAGGATGTATGAGACCGGATGTGGACACGACTGGTCATGCTACTACCAAATGACATGGAGAGTACAAGCCTGAAAAAAGTAACCACCATGCTCTAAACCGTCTGTATTACTTTACGCTTACCACGACATGGTGTCAGAACGTGGGCAGCGGTAAAGAGCTAGGTTGAAGTTGGAAAGAGAGTTGTGGAAAGTTAACGTCTGCAAGCGGCGAGATGTTAGACGACGACGGAGCTGCAGCCGCACCGGCTGCACAGACTCCACAACCTCCCCAGCTTCAGGCTAATGCTAACGCTCCTCCGAGCGCTACGTTCACCACCCAACCACCTGAAGCATTCGACTTTGCAAAGCCTCAGGACTGGGAGCGATGGATACGCAGGTTCGAGAGATTCAGACTGGCCAGCAACCTCCATCTTAGCACAGAAGCTAACCAGGTGAACACGCTGATCTACTGCATGGGGGAGGAAGCAGACGACATCCTACGGGGTCATGATTTATCAGACGCACAGAGACAGCAGTACACTTCGGTAAAAGCCACACTTGAAACGTACTTTGTGCCTAGAAAGAACGTGATATATGAGAGGGCAAGATTCAATCAGAGAGTGCAGCAACCAAACAAGGCTGTAGACGCTTTCATTACTGCATTGTATGCCCTAGCAGAAAACTGCAAATACGGAGCACTCCACGACGAGTTAATAAGAGACCGGCTCGTAGTGGGGTTGAGGGACACCAGTCTAGCTGAGAGGATGCAGTTAGACAAGGATTTGACGCTCGAAAAAGCAGTCAATATGGCCAGACAGTCCGAAGTGATTAAAAGGCAGCAAACAGACCTCAGAGGAGGGGGTAGAATGGACATTGATGCAGTAACAAAAGGCAGAAGACAAAACCCATTCTATGACCTACTATGCCATTGCTGAGAGCAACACACAGTTAGCTAAGCCTGACAGACCACTATTTGGCCCAGGTCGCATGCTTCTATCGGTTTTAGGCAGATACAGAGAGTCACTATGCAAAGGAGAGCAGGTGATACAGGAGGATGTTTACGTTGTCAATGACTTAAACGTAGCCTTGTTAAGCAGACCAGCAAGTGTAAAGCTTAAACTAGACTACAGAGCAGACAACATAGACAAGTCAGAGATGGAACAGTCCTACCCAAAGTTGTGTCAGGGTTTAGGTATGATGCAGCAGCCATACACTATTAAACTCAGGCAAGACGCTATTCCCTATTCCCTGGCCACACCTAGACGGGTCCCCATCCCTCTACTCGACAAAGTGAAAGAGGAGCTCAAAAAAATGGAGGACATTGGGGTCATCTCCAGAGTTGAAGAGCCGACCGACTGGTGTTCGGGCATGGTTGTGGTGCCTACAAAAACTGGCTCAGTGCGCATCTGCGTCGACCTCACCCGCCTCAACGAAGCAGTTTGCAGAGAGAAATACATAATGCCTTCAGTTGAGCAGACAATTGGATCTCTGGCAGGAGCCCATATCTTCAGCAAGTTCGATGCCAACAGAGGATTTTGGCAGATTCCATTATCCCCCGAGTCATCACTGTACACAACGTTCATAACTCCCTTTGGGCGCTTTTACTTTAACAGACTGCCCTTCGGCATAGGGTCAGCCCCAGAACATTTTCAGCGGCACATGTCAAGGATTATCGACGGGCTGCAGGGGGTTGTATGTCACATGGATGATGTCCTCATCTGGGGGAGAGATCAACAGCAGCACGACATCAGACTATACACTGTCCTCAACAAGCTCCAAGATGCCGGGGTCACACTAAACATGGAGAAGTGTGAGCTAAGCAAACGTGAAGTCAAGTTCCTAGGTCATATTCTGTCAGCTGACGGTGTGCAGCCAGACCCAGACAAGGTAAAGGCTGTCATGTCCAAGAGAGAGCCGTCCAACGCAGGAGAGGTTCGCAGTTTCTTGGGAATGTTAAACCAGCTGGGAAAATACACTCCAGGTCTAGCCAAAAAGGACAAGTCGCTGAGAGACCTTCTCTCAAAGAAGTATCAGTGGGTCTGGGGCTGTGCACAACAGAAAGCATTTGACCAGCTGAAAAATGATCTAACATCACCTCCAGTGCTGACACTTTACGACCCCAACAAAGAGCTGAAACTGTCTGCAGATGACTCTTCCTACGGACTGGGTGCGGTCCTCCTACAGAAGGAGGGAGAGCAGTGAAAACAAGTCACGTACGCATTGCGCTCTATGACAGAGACAGAACAGAGGTACGCCCAGGTGGAGAAGGAGGCGCTAGGATTGACATGGGGGTGCAAGCGTTTTAGAGACTTCCTAATTGGGAGACATTTTGCCGTGGAAACTGACCACAAGCCACTTGTCAGCCTGCTAGGTCACCAGGCACTAACTGAGCTTCCTCCCAGGATCCAGCGGTTTCGACTCAGACTCATGAGGTACAGTTACACAATCACACACACACCTGGCAAAGCCCTGTTTACAGCCGACACTCTCTCCCGCTCACCTGTCAGTCAAAACTCAAGTTCAGAACTGCCAGGCAACGACTTAATGGAAGACACAAACATCTATGTGGATGAAATCATCAATAGCATGCCCGCCAGCTCAACATACATGGCACAACTGAGAGAGCGACTGCAGGAAGACAGTGTTTGCTCGGAGGTCATGTCATAATGTCAGAGAGGATGGCCTGACCGCAGCGAGCTCACAGGTCCAGTTAAAGCTTACTGGCCTGATAGAGCTGTACTTACTGTACATAATGGACTCCTGCTCATGGGCTCCAGACTAGTCATTCCCACAGCGATGCGCAACACTGTCCTCGATGCACTACACGAGGGACATCAGGGGATGACCAGGTGCAGAGAGCGGGCCAGAGAGACGGTATGGTGGCCTGGCTTGAGCGGCCAACTAAAACATGCATCAAAGAGGGTGGCAATCCTGTGGAGCCATTAATGTCCAGTGAGCTCCCAGAGAGACCATGGCAAAAAGTAGGTTCTGATTTATTCACACTCAACCATGATAACTACCTACTAGTAGTGGACTACTACTCTAGGTATGTAGAGATTGCCAAACTAACTCCCACACGATCTCAGGATGTTATTGTGCATCTCAAATCAATATTCTCTAGACACGGGGTCCCAGAGAATGTTTTTAGTGACAATGGCCCCCAGTACTCCAGTCAACAGTTCAAGGAACTTGCAGTAGCCTACGGGTTCAAACATGTCACTAGTAGCCCTAGGTTCGCTCAGAGTAACGGGGAGGCGGAACGTCACGTTCAGACTGTGAGACAGCTGCTAAAGAAAGCTAAGGATCCGTATCTGGCTCTGTTGGCCTATAGAGCTACACCACTTGCTAATGGCTACAGTCCTGCCCAGCTCCTCATGGGTAGGAGACTGCACACTCCAGTGCCCCATGCATCCCTCTCTACTCACCCCAGAGCTTCCAGACAGCACTGTTGTGGCAGCTAAAGAAAGGGAGAGGAGGGTGAAGGACACTGCAAATTTCAACAAAAGGCACCGTGTGAGAGATCTAAGTCAGCTCACACCAGGTCAGCCAGTGTGGATTACAGATACAAAGTCTCAAGGCACAGTGGTTTCGTCGCACTCAGCTCCACGTTCCTACATAGTAGACGGGCCTTCAGGCACCATCAGGCGGAACAGACACCATCTTGTCCCTTTTCCAGAGACTGTACCACACACGCCTCACACTCCAACACCCAGCACACCACCCCAACCAGGTGAGCCTACACTGGGTTCTCCAGAACGCCCTGAGTCACCAAAACAGGCTCCCAAGGGGCACACACCTGTCCGTATACACACACACGGCCCTACCACTAGGTATGGCAGAGTGGTGGTAAAACCTCACAGACTGGACTTGTGAACTGGGGGGGGAGACAAATGAATGTGGAAAAAAAAAAGAGAAAAAAAAAAAGACGATGTGAAAAGGCCAGAATGTTGAATAATTTTGTCTTTTAATGTTTAGATCACTTATGCTCACAAAGATATTGCCTGACTCAGTGGTTGTTTTTGTTATTTTCCATGAGAAGCCTTAACAGTGCAATGTTCTATTTTTGATTATAAAACGGACAAGTCAAATCAAGCAATCTGATTGGTTCTTAGCCGTGATATACTGAGCATATACCACGGGTAGAATTGTAAGTTACTTTTCACAACAAGTCAGTATCCCTCCGCGTATGAGAAAAACAGTATACCTTTGGGTTGACATAGGCTACTGGAACAAGAAAGCAGCGGAGAAGTAACGGGGCAGAAAGCCTCCTTTTTACGCAGCGGTCCAGACATAGACATCAAAGGGCAAAACATATTCAGTGTGCAGTTCCTTTGGCAATAGGGCAGGGATATCTAGATACTTTCCAAGGTTTGACATCATGAATTGTGCTACTTTTAAAGCAAGCAACGATGTTTTCAAATCTGTAATCAAAGAGGTCCGCAAAAACACTAGCGACCAATCAGATTGCTTGATTTGACTTGTCAGTTTTATAAATATATTTAAATTTCTTCCGTTACGAAACAAACTTACAAAGCATAAGATGGAAACATTTAAGATTAACTTCGACCTCCGGGGGGGTCTTACTATGGAGGAGTGGATTTAGCAGTGCCTATCTCCAGAAAAAAAAAAGGACCTAAACGACGGCATGCAGAGCTACGTGAAGAGCAGGTAGACCAACTGGAAAAGTACCACCATTCAAAAGCTTTCTGATGCGGGTCTTGAAACAAAGCAGAGAAATTATGACCGTTAGTGGCCACAGGTGCGAAAGCTCTCTCCAGAGCTACTGGAAGCCCAATCTCGGGGACCGGAGAAAGTGGAGCAATATTCTCGCCACACCAAGCAACAGCCTAGAACAACCTCAACCTAGAAGTGACCACGTAAGCCATGCTACTGTACTATGCTGGACAGTTTTTCAGTGGGTGCACAATAAACGGCAACACACATTAATGTAAATAAACAGCCAAATAATGGATCAACGCTCTCTGTCTAATATGTTCGCCAGCTGTTAGTGTCGTTGCATAGCAACCACGTCGCACTATGTTTTGTGCAGAAGGCAACGGAGGAACTATTTTATTTTGAACATCATTATTTACTAATAAAAACTATTTAAATTAGAGTGTGTATTCTTCTTTCATATTGCCACACTTGGTAACCGTCACAGCTAAGGGGGGTTGTCAACCCTCCGCTTCGCGTCGGGCCGAACCACGCCCCTTAGCGTTGATATAATGAGCATATACCACGGCCTGTCGTGAGCTATTGCTTAAGTATATAGCTATGTGATTGTGCAGAAAGAAGTGTGATGACATGTTCTGAGGTTCTTGCAGAGTTTTCAGTTTATCACCTGATTTTGCATTTTCTGAGTCACAGTATATAAATGTGACAGTCTGTTCTGTGTGATGTGGTGCCAGCTGTTATGCTTTTATTGTGATAGAGCTAACAGGATGTATGAGACCGGATGTGGACACGACTGGTCATGCTACTACCAAATGACATGGAGAGTACAAGCCTGAATAAAGTAACCACCATGCTCTAAACCAGGGCTAGTCAACTACACATTCAGTTGGGCCAGATTTTATAACTACAAAATTGAGCTGGGCCAGACATTCAGCGGCCTGTAAAAGCGGGTAGTGACACATTTTAAACCAACACATATTACTGCGATGAAAAACATGCAATTTTTATTCATTGTTCATCTAACAAAGGTAGGTCAAAAAGTGCATAAAAACTCAACAAATTAGCATTAATTTAACAGAATCTGAAAAAAAGTGCACAGTTATAGCATTACATTTGTTTGCTTTAGAAGTCAAATATTCAGGTTATGTTTTTTGAACCAGGCACATCAAAAAGTGCATTTACTGAATAAAATAATAGCAGTCTTAATAAATGTCCTCACATACAAAACAAAAAGCTAAAGAGCTCCAATGCAACACAAAGAGGTAGTACTGTAGCAATACTATTTTTTCACTTTCAAGTAATAACAAAAAAATCATATGTTTTGGTCACATTTGACCCAGACACGTTACAAAGTGCATTTAAATGAATACAGAAAGGACTGTCAAACCCTTCAGTGCACAAACCCATAACAAGGGATACGGGTAACTATATAAATGAATACTACACTACACGTCTACTATAGTAAACTAGGTGCTTACTATCACCTCATTTGTGATTTGTCATCGCTGACTTTCTCAATGGGAGAAGGGAAATGTTTTGTTTTGAACAAGAGCAGTGATTTTTGGCTCATAGGATGTCAATGCAATCCTAAGACATTGGTGAAGAGTGCTGTCAGTCAGGGAGCAGCGAGTGCTACTTTTGATTGAGTTCGTGTCTGAAAAGCTTG
>NC_136902.1:20923857-21003540 GCF_949606895.1 Notothenia rossii
ACCTTACAACAGCTACCATAGCGCGTACCAGAGTAGCTGTTAACTTTAGCCAGATGGAGTCCGGTGAGCTACGCTGGAAAATCTCCCATGAGCCATCTAGTGTTTATATATATCTATGGTTCCAATCTCCAGCATACTTGGAATTCCACCAAGGCCGCGTCCTTGGTTGGGGAACATTTCGAGGCTGCAAATGGGTAGACTTCGCATCCTTAAAATCCCCCACAATGCTTTGCGCAAAAACCCTTGCGGAGAATTGCTGAACCGACGCAGCACACATTTAAATCTAAGTATAATGGCGTAGAACATGTGTTGGTAAATATGTTACTTTGTTACATTTGTTTGTTATCACCAAAAATGTTATCCGTGAAAGTAAAGCAAGTTCATAATTAGATAGACATCGTGAGGTATTTATTTTCGGTACAGTTTATGTTGAAACCGTTAGACAAATTGGCACACTTGTTAGCCTGTTCCATTCTTCTTCGTTTTCCGAAGCCGTGGCTTAGAAGTATACTTGCCTGCAGGGGTGCCGCCAGGGATTTTGGGCCCCGTGAAAAGATATCATATTGGGCCCCCCCATCACCAGGCCCAGGCCACGCCAACCAAGCAAAATTGCTAACCACACCTCCAGAACCCAACCCACTCATTTATGCTTTAAATAACTCCACCTGTACAGGCTTGCATCTATCTTGTAGTCCAATACTAACCGCACAATATTTACTGACACTGAGCTGTGAAAATATAACACTGTGCAGACGTGCAACATTCTGCTGCAGTAGAATTCACTATTTGATATAACACTAACATTCCTGACAATAAATATCAATAGTCATCTTTTATGGTGTACATGCCTAACAATAACATTTATGAATGGAACATTCTCAACATGAATGCATAAATCCAAATAAATATAACTTAAATATACATGACCTCTTAAATTAAAATAAATTGAACATTACCACCAACAAAATCATTTATAAAATGCTATAACACAAAAAATAACATAAGCAGCAGATTTTAAAATTAAATATACATACCAACTACAAAATATGCAGGTATTAAAGTGGAATACAACGGAAATGGAAATGAAAAGGCCTTATGGTGGTGCCAAATCAGAGCCTATTGCCTTTTCTCAGTCTTTTTTTTACAACTTCCTCACTTTGTCTGTCCTTTTCCTCACTTTGTCTGTCCCTTTCTGTACACCTTCTCTTGTCTTCACTGGAGCCTTCATCCTCATCATCTACACTGGTACTGCCACTGGCACTGTCACTGTCCTTCACCTCTTCCTCCACTTCCACACACCTTCCTGACAAAACTGAAGAGGGCCCTGGCTCTGTAGAGTGTACATGATAATATATGATAATATATTCTTTAATATTAGTATTAATATCATAACCAAAATGTTGGTGATTAACATTTTATTTACCTAATACAGACTGATCACTCAACGCTTCAAACATCCTAAATAGACTAAAAGCAGTTTTTTTTCTTACATAGATCAGTGGCTATGTGGGAAAATACTGTGTTTGAAATGTATAATTTAAATTAGTTGTTAGGTTTTTGTTTTGATATATATATGTGTTGTATTCCAGTCTCCCTTCAGATATTTTAAGTGGCATGTTATTCAACACAATGCTGCTCACCTCCTTCAGTTGGGAGAAAAGCTGGTTCAAGTTCAGCCTTATAGGGGGACAGGGCTGCTGAGCCTGAAGATGGATCTGTTGGTCCTGGCACCAGGGGGAGGGACAACTGATTTAGTATGAATAGCTGATAAACATGTACCTGCATTTAATGTCAGCTAAAAGAGCAGTGAAATGAAAAACCTCTGAATTTTCTGTGAAGATATTAACAGTAGCCTACTTAATGTCAGCTTAGTAAAAAAAAACATTTCAATTTACAATGGACTACGCTTAGCTAACAGACTAAATTCCACCACTCATGGACCACACCCACCACATCCCTCCTCACATGCTTTCACTCTGCTAGAAAAGGGCTGCGTTTGGAGGCAGGAGTCTTAGGACCAAACCATTACATGTAAATAGAGGGGGGTGTACAGAAGCTTTGGATAATTAACCTTTGGAAGAAAATAAATTAAATGAATCGTAAGTTTAGTGAGTAGCCTACTACGCAATATAACGTTATATTAATGTTAATTATTGATGAAAGGGTACTTACATTTTTTTTCTTAATGTTCTAAACATGTTGGGGCCCCCTGCTAGTCATGGGCCCTTAGAATCGTCCTAACCTTTCACCCCCTTACGGCGCCCCTGCTTGCCTGGGTGTTTCTCAATGTCAAGTATGCTTGCTTGGTAGCACATGTCTTCCGAGTCACTTGCTTCAGAAGGGTTATGGCTAGAAAGGATCCGTCTAATGTAAATATGACGTCACGTTCTCGTTCTAACTCTCGTTGTAATCGGAGCGGCTCGGCTGTAATCGGAAAGGGTTGGGGTGGGCGGGACGCGGGAAGATCGCGGGAAGATCGAGAAGAGACGTCGTTCTAACTCTCGTTGTAATCAGAGCAGTGGTAACCACTCAAAGTCCTCAAGAGATAGGAAACGACATCAGTGTGGGACCTTATTGCGCGAAATTACTGAGCACACATACCACCTACAGGATGAGATGTTCATGTGTACAGTGATATCAAGACTAAATGATCTTTTGGAGGACGTAAAGCAACACACCCCACATGACAGTAGTCTTCCTCTCACCTTCACGCCCCCCAAACACAAAAGGCAGAAGAGGACCATAACACCTCTCAGTACCAGCCATCGTAGACACCCTTTTTCAGGCCGGGTGGGTCATAAAGCTGAGGTCATGAGATCCAACTACAGAGTGGACAGCTTGAACAAGATTTTAAAAGCTAAGTCCCCAGTCTAATGCGGGAGGAGCAGGCAGGGGTACGAAGAGGAGGATAGATGCTTTAGGTAAGAACAAAGTATATTTACTTTTGCCATCTCCTCTATATTCACAAAACACAGCCAATCATCCATTCCAATCCATGTGACATGGCACAGTTCATTTCACTCCAATAGAAATTGGTATAAAAGAGACCATCTTCTCATTGTGCTTATTGCTGTGGATAGGTGTTAACTAATGTTGTATTGTATCATATCAAAAGTTGTTTTCATCCAAGGCACCACCGCCAGGTGAATGTTGGAAGCTTGGAGATGAATGGAGCTGTAAAGAGGTGGTAAGTAAAACAACGTTTTTAATCCATTGCATGTGATTGATGTAGTTATAAAAAGTATATCATAAGCTGTCATTACAGTCTAAATATCTAACAGCAAAAGGAGGAGAGTCTGAGGAGGAGAGGAGATGAGGAGAACAGAGGAGAGGAGACAGCGAAAGGAGGAGAGTATGAGGAGAGGAGAACAGGAGAGGAGAGGATACAGCAAAAGGAGGATAGTCTGAGGAGAAGATGAGGAGAGGAGAACAGAGGAAACAGGGAAAGCAGAGTAAAGAGCAGAGTTGAAAGAGAAGTTGAAAGCAGAGCAAACAGTAGCAGGAGAAGTAGAGCAAATGTAAAAGTAACTTTGAAATGTATCAGCAAGAAGATCAGAGTTGCATAATGTTATTTTGTTTTATTCGTTACTGTTATATTAATGTTGTATGTTAATTTTTGTACATAGGATAATAAAGATGATCTTAACCTTGAACTCGATTCATAACCTCATTTCATTATTAAAACCTTAATATCAAATTACATACTGGATTCAAATTAGGATCTCCAAATGTGTTGATGTAATGTTTGTGATAAACTGAAGGATAAAGTGTTCCTTTATGTGTTGAGAAAATTCCCCTCCCTCTTAAGCCAAGTAAGGTGTTTAAAAAGCCTCTTGGATCAGCTGGAAAATGCATCATCACAAAGCTGAAAACAGCTGTTTCACTTTACTTTTGAAAGATACGACAGAGACAAAGCTACACATATATGATGATATTATAGAATATGATGCATTGCTGCAGATTAAACTACCCAACGGGATATAAAAGAGGTAAACACATCTACAGCAGTAACATGCAACATACATTTTATTGCAGCAGGAGCTATCTTGGGACTTTTACTGCAACAACGTTGACTTGCCTGTGAATACAAAATAAACCATAGTGTTGCTGATCTACAGTGCCATCCCAAACGTAAACATTCAGCCACGTGACTGCGCTTCCGAGCCGCTCCGATTACAACCGAGCCGCTCCGATTACAACGAGAGTTAGAACGAGAACGTGACGTCATATTTACATTAGACGGATCCTTTCTAGCCATAACCCTTCAGAAGCGAGGCAAGAATACTTCCTGGCCTTCGGAAAACGAAGAGTGCAAACAGCAAGCAAGTGTGCAGGTGTGCGTCATATGAGAGGCCCTGCCTTACATTTTCCGCCACAGATTTGGGGAAATTGGTCCGTGCGCAAAGCATTGTGGGGATTTTAAGACCATGGAGTCTATACATGTGCAGTCTAGAAATGTCTTGCTACGAAGTACGCCGGGCTCTGTAGAATTCCAAGTATGCTGGACATTGGAACAGTCCTTCGGCGGCACTCGATGATGTAGTAGGCTTGAAATAGTGGCTCTGGAGCAGCTTTACTCGACATTGAGAAACACCCACAGGCCGTTTCTCAATTTCGAGTATACCTGCGTTATCAGGCTCTCTTCTCCTCTTTCTCTGCTTCGATCTCTCAGGCAAAAAGCACTTTCTTTCAAGATAATATCCATTCTTCCTATTCCAAAAAACTATTTTCCATCTTTTCCACCCTCTTAGAACCCCCCAAAGCCCCTTCCCCCTCCTCCCTTCTGTCAAGCGACTTTGTTAACTACTTTGATAAAAAGGTTGATGACATTCGTTCTTCTTTTTCTGACTCAGCTTTACTCACCGCTGGGTCACCAGACCCACCTTTCGCCCACACACTGACCTCCTTTCCCCCTCTCTCTCCAAGTGAGGTTCTTACACTCATTAGCTCTGCCCGTCCTACCACCTGTCCTCTGGACCCTATCCCCTCAAACCTCCTTCAGACTATCGCTCCTGATATTCTACCGTTTCCCACCCATTTCATCAACACTTCTCTAACTTCAGGTCACTTTCCAAACAGCCTCAAGGAGGCAAGAGAAAGCCCTCTCCTAAAGAAACCCACTCCCAACCCGTTTGATGTTATAAACTACAGACCTGTCTCTTTCCTCCCGTTCCTGTCTTTAAACAACTCTCCTGTTATCTCCAACAGAACAACCTTCTGGATCCGCACCAGTCTGGTTTCAAGGCAGGTCACTCCACAGAAACTGCTCTCCTTGCTATCTCTGAGGAACTGCACACTGCTAAAGCAGCCTCCCTCTCCTCTGTCATCATCCTTTTGGACCTGTCTGCTGCATTAAACACGGTGAATCATCAGATCCTCCTTCGCACTCTCCAAGAATTTGGAGTTTCAGGCTCTGCACTTTCTCTCCTCACTTCCTACCTCAAAGACCGTACCTACAGGGTAACTTGGAGAGGGTCAGAGTCCGACCCTTGCCAATTAACTACAGGGGTCCCTCAGGGCTATGTTCTTGGTCCCCTCCTCTTCTCCTTGTACACAAACTCGCTCGGATCGGTCATTAGCCCGTATGGTTTTTCATACCACTGCTACGCTGACAACACCCAATTAATTCTGTCCTTTCCCCGCTCAGAGACCCAGGTCGTCGCACGCATCTCTGCTTGTCTAGCTGACATCTCTCAGTGGATGTCTGCTCACCACCTCAAGCTCAACCTTGAAAAGACTGAACTGCTTTTCCTTCCGGGAAAAGATTGTCCCACTCTTGACCTAACAATCAAAAAACTCGATTTTTTTCTAAACCAACCTATTGTTAAGCTCCTTGTTTGTAATGGGGAGACATCATATATGACACTTCTCATTGGATTTCTTCAATTGAGTCTGAATCAAAATAGGCTAACATCTTAGTCTTGAGTTTGACACAGACATATTTTACATGGCTGCCACACACACACACACACACACACACACACACACACACACACACACACACACACACACACACACATTGCTGACCCAAATAAAAGCGTAATGCTTGAAGTCATACGGCGGAGCCTGCTTCTTTCTCCATCCCCCTTTTCAATCTGCACTTTAGCTTTTATCGCAATTCCTCCTATGCTTTGCACATGCTTTAGTAGACCTCTGTCTCACCTACCAGATCCTGAGCATCATCAACCTGCCTCCTCTCCCCTCCCTTCCACAGGATATTCACAACTGGCACACTTTACTTCATAGCTTGACATCTTCTCATAGCATCCAGCAGCACAGGTGCACATATCTCTCATCAAGTTTTCGCCTGTTGAAGAAAATAGGAATGGCTCCTAAAAGAGAATCCTCCATTAAGAAGTCTCCTTCACCAGTGCAGCAACCCAGACTGGGTCCTCCTTATCCCTGCCTCCATGCAGCTCCAAAATTTTCTCCGGAGCAGAAACCTAGGATGCTGCATCTTTCTGATTCACCCTTTGATCCCAGTACCCTAGAGGTGAGTTGTGTATGATTTGTATGACAAAGCTAATGTGGGGCACTCAATTAGCCTCTGAGTCCTATTAATCCTATTTTCTGTAGTCAAGATGTAACCATGATGATAAAGCACAGGTAGAGATATAAGATAGTAATTTGTTTGCCAATAAGTTCTGTAAAAGCACAACATGCTTATCATTTGCAATATAGCTTTCTTCTGACGCTAATACATTCAATCTGGAATGAGACTGATTCTAAGCAAAAGAAAGAAATGGGGCACTAAGTGCAGCTGTCAGTCAGTCAGTGGCCTCCTTAGGGAGAAAGATGCCTTTTCTGCCACAGTATGTGCTAATTCTTTCATTAGGAAGATGATTTCAACAAATCAATCTGACTATACACCACTGATTAGAATAACTAAAATAACTAAACTAAATCCCTTATTCATACCGCAGCATGAGAAAATGTGTTATTCTTCACAAGATTAATAATTCAGAGAGTTTTTACTTGCCCTACTTTTCAAAGCTACACACTGGCTGCAAAGAGAGCAGAGCTTCTGTCCTTCAACTTAGATAAAAGCTTTTGTAAAAATTCACAAAATTCACATTCACCTGATCAAGCTGAAGCCCATTTATTAATGGAAATCATATTGCATATGGTAGTTCCAAATTGTGGCTGCTTACCTTACAAAATAAAGCAAAGAGTCTGTTCATTAAAATATAACCTTCACACAGCTCTAAAATACATTTTAAAGGGATCCTTACCTAATTTGTTTGCTAAAAAGATTAAATACTGCTTTAGGGTACTACTTATTATATAATCTCAAATTTAAGTCTCATTTCTTTAACCCCCTGAATGACTGGACAAGGATAACATATGAGATAATAATAAATGATATTATACAAAAATGTGTTTCTACATTTAATAAGTATAAATAAGATGAAAAGACATATTGGGATTAAATAAACAAAGTATGTAACGTGACCAAGGAAAACATGTTAACATACAGTAAATCCAAAACATAGATTAAAGGTCAATAAGATAAATATGTTTTAATGAAAATATGTCTTCGAAGAAACTCAATTTATATTGATGCCCACATTAGACTTTGTGCTAATATTATTTAGCTGTGTCTGTGCTCTAGCTTTGCTGCCATCTTCATGTGCTTTAGGTGTTACACTGTGTCATTCTTGCTGCATGATGGAGTGTCCGATTTAGCCTGTTTGAATATCTGGGCCAAGTTAAGAAGCCCGCTTTTGCTCACAGTGGGACCACAGACATGACAGGAGGCCAGAGCTCCTGTTGGGGGAGGACGGTTCTTTAGCCACGCTGTTAAGAGATGTAGCAGCAGTCCATGATCTCACTGGTCGAAAATGATCCATCATTCCTTTACAGCCAGACACTCAAATCTTTGATGCATTAATTTGCCCAATTAAGGGCAAAATCATCAAAGTCAAACTTGCACAACAAATAGACAAAGATCATTTAAAATATCCTAAACCTGTGCATAATCAAAGACTCTACTGGTCTTGATTAACACCTCTTAGTAGAGTCCATTGATTCACTCATTACTCTGCAAGGTTAAGGGCACGTTCCTAAAAGTAATTTACATTCAAAATCACCTCTGAACATGTTTTAGACATTTATCGCTGGCATAAGAATGTGTGTCTTATATGGGTTTTCGACAACATCAGTGCAGATGCTAAAACTTATTTATCCAGAACCCATGAATATATCGTTGTAATTTTGTCACAAGATGTCAGTCTTCACTGACCTAATTCTCAAATTACCCGACATAACGAGGATTCAAATATTCCATTTTTGTCACAAAATCTAAAAAATATTTTACAAAAAAAGTATTTTTTAATGTTATTTTAATCTAATATAAATTGTGATGTCACAGAATGTAATTCTGATTTAAGGTTAACAACACTAAATAAGGTACATTTTTTAAGAAGAGTTTACACCCCTAAATGTACTTAATACTTGTATCTGTCACCTCAGTCATAAAGTGAGTAGTTTAAGGAGGTTTATGGATATATAATTAGTGTCCAGTAAATCACAAGCTATACCCACATTTATATTCCTATATATGGAGCGTAGCTGTTCGCCCTGAAGCTAGGACGTCGTGCGTGCTACGTCATGACGCACGGCTGCTGGGGTTTTCTCAACCTTCTCTGAGAGCCGTCACACATTCTTTGGTTAGCCGACGCCTCGGACACACCTCAGCCAACAGAACCATGGTGGGTTTTTGTTCCACTCGACTTGAATAACATTACCATTTATCTTGTGTGATTAGCTTCTTCTTCATATAAAATGTTTTAGCTTTACAACGGTGTTAAGTTGAGTTTGAGTGTCTGAAATGGCTCGCGGGTTGCTAGCGGAAGTGCAACTTTTTGAGAAGCTAACATTAGCCTGCACGGTAACTGTAGATAAAGTTAACAATCACACGACAAGCTAATTAATGTCGCTGGAATATCTACTTGTAAATGAATGTGCTGAATGTCCTTTAGTTAACAAATATCTGATGTGAATAGATCTAACTATTTTCAAACTATGTTCAAAAGCTTTTGAAGTCAACCCAAGCTAGCCTTTTTATTGCGTAGCAAAAGGAACACTTTTCATGTAGCCTTATTTCTCTTTGAACAGTCTGACTTCTCGGAAGATCAAATCCTTGGTGAGTTTTGATTTTGTTTTGTGGCTCTTCAAGTTCTCTCCTGTATTGCATGCTTTCATTCTTGCTTCTTCAAGATGACACTTTGCCCTGTATCTTCACTATCATCCTGCTCAATGCCCGCCTGTCATAGTAGTTCTGGTTTTAGGCTAGGTTTGCCTTCTTTATTTCCGTACTGTTTCATCACTTTCCACTTGCAACTGCTTGTCCTTTCCAGATTGAATTTAACCTGGATCAGATTCATGGTAAGTCTCTGAAAGAGGGACCGCCTTAGCACAAAACTGATGGCTATCTCGGTATGTTTAGGGTGTGATCTGCATGTAGATTTTGGTTAAAAAAATAAATGTGAATGATAGTTGCTTTGCACTGTTGTTTGGTACGTCAAAATCAGTCATATTGTGCATATAACGTTATACTACTATTTCCCCGCTTTGACAGTTTGTCGCAGTGTTTTTACGTGGTCAATCATGCATTAGCAGCACTTATTAGTAAGCCAAAGTAGCCACGGTCACATTTGTCCTCATAAGTCTTGTTCTGTTGGACTGTATTCATTCCTGGTTGTGTCCGCTTGCCATAAACTTTGCCTGTTATCTTCCAAGCAACTCATCTCCTGGAGCGTGCCCTTTTTTGGTGCTGGATACAGTGGTGCATGGTTTTTGTCCTAAGGCTGGTTTGTTTAATCACACTGACATAATAGGCTATAGCTACTCTCACTCTCCTCCTACTTTCCTCCACTCCTCTAATACCAAATATGGTGTTGGGAAAAGTGCTCACACCCCAGAAGGGAAGAGGCACATTCCTCAGAACAGGAACAACTCAACAACAGTGCCTGAGCTTTTTTGGGGGAATAGCTTGTCCCGTAACATTAGGACCAAACTGCAGCCCGGATGTTGTGTAATCCGACTCCAAGTCTTCCTGATAGCTAGATTTTAGATAAGCAGTTTGACTGTCTTACATTGTCTAATGTTAGATCAAAGCTAAATTCATCAACCCTGTGATGAATGACACGATTGCATCATAGCTGATAAATGATAACGCCTATGTAGTTCCCCTTAAACAACAACACAACTACTCAATGTTTTGTACTCTTTGAGAAGTACTCAAGATAGTACTGTAACATGTCAAAGTGGAGTTGGGGAGCAGCTGAGAAGTCGAATCTTGTTTTTAAAGTTTTGTAAGGAATGTATTGAAACCAGATATATTCTTGCTGAAATAGAAGATAAAATAGCCTGACTACTTACTACACATTGATCTTTGATTTCTACCATAAAATGAGTGACACGTTTTTGGAGATTACACTATATTGACATTAACAGAACAGTATTACTTTCACATTGTTTAATGTGTGATGTGCTTTTTGCTTGATAGTTCTGGAAGTGATTGACTGAATTTCTGCTATGTCTTTGTTTAAGACTCACAACAATTAACGCAGATTAATTAAGTAGTTAATTCATACATTATTTTACTAAGCAAGTCAAATGTCAAATACATTTTGCATCCTTTTTTACATCTTAAGACCTTTTTGTTTTCTGACCAATAGCTATAAAGATCTAAGCCACTTTTGAAAAAATGCTTTAAACTTGAGTTGACATGCCTATCTGAAACTGATGTTGATGTTTTGTAGGAAGAGTGTTTACTTTAGTTTAGACCTAGAGCATTTGGGATGTTTGTGGCCACCCCCTTCAAGATAACACATCTCTTTAATAAGTTGAGCTCTTTATGACACAGTTCTTCACTTTAACCTTATCTTAACAGTTTTATAAGAAAACATCTATACCATAGCTGTTAATTTACTAACTTGAAGCTATGACTATTACATGTTTTTGCCATATTTGAAATCTTTGGAACATTTTAAAACCACAACAACCATGACAAAGATAGTAGTGTTTCATTAGTGAAGTGACTGACCAGATAACTTGCCTGAAAATATAGATTTGGCTAAATTAAGGAATTTGGAGGGGCATTTGCAATGAGAGCAAGCTATTTGTCTGTGGTGGCACCGCTCTGACGTATCGATTGAAAACGATCGTTTTAGTCACAATAAGTGTTTAAATACAGTTTCTTCCCGGCACATGAGTTAGGAATTGGCCTTAGTGTTGTACAGTATAATAATACATTGTATTATATTATTATCTATATGTATATAGAAACGTGCGCAGATGTGTCGGTGTAGTGCTGTGTGCTCGCCTGCTCACTTTAATGTAGGCCATAGACCTGTGCTTTCTCTTGTCTGCTTGTCTTCCTTTACTGGCTTTTCCCATTTCTCCTCCTATCACCTCCCTCTTCACATCATTCTACAATACATGCTTGTTGATCTTAGTTTCCAACAGAATGAAATCCCCTAATCTAATTTGTCATGTGTCTGTATCCTGCAGAGTTTAAGGAGGCATTCCTGCTGTTCGACAGGACGGGAGATGGCAAGATCAGCTTCAGTCAGTGTGGGGACGTCATGCGGGCCCTGGGCCAAAACCCCGTCAACGCTGAGGTGCTCAAGGTCCTGGGCAACCCCAAGGCTGAGGGTGAGATGGAATAATAAACACACTGGGGAGGTGTATGTCTTAAATGTACATAAAGGATTATAAAATGATCTTATTATCTTTCGATTGCACAGTTGTGTGTTGCAGCTAGAGACTTATCGCATTTATTCTGTCTTCTTGCAGAGATGAACATGAAGATGCTGGACTTTGAGCAGTTCCTGCCCATGTTCCAGGCCATCGCTAAGAATAAAGACCAGGGCTCCATGGAGGATTTTGTAGAGGGACTGCGTGTCTTTGACAAGGAGGGTAACGGCACAGTAATGGGAGCAGAGCTTCGTCACGTGCTCACTACGCTAGGTGAGCTACATTTCCATCCTCCTTATTAGGTATCTAGATAAGAATGATTTTGAGTTGATTTTAAGTTTACACACTATATTAACAATCTTTAATGTATGCAATTATTATGATGAAATGTCCTTAAAACTGAATGTACATGGCATCATTGGGTTTGCAAGTGTATTATAGTAATTGTTTTTATCTTTTTATTCCCCATATAGTTCATTTGTGACATCCCTTATCACTTTTTAATAAAGACTGTAGTGCCATCAATATTGTTAGAATAAATATGTTCTGTGTTTTAGGTGAGAAAATGTCAGAGGAGGAAGTTGAAACACTCTTGGCGGGACACGAAGATGCAAATGGCTGCATCAACTACGAAGGTGGGAGAGAGAAAGAGACAACATAAGATACTTACTTGATGCGGTTGCTACAAACCTGCAAACTATTTAATGAAACCATCATAGCCAGCCTTGGCATTGTGATAATGACTCCTCAGTCATGCGTTATACTGTGGCCGCTGTGGGAGAGGCTGATCATCATTGGAAACACCCTTTAGCGTACTAAACTGTCACTGCAGTTCTGCTTTATTTAGTGTCTGATGAGCTGGTTATCCATCCATGTTACTGTCTTTCCACTTGTGGCTAATTGATGCATTGGTGCATTGATATCCGCTGACAGTGTGTCAACTGTTCTTCTTCCACAGCGTTTGTCCGCCACATCATGTCAGGCTGAGGGCTGGTATGGGCATTTGGTTTACCATGAGAGGGCACTTCAAGGCTTTCCTGCATTTTAGTTGTTAAATAATCCAATCCCATTAGGCCCTTCTAACACTGATCGCCTGTAGTTATGCCCTTTTATATTTGCAAACGGGAACAATGTCCTTTTGCAAAGTAGATCTGACCCGTAGGTGTGGGGAAAGCCTGGTGGTCCCGCTCATCTTTAGTCCTGAGGCTCTGCTCCATCTCCATCTCTCTCTCTCTCTCTCTCTCTCTCTCTCTCTCTCTCTCTCTCTCTCTCTCTCTCTCTCTCTCTCTCTCTCTCTCTTTCTCTTTCTCTTTCTCTCTCTCTCTCTCTCTCTCTCTCTCTCTCTCTCTCTCTCTCTTTCTCTTTCTCTCTCTCTCTCTCTCTCTCTCTCTCTCTCTCTCTCTCTCTCCTTCTGTCTCTAACTCTCTCTCTCTCTGTGTGTCTCTGTCTTGGCCCCTGGCTGCAGCATGCCCCTCTGCATGTGTCTGGGGCCCCCTCAGTTTAAGACACACAAGGAAGTGACTGGTTTTATTCAGGGAAAGCCTGGTGGCCATTGTCAAGTTATTTGATGGGTGTGAAGGTCGCAAGGCAGCGCTTCTAATCTCATTTGCATGTCATTGCTCCTATTCAAATAGGCGTCTTCCTCTGTTGGTGTTGGAAGTGATGCTCCTCTTAATCAGATGAAATAGACTGTGACATTATAGAGTTTGAATACAGCCACCAGCTTTGGGAGAGTAGACCAGTCCCTTTTCCTACTAACAGAGAAATGCAATACGTTGCTCTTTTGTGCCGATGGCAGCTGATTTCGTAGCTGGCCGCTCTCTGACTGGACTTAAACTCCCTTGATCTTCTCCCCCTTTCTCTGCTTCTCAGCTAGAGGAAAGCATACAGCAAGGATGGCTTCTCTAACTAGCTCCTCTTGGATCATAGACCCTGCCAAATGCTCTGGCTAAATAGGAGATAGAGATGAATAACCTCTTTCTCTCAGTACCCTCTATAACCCTTTCTCCTTTGGGTAGACGGAATGTGGGGGATCTGCCTCCAAATGCAGCATCTCCTACCCAGTTTCGCCAGACCTGGCTGAGGAGGGGGCTGTATCTGGAGGGGGTCTCTGCCAATATCTAGACCACGATCCTAACTCTTGTCTTTCTCTCTCCTCTCGTTTACAGAACTCGTCAGGATGGTCATGAACGGCTGAATACGAAGAGCATCCAACGTTTTTTTTATCCTGTCACATGTACCCTCGTTTTGCAGTTAGCTTCAACAGCCCCCCATCCTTTTCCATGGATTAGTTTTCCACCTTTAATTTAAGAAGTGCCTTTACATTCCCTAAAAAAAGACCACAAATGGCCCTGGCTATTGCTGCCAGGTCCGTTCACATGTGTGACCAACGTGTATGCATTCATGAGTCTTAAAGCTAGCATTGTTTGCAATAACATTCCAAGATGCAGATATCATAAATTGATAATGATTTGCTGCAAATGTTGATACTACTGTGTCAATGTTGGATAGGACATTAATATATATATATAAACAGTATACATGTCGGCAACCTACTTTATCATTGGCTAAGACTTGCTTTGGCTGAGGAACCGATCCTGCAGTAAACCGGTATACTCAAAGCCATACTATCATGAGGTAGAATTAAACCTTTCAAAAGTGTTCCCAAATGTTGTTGCTGCATTTAAATAAATGTTTTTTCCTGAAAACTCAACTTGGTGGTTTCAATGTAATTGTTTCGGCTTTATCTCACTGCAATGCATCGATGATTGTACATTGACACAAGAGGGCAGTGTTGCTGCTTGAATCTGATGTGGTGAAAGGACTAGTTTTTAATCAGAATATTCAGTTTGAAATACAAAAGGCTTAAATTGATCTGCCATGTATGCTATTTGTTAACTAAATATAGAATTCAATGCACATCATGAGTGTATATTTTGGTGCTCTAGCCAATATAATTTATTATTGACTGAAACAATTCAAGGATTCTCTTATTTGATCATTAATTAATCTTATTGGTTAACATTGTTTAGCGACATTGCAAACTCACTTTCAGCCCCAAAATGTCCATGTTCATAACTTGTGGCCAAGCTGTAATTTTTACACGAAGTGATTCGGTGACAAAGCACCAAGATGTGAGCAGTAGAACGCTGTTTGGTGGCTCCCTGACCTTTTCTTCATTTTCCTCTCAAGCAGCCACAGCTATTTCCCCTCATTAGGCGCTCCAGCCATTGGAGTGTGCAGCTCCTATGTGTGGGCTAAGGTTCAGGAGGGTGTCATAGTCCACTGCTGAATAGGTTGTCCACTAATTACTCGGTGTGTATGTGTGTGGTCGATGGAAGTCAAGGCTATTGATTATTTTAATCCTCCTATTTGTGAGTCTGTGATCCTCGTGGCTCTGCATTCGACAGGGAATTACTAATGGGCCTCAGCGCAGCCTGTCTCAGACCTCTCCCCGTCCAATTAACTTTCAACTGGAATCTGCCAGGAGAAAGAGCCGGGGGCTGGGCCCAGGCGCCGCTGCCTGCATCCCTCTCTCTCTCTCCGCTCAGGAGCAACAGATTCGCAAAATCCTTTAAGTCTAATGAGAATGCCATCAACTCTTGTCTCTAATTAGACACCCTTCCTTTTTTCTAGTATTCAAGATTCATTCTCTCTTACAGATGATGTCTCTTTCTCACTGATCAAAAACTATTAAAGTGGCAAAAATAATTACATTAATAAACTGGTCAAATTATAACAACACAGTGTGGAAATATTTTTCCCCAGACTATAGTTATATCGCACACAGTTGTGATTGTAAGGAAGAATCAATTGTGAAAATATACCCAGTGTAATTAATCAAACTTAGATTTAGTCGGCTAAATTATTCCCTGCCATTGATCAAATATACTATGTATTCAGGAATATAAATTCACTGTTTTGTGTGTGAGATAATTCACACACTGATTTTCATAAAATCCCTGTAGTATCATCAATAGATTGAGAGAAAAGCACAAATGTTACTTATGTAAGATTTCACAAATCTCGTGATGTATTTCTTTTTTATTTGTGGGCTCTCTAACAAATGATCTTCGTACACTTTTTTAAAAACAATGTCAAGCCTCATTTGACACCGAACCAATTTTGGTAGTTTGTACAATTGATCCTTATATTGTTACATTTGAAATGTACAAACCATCTGTATTTTGTAGACCCTGGGTGTATTATAAGCTGAGATCGATAGAGCAGTATGAATCTTTGTGTCTTACACAGTGTCTTAAGCCATATTGGAAATCCATGTCGAAGCAGGCGGCGGATGTGGTACACCCCTGCTGCTTCGATTTTCAGCTGTAAGTCCACGCAGACATGTCATATATCTAATTCTCAGTGTGTCCGAGTGGTCACTCCAAATAAAACTGAACAAGGGTCTGCATCTGTGTATGACTGTAAAACGTACAAGCCTCTATTCAGCCCTGACATTGACCACGGCAAAACAACATGCAAGAAAACACACGAGTTGGGTATAGATATTTTAATAGCAATTGTCTACTCTGCCAATTCGACATACCAGATAGCCCATTCCAGGATAACTGTGTTTATACATGTGATGATACTTTGACAGGGTCTCTCAAAAATAAAGTACGAAGTAGATATGGCAGTGTTATTATTACAGTAACGTGCCTGTAATGTATTATACAACATTTATTGAAAGTAAAACACTGAAGCTCTTACTTTTCACAGCCTCATTATATTACAGTATTTATGTATCCATTCATACATACTGGTCCCCCCCCCCACACACACACACACACACACAATATAGAGGGTATGCACTGACATTACTTTTCCATCTGAAAACATCAGAACATTATTGAGAATAACAGGCAAAAAGGCAAAACAACATCCTGCATCATTGCTCCTGTTTTTGAGTGAAACTGCAAAACCCCAAAACAAACAAGTATCTCTTTAAGTTAAAGGCAGTTGGAGTTAATACCAATATACATTCTGATCGTTTGTCAACAGGTTTGAACACATACACATATCACCTTTTATTTGGAAAAACTCTAAGCGGCTTTTTTTCCGAGTTTACCATAGAGTATATCCCTTTGTCTGAGGTACAAGCTGTTAAGGTCATCATCATCATGAGTGTTTAATACATTTTGACAAAACATTTCACAGTAACACATAATTGAAATGAAAGATGATAAATACTTAATTCAATACCGTTTATAACATATGATTTTACCCAAAAGTTGAACATACCGACGAAAAAATGCTACTCTAAATCAATGTTTTCCTGCATCGATTATAGTTCTTTCTGCATATGGTAAAAAAGATAGCTCTAAATGCTTGTTGAATCTACTCATACAGTAAATCGTACAACAGCTCTTATCAATTTAAAATGCATATTTTATGTTTTTGCCACCTTTTGCCTTACATAAACGGTGACATGTGCATACCCTCCATGTCAACAATGTACTTGGCAATTAGAACTTTATCACACACAAATGGCATCCATAAAATGTGTTGTGTGTGTGTGTAATATGTTTTGTTTTATCTTGATGTGATGTCCTGTGTCATTATGGAAACAGGAACTAAAGGTGAAACATCTGGGTTTCATTCAGACAGTGTTATTTTAATTAGTATGTTCCCAATGCAGGGTGAATCACAACAGGGATTACATTTCAACTGGTGTTATTCACTTCAGGGAAATATTTTACAATGATGAGTTGCAAAATATAGGCTACGCCATTTGATCAGAGGCCATTGGAATGGATAGCAGAAATCTAAAAAGTAAAGACTATGACAGTGGGTGCATTCGTCTCAGCTTAGTCATCTTGTGGAATGGCACCCTCAATACCATTATTGCAATACAAATGAATTTAACTCATGGTGTTTGATATATTCTGGTCCTCACAATATTAGGTTAGATGGAACACGCTAACGTTTTTTAGATATTTCATAGCCGCAATGTGCAATTGTTATGTGCACCTAATACCTTACATCTTCTGACGTTTATATTTGCACAAAGGGTGACAGATAATTGCAGTTGTTCATGATGACTGGCTCAGAATCACGCAGCTGGATTTATCCCACTTATCTCAGATTTTCACTCGATCTTTGCCTCTGTTGTAATCTGTTGTAGTGTGTGTGTGTGTGTGTGTGTGTGTGTGTGTGTGTGTGTGTGTGTGTGTGTGTGTGTGTGCGTGTGCGCGTGCGCGTGCGCATTGTGCGTGTTTCTATGTGTGCATTTATTTGCATAATTACATTTAACTGGGAATGTGTGTGTGTGTGTGTGTGTGTGTTGCTTTCCATTTTCTGTAAGGAATGGTTATATTCAGTCTGGGTAGATGAGGAAGCCGGAGAAGGTGCTGTACTTGTTTGTGTTCCCTCCGTGGACCTTGCCTCCGTCCAGCTGCACACACACCTCATCACCCACGTCCAAATGCAGGATCACACTGTTGGAGGCGTAGTCGTAATTCTGATCAGCATCCTGAGCGATGGCGCTGGCTCTCACCTGTCACCAACAGAGGACACACGCATTGACAATTAGAACATGGACGAAACTGAACAAACACTTGCAAATGTCACCGCCACTAACTCAACAGCTCAGGGAACTCAGCAGCATTTTAAATTAATACTATCTCATTCCTTTATCACATTTTATCATATTCTGTAGGCTGAGTGATGATCAATTATTTACAGCTTTCAAATGAGACCCTCGTCAGTATGACATCGCCTCCGCATTCATGCTGGATAAACAGATAGATGGGACTGTGACCTGTGACCCTAAAGGTGGGCTGAGAACACATCCCCTCTGCCTGTTATCGATCAGCTGTGGCTGTGGCGAAGGGCCGAGGATGGAGATGTGATTGGGTTTTGGAGATAAGCAGACTCACTGGGGACAACAGGTTGTCTATGGGGAACCTACCTCAGCCGAGAAGCAGCATAACTATCCATACCAGCTATTGACCTGTTGCTTATGATCCCGGGCCAGCTCAATATGCATGATATTGAGTGGCTATGCCAAAGCCAGACAGCTTCACATTTGCATGCCGTGTGTGAGCTCAGTGTTATTGACCGAGCAGCTGTGGATCTTTACTTGTTTGTTAACACATTTAATTGGGTTTACTCATTGTAGACATTTAAATACACATGCCTAGATTGCAACATACTAAGCCTAAAGGAGATCACTGCTTTTTTATGTTTCTTAAACTGGCATCTACATTTAAATACTATGTTTATATAGGTCTGGCATGAATGCTTTCGATAAAAAAACTATTTTCATAGATAGATAGATAGATAGATAGATAGATAGATAGATAGATAGATAAAGTATAACCATACACTAGGTTGCATTCCTAAAGGCTTCCTTATTAGGATGTATCAATATTTCTGTGTGGCAGTTCCAATCATCAGACATATGTCAGCCATCAGTGGCCTTGTGTGTGGCTCAGTGTCCATCTACGGTGGGAGCACTCAATCTGTGTCAGCAACCAGACAAGCCACGCACATCTTCATGACAGCCACAGAATATGATCAGCAACTCAACTACCATCATGTCATTCCCTTCACTGGGGCCCTCTTTCTCCCCATAGAGTATGCATCAATTTGAAAACAGTCAATCACTCAGCAACAGAGCCTGAATTACAGTAACTAAAAAAATATGCCCTTTTCCCGTTCCACCTATCTTTGCCTCCGTCTGAGCCATTTTGCTCAACATATATCACAGTGGAGTTGTGTTCAATTTCCTAGACACTGTCTGTAGGTCCCTCCCTGTATTAAATTCCCGTCAGCGATGTTACATCCAACATACGGACCAGCCAGATTCATTAAGGGAAAAGAGTAGCAGAACTTCGGATGATTCACCGCTCAACTACACAGTAAAACCAACCGTACTGTAGCTGTTATTTCTCTACTACAACAGTCTTGATTCATTCGATTTGAGATTTTGTAGTTCACATGTTTTTTTTAAGGCGCCTCTGCCTCTATGTTTCTCACTGCGGAGCTATTCAGCTGTTAAGCTATTCAGCATTATTATTTTTTTCATTATGTAGCAAAAGTTCAACAAAAATAGAATTGTAAGAAGCGTTGCCTTAGCAAGGTTGAAATAACTGTCAGTTACAGTAACGCCTGCTTCTCAATATCTGAAGATATATAACAAACTGCGTTGAATGTGGAAAAGAGAGACATGGCTGATCAGAGAACCAAAAACTGTGTAAAGAAAATAACACATTCCCAAGGGTTGTAAGTAAATAAATACATAATAATATAGTTGGCCTATATCTCAGGATTTCATGCAGTTGTGTAAAGAAAACTAAATGAAATTGTTACTTTAAATGTTGAATTATTATTATTAGAGAAATTACCTATTTTTTACACTCACAGGGTAAGGCAAAAGGAATCAGGCGGATTTTCATGAGAGTAGATAGGGAGTAGCATGGACCCAGGGAGAACCCATTAAATGTTGCAGTGGATTGGCCTTGGCAGTGGTCGGCCCACTCCGAATGCCCGTCTAGTATATTTATCTGTTTATGCTTGTTTATTTTTGTTCCATCCGTGTTCTTCAGAGGAACATAACAGTTCACAAGAGAAATATTCTCTTCTAGTCTGGGTAGCAGGCAACATTGAGCATTTAGAAAGATGTACTTCATTATTTTTGTATTAAATCAGAGCCATGTGTTACTCAGGCAGCCCGATTAGTATTTTGTAACACTATAGTGTTAACAAATATCACTATAGGCCTAAGAAAGAGTAGAGTATATAAGTATATATATACTCTTTCTTAGGGCCCCATAAGACCATCTCTCAAAAACTGACACCAATCCATTGTCATCTGTAAAGGTTATATTGTTGTTCTGCTTGACATGTGTAGTGACAGCCAATAACACATTTGCATCTTTGGCTGCAGCTGACATCAATGGTGTTGTTGTGACTTTCTATCGACACAAGGCATATGTCATCCTCCTGCTCATTATTTTGGCAACAGTGTATCAGAGGGAGATGTATGGAGATCGTTCCCCCCTCAGGCATTCACAGATCCTCATGATTTAATGCATTAAAGTGCGGCTGAATATTCCACAAGAAAATAATATTTGTCAGTCAGTGTAGAGATCATTTTGGCAATATATGATATATGAATTGGTACTTCAGCCGATATTCCTGTGCTTGAAGAATAATGCAAGCCATCCATTAATGCAGATGCCAGACAGAGAGGCATGAGGGAGCCATGGTGGGATTAGGACAGGAAGCCGACAGAGGAGATGGATACGGCTGGAGGACACAGGCTGATCCGTGTGAACCAGGCAGCCGACTGCGCTGATCCTGGAGCTGTTGGAGTTGTGAGCCATGATGCAGGAGCCCCCGGGGTTTGCCCGTGGCTGTCTCTGTCTTCGCCTAGCCCTTTCATTATAGGGCCTCCAGTAAACACAACTTGGAGCAGAGGGGCCCACAGCTAGGAGGAAGGAGTAGGGGAGTAGGGGGGGGGGGGGGGGGGGGGGGGGGGGGGGGGGGTCTATGGGGGCGGTAAAGGGGAGCAGCTGCAGTGTCATTTTCTATGCAAGTGAAACCGCAGCGCTGAAGATAGACAAGGATGGACAAAAAGGAGGGACAGGAGAAAGAAAAAACAAAAACAAGGGCCACAGGGTTGAGGAAAGGAGAGGGAGTGGGCCTAAAGTAACAGACTGATCAAGCGAGGCTATTTTGTGAGAGCGGTGAGATGTGGGGGTATATGAAGTCTTGTTTTTATCTGTGGGTCTGTGCTCCACTGGTAATAAAACTGACAGGATTCATTCACTGTGATATACTGACCTCTTAGAGCGGAGACAATAGAAAAGTAGCTGTTAAACTTACCTAAGGGACTCCAGCACATGGCAGGAGGGTTGGGGACGCATGGTGGGGGACGATGTTGTGGAAATAGAATATTTATTGAATAGGTTTTCCCTGTCCTTTGGGAGCCTGGGGATTACATGGCGACAAGCGGCTGTAGCATTGAACCGTACCTTTGATTCCTATTACCTTCACTTCAGTATTACAATGTGCCTTATAATGGTCAGACCTGTGCACAGTAAGAAAGGGTTTGCTTTTTTTTAATTAGGTGTTTTTTTATCAGAGGCACATTTTAATTTTAATTTTTAAATTTAAAACATCTGACTTGCCTTCAAAGAACAAATCTTGCTAACACTCTTTTTGCCTCTTGCTGTGAAGCTAATTATGTTTCACCTGTAGCATATATATGTGTGTGTGTGTGTGCGTGTGCGTGTGTATGCGCGTGCGTGTGTGCGTGCACTGGGGAAGTTAGTACAGGTCATTACAGCAAGAGATGACATTTTAACACTACCGTGTGAAATAACTTGACCTTTACCCGAGTTATTAAAAGAGTCTATGACAGTTAAAAAACAAGGGAGTGATTAAAAGGTATCCAGACCAGTATCTATGTCTACTGTGCACATTGTATGAAGAATATCCTAAATATATATACAGTAGTTAACTATGGAAAATAAATGAGAAGGGGAAAAGCTCGCATACCGTTTAAGGAGGGAAAAGGGAGAAGGTTTGCATGATGTATTACCAGCCTTATAAAGAATGACAACATTAGCATAGACTGTCTTAATAATATTTGCCACCAAGCAAGAATATTGAGGAGCAACTCATAAATCTTGTGACAGGAAATCGAATGATTAAGCACATTTAAGATAGCAGAATCGCCAATGAGAGGTTCATTCATAACTATATGAGCAAGGCTTAATTAATATACAATCATTAATAAGAATATCAATACATAATCTTTCAGAACTGGGTTGTCACATGTATCAATGCCGTATGTTTCCTTACTGTGCACTTAACGTTCAACTGGGGGTGAATGGGGCGTGACAGTATTAGCCAAACATCCACACCAAACATTGAAATTGTACCGTAATTCAATTACCGTTGCAATAGGAACATGGAAGCAACTGCAGTGTGATCCCCTTCAATAACAAATCCCCTGACTCTGAAACCCTGTCGTGCTGCAATGATTTGTGAAAGTTAGATTGAGGTGTGAGCAGGTAGGCTTTTCAGAGTACGGATTTAGTGAGTGTAATAGGTATTAGATCCAAAAGAATCCCATGGAAGCCCTGCCACAGTCGGTACATCCTCCTCACATCCTGCCATCGCATTACACCACACTCATGTCACAGGGAAGAGTCCGGCAGCCAATGCAGTGTGCAAACATTTAGATATCAACAATTCCCAGAGGAAATCTTTGGTGTCTAGTATTAATTACGTTTTTTAACACTCCCTATCCTGCATAAATACAGTTTGTAAACCAATTTCTCACTTTCTCCATCCGTCCTTGATCACGTCAAACCAAGACGTGTTGAGTGGGTTTCCATTGGTCATCGAGCCTGATCTCATTCTGGCCTTCACCACCAGCCTCCCCGATGCCTCGTCTACCAGCCCACTGCCTCCACACCTCCATTAAGTCATCTATCTTCCTCTGCTCCACCCCTGATTTCCCATCAACTCACTTGTCTTTTTTGCTCCCCCCCTTACACTCATCCCAAGTAGACCTCTCAGTATGTGTATGTCACGTCGAGTCTCTTGTGTTTCATTCATTTTCGTAAATCTTTCGGACTGGCTGCTTAATAGACCTAGGTTACAAATTACCTTTTCTTTTAAGATGTAAAAGTTACAACACCTAAAAAGAATCCGGGAAGTTTGTGTCTACTACAATCCTTCTTTATTGGGATTAAAACAAACCCAGTGGGCAGAGACAAAATATCCAATAAAGCTTTAGCACCTACGGCGATGATAAAACTGACTGTTTGATTCTGAATTCAGGAATGAAACCAAACAGAAATAGTGCCTGTTTAGTAAACCCCAGCCACTGACTGACAAGCAGAGTACCCACCTGCCCCGGGGCTTCAATAACCCGGAACATGATCAGGCATACTGCAGCATTTCATATAGACTATACACATCTTCATATACCCAGATCTCTGTTTGGGTGTATCCGTGTGAGTGCTCTATTTAGAAGAACTGTTTAAGGAAGCCGCCTATCAGAAGCCAGATGGACCTGGGTGAGGTTAAATGATTGAGGGAAAAGATAATTAATGGGGAATCAATGAACAACCAAGTAGGAGGAAAGTATAGTGGATGTTGATGGGATCTAATCTAATATTTATACATTATTTAGCAGGGTAAGATGGCTTGAATGACAATATAGGCAATAGGCGGTCTTAAACACATCTTTGTGGCATATACAATCTAACAATAATCAAGATGGAATTATTTTTACCATATAGTTTCACATCTCACACAATCAAGTCTAAATCAACCTTATTTACAACTGTGGAAGTCAACTATAAAGTATATATGAGCTCACTATCCTGTGTGCACAGTCCTTGGTGCACTACATGTCTATATCGAGGTCTGAGCAGAAACTATTTGCATTTGAAGTCCTTGATGAATGATTGAATGTAAAAAGCAACTTGAAGAATGTTTCGTGAATTTGGAGTCCTCTGACAAAATCCCTGTGATTTATCCCACCTCGCCTCTCCTCTTCCCCCCATCAGCCCCTCTGTCTTTAATTAGTGTCTGGGGAATGAGGAAGTGGATGAGTGGACTGTCAATTTTGCATTCATTATTTATTTAGCTGAGGTGTAAACTGACTGGTCCACGTACTGACAGACATTTCTCATGTGCTCCCTTGCTCTTCTGTTTAGGCGATAATCAAGCTCTGTGTATGATACTTACTAATTAGGCCGTTCCTTTTGGCAGCAGCGGCGGATGCATTCTGCCACTTGTCATTTAGCCACAGCACATGTGAAAATGCAAATATCCGTTGCTGTGATTTTAGACTGTATAGCATGAATTCCCCTTAATTAGAAGAAGGATTGCTATTTCTTTCTTTGGCTGTCATGTATCCACCTGCTAAGTGGAATGTGCTCTGAATCTGAAGAGCTCAATGTGGCTGAGGTGAATGTGAGTCAATGGTAATGCAGGATTGTCAACAGTGAAAAAAAATAGGTTGCACGGTCGTGTGTGTGCATACATTCTAACGCACACATGCAAACCCTCTATTGTATACACACAGTCTAATACACATGTGGAACTTAAGCCCACGGGGAAAATATGGGCCCTGGCTCATTTTTAGCCAGTCCTAATATCAATTGAGGTTCAAACTTTCAATACAATTTCCCCAACAACAAACTTGTCATATGCAGGCCCATTAAACACATTGAATGCTTGCCTTTTGTAAAAATGTGATCAGAATATATTGTTTTGCTTGAGTAAATGTTGACCCTTGTGATTCTCATTTCCCGGTGTGACCCACAAAGAAAATCAGTTTGGCACACACACACACACACACACACACACACACACACACACACACACACACACACACACACACACACACACACACACACACACACACACACACACACACACACACACACACACACACACACACACACACAAACATTTACTAACCAGTCCGTTCTTCTTTAGGTCTGCCCACATGCTGGTCCCGTCACCACCTCTCATTAGAACATGGTAGGTGAAGAAGTAGATGCCAGGCAGAGGACAGGTGAATTTTCCGGTGCTGGGCTCATAGTAGTTACCTACATTGGTCACCACGTCATCAAACTTCAGTATTTCACTCCCCTCATGCGGCTTGCGTAGCCCTGCGTAAAAGGCAATTTTGGGAGTGTAGAGTGAGGGAGAATAGCCACCAGGACCTGGACCTTGGGGCCCCTGTGGTCCTGGTTTGCCTGGCTCTCCAGGGGGTCCACGTGGTCCTTGAGGGCCAGGGATCCCTGGAGGCCCACGGAGCCCAGACTTCAGCTTCTTCCCAGAGTAATCCTTGGGTGGTGGAGACACGGCTGTCAGCTCCTGGCCAGGCTGAGATGTGGCATAGGGGTCACATACCATCCTGCAGCTCCCAAGCATTTCATAATGGCTCCCCGTATTTCCGGAGTTCCCTCCTTTGGTAGTGTGGACCAGCAGGGGAATGGCCACCAACAGTATTAGAACCATGGCTACACCTACAGCAGCTCCAATGACGCGCTTCCTGCGGCTGAGCCGTGAAGCGGCCAGCGTCAGGAAGTCCTCTTCCCCCTTGGCTGGAATGTGGCCGGCCAGGATGAAGCCTCTCAGAAAGCCAATATGGTAGAAAAAGATGAAGAGGGATTTGGAGAGGAGTGGGAGGAAAACAGTGTTTGAGAAAGGACACAAAATGGAAGACAGCCAGTAGGGAAACTAGCGGATGAGAGGATCCTTTAGAAATGATAAAGACGTCCAATGGACCAGGAACACGGTCTTCAAAAGCCTCTTCTTAAAAAGATGAAAACTTTACACACCAGTGTTAAAGGAAATAAAAGAACATGGATGTCTTTGATTTAGGGTGACACATTACCAAAAACATAATTGATCTGATGGAATCTCGGGTCACCTTTTCTTGACTTCCCTTGTTGTCCTTCAGTTCAGTTTGTTTTCAGCATCATACAGACAACATGACTGGCACTGGAAGCGGGGCTTATTGAAAGTATGCGGAAAAAGGCCTGCTGCCAAATTCAGCTCATTGAGGAGGGAGTGGATATTGTTGGTTTGGCCGTATGAAGTAAGATTTACAGTTATTTTCTAAATAAATCTTCTTTCATTTCACGTGGACGTCTCATTTAATGCCATGACTGTGAGTGTCAAAAGTTCATCAGAGATCTTTTCCTGACACAATCATCTTATGACCTCCCACTTCCTTCTTGTTTCCACTGTCCACATTAAAAAGGTGCCGTTTTCCTGAAGCCAATAACACGTTTGATAGATTCCTCCTCTGGCTACATCTGCATCTGGAAAGAGCAGCATAGAGCAAATATATTTATACTATATTTTATACACATCATTTAACTAAGTAAATATTAAGATGAACACCACAACGATATGTTTTAAATAATAAAAATTATTTTAAATAATATGTATTTTCAGTTTTATTTTTGTGTAAATTACAATTAATACTTGATTATCCACGATGTGAAAAAAAAATTGTTCAAAGAAACAGAAAAAAAATTACAAAGATAACTCACCATTTACTCATTATGATCCAAAAATATTAGAGTATAACACTCGCTTTGCGTCTGTTAATTCCGCGTCCCACCAAAATAACTGAAGGACTTTGCACCGCTGGAGTGTCGAGTGGAGCGCGCAGGAGATGCCAAGAAAGTGATGAGTGCCTCTTAATCAGAGCTTAATTCCCTTCTTTCTTTCCAGGTAGGAACGAAAAGATGGAGTTTAATTGGCGCTTACTTTATAGGAAAAGAAGTCCAGAAAAAAAACTGGACTGAACACTTTTTGACGATATTCCAAATTAGGTTTGCTCCCATCCAGAGTGGCTGTGACTGTATCGCTTATCGCCGTGTTTGTCCATGTGGGCAGTGCTCCTCGACACCTGTTAGATCTCTCTCTCTCTCTATCTCTCTCTCCCTCTCTCTCGTTCCCTTTCTCCCCCCACCATACGAGCATTTTTTTCTCTTTTGTGTCTAATGAAATACTGTAGTCCTAGGCAAGTATATTGATAATTAAATGTATTGGCAACCTATAGTTAAAAGTAAAACTCCTTATTTTTTCATTTCCAAATCATTATTATTACCATTAATTTGGAGCCCCAAGAAAAAAAGAAAGAAACATGTATTTTTATTTAAACGCATCAATGTCTTGTTAACCTGACATTCACCTGTTGTTAGTGGCAAACTCTGAGCATGATAAAATGTTTGATAAAGTGTTGCAAACAAGGGCAGATGTTTTCATCTTCGGTGCGCCAGGGAAGGCAAGAGAGAGGACGGTGACTAAGTAAAAGATGCCTCAGCATGATGTGTGAGGAATGGAGAGGAGACACTAAATGTTCCCCAGACCATTGTCTGTGTGTGTGACTTGCATCCCACAGCTATAAACCTCATTAGTGAGACACCCTGCTCCACACATTGTGCTGCTCTTTTTCCTTTACTTAAAACCTTACACACAAACACCTGCAATGTCCGCACTCTGAGACACACACACAAATGCATGTAGCAAACAGACATACAGTATGCAAGTTTAGAGTATGTTGAACAACGTTTTTGCACTATTAGTAATGGAAAGCCATGTTCTGTATTCTTGTATCAATTATCTCGCTGTTGCAATTTCAGTAGGGAAATAATGCGATGACATGGCCACTGAAATAGGCTATTTTTTCTAAGATTTTAAGCTAAAATCATAATTTTCCGAGAGTTTTGTTTCACCTGTCTGACAGGCACAGTTGCAGATCTGCAAGTTTAAAGTTTGATGACAGAAGCATTGGGGGTAAAGTGGAATAGGTCTACATACAGTATTGATGACAGTCTTTTTATTAACCACCACCTCCTCAATTTCTCTTTCCTCGCATATGATGACCACCTTCTGGCCATGTAGGGATCATTGACCTGATCACACTGGACATGAAAAGGATTATCACTGAGGTGAGGGCATGGAAGGTGGGGTAGTAATGGCCTGGGATATTTCCATTGGTAAATGTTGGTACAGCTGAGCAGCGCTGGGGGGAGTTAAATGCTGTGTCAGTCCCAGTTTGCAGGGTCAGTCAGTCTGGCCCGCTAGAACAGTACTGAGAGGCCCTGAGCAGCACGGGCAGATAATCGTTGCCAGTCAGAGGCAATATGCTCAGGATTGGATTTTTAAAGCCTGTTAAAATATTACTGAGGTGATTAATATTGAAATATGCGCATGTCTTTCACCTGTCTGTCTCCTCTCTCCCTATTCTCTTCTTGATTTGTTCCCCTTAGTATTCATACTCACCTAAACTTTTAACATCATGCATTATGTTGATGAGATGTGTCTTTTTTTTATTCAGTCCAATTGCTTTATCGTGTCACTTGCTCTGACTTCCCTTTGACTCACACTCTCTCCACTGTCACCGAAAGAAAAAGGGCCACCGGTGAATCAGTACTGGGCTGTTTGAATAATTACTTTGTTTAATAATTAATTTCATATATTATGATACACCAAGAATAAATCTCTGTCTTTTGTGCATACGTCTGCATAATTCGAGTCCTATCTTTTCTCTCTTCCGTTCTGTGTAAACAAGTAAGAGAGGAGGAAGAACTTATTTATGGACACATTACTCATGTTGTAATTCCTTTCTACTGTGGCTGGTTGTCTACATGTTTTCTTAACGACATACTAATTCTTCAATCAGAATATTACCAGAAGCATTTAAGTAACACTATATGTTTTATCATTTATGAAATGCATGGCACAGAACAACCCAAATATTTCTTGCAAGCAGAGTAGTATTGTGTGGAAAATTGAAGTCAGTGTTACATAAGGTATAGATGACATATTGTGTTTTGTTTTGAGATAGTGGCACTGTCACACAATCCACACCAGCGCAGGAAGTGTGACCAATACTGAGCATCAGCTCTGAGGGATGATGACATATCGTCCCCAAGAGGCACGTAGCTGCCGGAGGGCCGTCACTCCCAGGAGACCACTACTCACGTCTTCCACAGTTAACACTGACAGGAATCCGGCTATCAAGCTCTCATTCTTTGCCGTAAGAGATAACTATCTTGTCAATCAATTTAGAGGTCATTAGAGATATATGAAGGTGATTTGGGGCAATTTTAAAAACCAGGGAATCCACAAGTAGAGGTAAAGAAAATACACATTGCTGCATTTGGAGAGATGTCTGTACATGAACAGAAACACGAGAAGATAGATGTGTTGGTTTGTATTTGGCTTGACCCAAAATAAAAAAGGCTTCTCATGGGATAATAATGGAGTAAAATGGAACTTAATGGAGGTCTTCAATATGTCACATTTCAGGCATGATAATCTAAATACACATTTTTTTTACTCAGGCCCAGTATTCCATATGTTTATTGTTACATTGTTCTTGCACCCTGATATGAAATGTATTATGTTCTCCCTGACTTCCCTGAGCCTGCGTGTTTACTGTACAGTAGATTTGTACGCAGAGTACACGGTGTGGATGTGTCTACATCCTGGTGCTGTGCTGTTTCATTAGGCTCTGATTATGGGGCCTGATGCAGACTGACAGTGTGCAGATTGAGTTGCACAGCCACTCTAATTCTCTCTATTAATAACAACCCTCCACACTGCTGTCCTGAACCACATTTATTAATCACAATTTGTCATCTGTCCGATGCTCCACCCTCTCCATCTCCCTTTCTCCCGCCCTCCCTCTCTTTAGCCGTGTTCTCCTCCCCCTCCTCCCTCCCAGCAGGGCCAGTTATCCCCTGCACTTCTCCACCCCTGCCTCCCTTCCACCCCTCACCCCAGCTACGCTCGCCTTCAGCTCAGAGACATGGTCCAGCATACAGAGGGATGTTCTCACTCTCCTCCCTCAAACACACACAGCTTCTTGCTCGCTCACTTTAAACTGCACTCTGGAAGCAGTCTGATTAATCAAAACCTCTCAAGCTTAAATTAGCCAAATAACAATTAGCGGCTTGGATTGTATAGACTGTTTCGGTTACAATCTACTGAAGATATATGAGGATAAATAATAATGAAACAAACCTCAATTTGCAATTACAAAAATGCTTTGTTTTTTTGTTCTGGCCTTGCAGCATGAGTAAACCCAGTAAAGTGTGATGCATCATTATAGAGATATTCGACCACACACTCAGATAGCATGGCATGGCCTTTTGGAAACACATTGATTCTTACTTTTTTCATTAATTCTAGCAAACTGGATTTTTGTATGTACACAGAATGCTGGCATTTAATCAATAAGTATGCTGGGATGTGCACAATGTACTATTGCATTATTTGTGAAAAAATATTCCCATTAACAAAATCAGATTTCTGCCCATGTCTCAGTCAAATGGCCCTTGACCCCACTCAGAAAGATGATTTATGAGTGAGCTAGTCCCCTAGCTCCTGCTCTGCCACTCAAATTTAAAGCCACGTTTATGCTCAATTATATTGACACTTTTATGAAAAACTATTTACCATAACCTGTAATTCTCCCATGGCAGAACTTTTCCCCTAGTTTGTTTGTGATTGTTCACTGCTGAGCCGCACATTTAAAAAGCAATGCTTCCTCTACCACTAACACTCCCAGAACCCAGAGCTACCAACCACAACGCAAGCCCCCATTGCACAGAACCAGGGTCCCTCTAATGTTTCCTTTGAGCAGAACGGGTGTTTGGGGAAAACAGAGGCGATTTTCATGTGCAAATGTCAGTCAATCCGCTCCAAGCAATCACAGGCCCGTCTTCTCCAGAGATCGGGGCTTGAGACACAGCCTGAATAATTTAGCAGCTCTGTGCCACCGTGCTTTAGGGTCGCAACCTTCTAAAGTGATGACAGAAAGACGTTGGCTGACTTCCCCTCCCATTCACTCCCATTACCACTTATTTACCGTTCCTGATTCCAGGCAGACAAAGCAGAAGGCCACGCTTGGGAGGAAAAATAATCGCTGCTGTATAAATTGCGTCAGAAAGCAGAGCAAACAATGACATTTCCAGAGCATCCCCAAGTTGGTGGCGATCCCCTCCTGTGCCACGCTTTGAAATAAACACACACCGCACACATGATCACCCAAGCCAGCAGTCACAGACAAAAGAAATGATGGACACACACGCAGAGAAAAGGTCGAGAAGTGACACACAGCAGGGACAGATGTCAGAGCGAAAACCTTACCGATGTACGAGACGCGTGGATTAAAAGTCAGAGAGTAATAGAAAAAGAAACGTCAAAATCTTTTATTTCAGGAGAGAAGACATTACATTGATTTTCAATGTATGACAAGGGAAAAGCACAGAGACATAGAGGATAGACTCTAGAGTGAAACAAATTGATCCGTCCTTCAGTACAGACATAGCCTACTCTACATGTCTATCATTCAGAGGGAGACAGACAGCGGTTGGTCTGACAAGGGTGGTCATCACTCGTATGCAGCGGGGCTTTGACAGCAACATGACGAGGATGAATGACTGGCCAGCTATCCCTACCAAGACACATACTGTTAGAAAAATGATACATTTATCTGCCTCATAATCTCTTTCAGTTATGATCAAGTCTTTCAGTTCTTCCTTTCAATTATCATAAAAAGCGACCATGTATGTTTGGCTATAGCAATTATAATATCAATAACTTGTTTTTTCTAATGTTACCCATAGAACATTTACCTTCCTATCTGCTATGTCTTTATATCCTGCAGAATTCATATCCACTGCCAAATTGACATTGATCTGATATCTTATTTGTCTATAAAATAGGTAGAACTCCAAGATACAGAAACACAGTACAGGAGGGTATTATTGTAATGTGAGGAAAGAGCAGGGAAATGTATTAGTGATTGCAATGAGATGTTCCCATGGAGATATCAATTGCAATAGTATCTAAATCTAGCTGACGACATGCAGGATTGCTAAGAAATGCTGCTTTTCTTTCCAGCCCTCCCTCTAACCCAGGGGTGTCAAACTCAATTTCATCGCGGGCCACATTCGCATAAAGGTCGCACTCAAAGGGGGGGTTGTAACTATATAAATATATAATATATATACAAAATAATGTATTATATTACATTATTGCCTCTGAATTGGATTATTTTTGGATAGGATAATAACTTAGTAATTAACTACGTCTAAAAGCAGAAGTCCAGGGCAAATAATTGCGAGTCTCTTCAGTGAGCATGTCACACAACGAGATGCATTGTGGGACATGTAGTTTATGGGCAACCTGCTTCTGTAAAGTGGCATGTAACCGTATAATAAACGTGTTATATTCTTTGCAAGCTCTTGCGGGGCCACATAAAATGAAGTCGCGGGCCGGATTTGGCCCCCTGGCCTTGAGTTTGAGACCCCTGCCTAGACCTGTTGTCTTGAACTGTAGCAATAATGTCAGTCGAGGCAAACCTGGTCTGGTCAAACTGCATTTATGATGAGTGTCAATGGGCATACGTTTTGACCCTGTGTCGTGGAACTGCATTACAAGGGCAGGCAGAGGGGAAAGGAGGACACAAGAGATCCCTCTGAATTATTTAGAGTGATTATTTGGTGACTTATGGTTGGTGGCTGTCAGGCACAGAATGATAAATTGTGCCGAGCAAGAATTACACTTTCTCATTTCTCCTGCTGTCTATTTATCTGCCTTTCTCTGCCTGACCACACCTTCTCTCCCGTACACTCATCCCTCTTGCTGCTCTGTCCTTGTAAGCTCCCAGACTGACTTTTGAGGCAGCAATATCCTGAAATCTATTGGTTGTGAGAAGATGCATGGTGACCCTGGCCTACCATGAATTTGACACTTTTTGAAAACTATTGGGTGGTTTACGATGCATTTTTGTTTCGATATTCACGTCCACCTAAGGAGGAATTGTGCTAGTTTACGATTAATAATAACCCTGAAGGTTTATGACAAAAAACTTGCAAAACAACGACATTCCTACCGGACTCAGATGTACTTTGTGTTTAGTACAAAATAGCATATTTCATGCATGCTAACAAGCTAAAGTATGACGGTGAACTGGTAAACATGATCTATGATTAACATCAGTAGGTTCAACACTTTCACTGTGATCTTTCTGTGCTTTTTAACTCACTTAACTTAATCGAGCTGCTTTACTGACTGCAGTTTCGTTTTCTTTCGCTTTTAAGCTTTGGGTTATTCAGAGCAAAATTCCTTTACTGACATCAATGAACAATGAAAGCAGCAATCAGGACCACTCTGCCCTGAAATTACTGTCTTACTTGAAGAGACAAGATACTTTGAGAGTCTGTTAGGGAAAGACGAAAAGAAAATGAGACCTAAGAAGTGAGATAAAAGCACAACAAAGTGATTCAGAGGGGATGCTTGAAAACAGGATTTCAGTAAATGATGGACGATGGGGCGTGGCTCTGCTTTTTAGACCAGAGAGGGAAGGTCATTCCATCTTCTGGGACCCAGAAGGGGAGACTGGTGACCATGTGGAAAAATGAAGAGGGAAAGGCGAGCTAAATGGCTGGCAGTGATCAGATAGCCCTGGCCTTGAGGTACAGTGTGGGCTTTAGACCAGCAACAGGATTTGTATCTATCTACAAACGGCCTGCGGCAGTCACTGAATAAATTGTAAGAAGAAGAGGGCATAGGTGATTTGGTTAGGATGAAAATGAAGCAGCAGCATCGGTCTGAATTGGCTTAAGAACTGTTTTGGAGGGAGTGGGAGGAGAAAGTTGCTCGGGAAATGATTAACACTTGATGATGGAGCAGGGTTGAGTACCTGGTCTGATGCAGTCCACATTATAGGTGGAGTTCACTTAGTGAATATAAACTGATGGATGAGTAGTGGACACACTGCACAGGGACCATATTGACTTTGGTTAAACCCATTAAAGCTGAGACCTCCTCTCTCTCTGTGAAGAATAATCTCCCAAGACCTTGAAGTTTGGGTTTTGTTTAATAATTTTCATAGTGTGTGTTATGTGGATTTGTTTTCTTTTGTATTTCATACAGTACATACCAGGAGACCAATTTTCCCATTTCTAATTGACATTCCCGGTTGCATAATGTTTCTAACTGACTGATCAGGTATCAGAGATGGAGTTCTTTGTGTAAATGCAGTTTGAATAATTCATACAGGGCTGTCAGTGAGAGAGAGAAGGGGCATTTTGGAAATCAGCTCGCTATGCCCCTGACCATGAATAATTGATCTGAACTGATTAAAATTTGCAGTGATTACCCCTCACCTCCCCAACAGATAAAACGCCACACCTGTGTTTGCTGTCTCTTTACTTATTCTCCTCCTCCTCTCCTTCCTCACACTCAAACATGTTTCAATTAACCACACGTGGTCACAGTGTGTGTGGCGGAATGTAAGACACCTCAGCATTGTTGCTGTTTCATATCAGTTGTATTTCCATTCATAGGCATGCTTTAGCAGAATTTAGTTTATTGGTGTTGCTGTTCTCTCAGTCCCTGATGAAAATTAGAATTACTATTTACTCTAACTGTTATTCCAAATATTAATCCTTGATTAACTGCTGTTGAAGTGCTGAAAAAAACACATTTCTTCTGCTCTTCTTCCCTCAGGCAGCGGATCTTCAGATAGCCGTAGGCTCTCTGTCTCAAGCACAACTAGAATTGCCACAGGCATAATGTCTGATATGCTGAAACACCTAAAGACACTGTTCTTGAAGAAGAGCCACCTTGATCGAATTGTCTCTTAATTAATGCCCATCTGCACATCAGAACACACATTCATGCAGACGCATAGCAGGCTCATTCTCCATTGGGGTCTCTTCTCACTTTTCTTAACCTTCAAAGTCCAACTAAAGATGGGTCTTTGATCTGTGTTGCAGAGAAGAAAGAAGCGCGTGACAGAGAGCGACTTTAAGGAGAAGAGAGACAGCGAGCGGGAGGAAGTGTCGAAGAGTGACAGCTAATGACAGTAGCTACAAGCTGTGACCTTTGAGCGATCACACAAGCATGACGAACCAGGCTCAAGGTGACAGAGAAACGGGATACTTTGAAAGAAGATGTTAAGGACAACAAAGCTTTGTGTGTCTGAGGTTTAGCAGTCATTGTGCAGCAGTGGTATTGGAGATTATAGGTACACAGGTGATCAATAACAGTCATTTTTTCTTAGGGAACTTTGGTTAACTCTTAACTGTGGTTTAATGCAGTTCAAGATTAAGAATTCACTAAGGGAAAATCGGTGGGAGAGCAGTAACATTGTTTACCTTTTTAACCTTTATTTATCCAGTGAAGGTCAACATGCTTTGCTTTCAATTACCCGTAATACGGGTCACTATTCACACACAACTGCTTCAGTTTGCTTTTGAGCTGCTTAGAAATGATGTGGACATAAAGCTAAGGATACATTGACCTTAGTCACAAAGCCAACTTTTTGTCATACATTTTACGTCCTAAATGGTCTACTGTATGCCAGGAATTCAAACAATGTTTAAGCACATAACCTGCAAATTGCATTCAGCTTAGTTTATAATATGGTCATACTCATAATTGTTCGATCGACTGACGACATTACGGTCATGCACTGTTTTTCATAAATATAATTCGTATATAAAATATCAATGATGTAAAGCTTCAGATTTGCATGGCATAGGAAATCCATTACTGTGGACCGTTCTGCAATTTTCTTTTAGTCCGAGGTATGCTTGTGTACAGAGATGAACATTTTGTATAGGTATTGGTATTAAACAACAGTATTGGTGTCCCAACATAAGCTTATTGACAATTGCAATCAAAGAGGAAAACTGTTAGTAACGTCCATATGTGCTTCTCATTTGCCCCCTGAATTGCATTGTCTGACTGTGTTGGGGAAAATTAAGTCAAACATTTAAATTAAAGACGTTTCCATCTATTCTATTCATAGCACATTGACCTGTTCTAGGGGTTTCAGGTATAAGGTTGTCCAGTTGGAAAAATGTGATGTTGGATTCATGTGTTTGCTACACTCTTCCTTCCTTTTTCCCCCCTCTGATCTGTGGTTTAGTCCATGGACGAATGGTATAGTCCTGTTGAAGTTCAAGATACTCTGAAGCTCTGAAGTTAAGCGTTTGATAAAAATATAATTTGTAAAATGACATTAAATTAACAGTGCATAACAAGTTGATTGAGTGCATTTGCATCATTAGATATCCCGGTAAGTTTGGTATACCGCAACATATTTTACCCTTGCATGCTAAGGTCCTACCTGTATTAATTGACTGCCCAATGAGTCATGTATGGTCACTTATCGGGTAATTTGCTGTGTGTGATATGGGCCGCGATGAAGTTAGTATTAGATCAAATATTGGACAAACATTCACTCTGGATCCAGTGGGCTTTTTCCGTCACAGTTTGACGGTGTCTATAGTACGTTTACATCCGAGGCCTCGCTCTTAAACAGCGTTTAACTTAGGGATCATCAATAAATTAGAGTTTGAATAACAAAAAAAGATATTATCTTCAATACCTCCGTTCTAACTTCCATATTAGTGGAAATATATATAATTAAAGTGTCTAGTTTGGAAGAATTGGTTTCATTTCTGTTCATTCATTAAGGCATGAATTGATTTGACAAGGAATACATTTTTAGTTGATTTACGTTTTTTTTTGTTCAACACCTACAATGTTATCTGACCCATGATTTCAAAGCTGTACTCCAAAGCCATAACAGACATGATTACTACACTGGACAAATAAGGCACATCTCATTTTATTATGTTATTTTACATATATCTTTTTTTTACTGATTATTTTTGAAAGAAAAGCCTATAGAAAGTTACTAAAATAGCTTGAATGCCATTTAACCAAGTGACCCCAAATCAATGGAACATAACACTGGACAAGTAGGATACACCTATTTGTTATTGCATTTTAGTCTACCTTTTATCTTATTAAGAAAAAACGTTTTTTATTCAACACTCAATAGTTTCCATATCCTGTGACCTAATGACTTCAAATGCAGTGTTGTTTTACTACACTGGACTGGGTACATCACTTTTCAATGGATTTTAGAGCTTTTCAATTTTATTTCAATATTTTTATGAAAGTACAGCCGTTTCTTAAATGAAAAGTCTAATTTATTTTCTCATGTGAAACAATGACTGAGAAAATGGGGCATTCTTAGTATGGAGCTAAAGGAAAAGTGCCTTGCTGTTGGCTGTCTGTTGCCATTCTGTTGGCATGAGCAGAGCATGCCTTTTTAACCTCAATATCCCAGGTGGTCATATTATATTCAATTGTGATTAAGGTAAATATTCAAATAATTGTGAAGCGGGGCTGACACACTGACCCTTACAAAGATGCAGAACAAATAAAATTAATTAATATGTAGGCCTCCTTCAAGAGGACATCAATATTGCACTGGTTGCTTTCAGCACAGTGGTCAACTGGTCATCAGTGTCATCAGTACTCTTATGTCCAGTCTGAAAATAGGCCAACCGTACAGTACACCCATTGATCTACAGGTTTCTTGTGTTAAAGGGAGGGGAGAGGAAAGGGACGTGAACGGGGAGGATGTGTCCAGTTCAGGTCTCCGGTGGAGGTTTTCAAGGGGCTAGGCACTCTGTCCGTCCTGTCAGCCCTGAGCAAACACCCCATCCTAAAAAGGAAGAAGGGAAAAAAACTCCCAGCATCACACACGGCTGGCCAGGGCCTCACTAGCAGTCCACTTGTCTGCTCTCCACTCCGCAGAGCCTTCACAAGAGATGGGAGGAATACTAAGAAAGCAGGCATAGATTTTCTGCTAGGGGGTGGAGGAAGGGAGGAGGGCTGTTGGAGGGTGGTGGGGTTGACTGCCCACATCAAACTCCCCTCCTTTTTCTCACCCCTCTCCCTTTCTCCTCTCCTTCTCATCTGCCTGGCTCTGGAGGGACCCTCTGTTTGTCAGCCAGGCAGTGGAGCGTCTCCCTCTAACCCCACCTCCTCCTGGTTTTCTGTCTTTACGCTCTTCCTTCCCTCTTTCTTGCTTTACTCAGGTCTCTTTAAAGGGAGAGCCTATTAATAAAGTCAATTAAGTCCAGAGACACTACGAGCTGCGATAAAAAAAACATTTAGCATGTTGGTATAGCTTTGCTAGGATCAAAATACACCCAGGGTGTCTGGTCAATAAAGCAACACGTGTGTTATATAGGTGTGTCAGTGTAGCATTAGAGCGCACGGGCAACACATGAACTCTCCCTTAAAGGGGAAGTCGACAGATTTACTCACAAAGGTGCATCATTATTTTTGTGGCTTTAAAGGGAGATGCATGAAATCTGATAAAAATATGGGGGGTGTTGAGTCGAGCTTATACAAAACCTCTGTAAACCACTATCCATTTCCTCTTGAGGATCTAAATTGATTTTCTAGTTTTTTTTAACTGTCTATCATAACAATATTATAGAAGTGCAATGCCTGATCTCTGGACAATTATTTGTACAGGTCACACCTATATTTAAAAAATATATATATATACATATATATTTGTATATAATATTTGTATATATTGCCATTCAGATAGCTGTTGGTTTTATTAGCCCTTGTTTTGAGATATCTGAATATATTGATGTGTGTGCTGTTTAATATAGCCTATGCTATGAGATATGTAGCATTTACAGTATTGAAAAATTACAGCAACCTGTCGTCATCCTAAAGAAAGCTCTTTTGGGACATTCATGTTGGGAAGATACATTGGTGGTGAATTGTATTGGTGAAATTATTCAATGCTGGGAGCTCCACAAAGAAAATGTGTTTCTCTTCATCTCCAATAGTGAGGAAGGCAGAAATCTTAAAGACGATTATCGAAAATCCTGGACATATAAAGAAATGTGCGAAAATGATTTTTTTGTTAAAATATAAATAAAATATCCCCTTAAAGGTAGGGTAGGTAATTCACTTCAGAAACACTTTTTGTTATTTTCCATGGAATGCTCTTAACATCCCGATAGCAATGAATACATTAAATGGTTTGACAATAAATACATAAAAAAATGTCCTCTGTGGAAGCCGTGGCGCTGGAAAAAGCACGACCAATAATTTTAGCCGGCGCGGCTAAAATAACTGGAAAGCCAACCTGCCTGTCAGCCTTCCATCTTGCGCACAAACTTATCTCGTGCCCTCATTGGTCATGTGCGCGTTCGTGTGTGTTGGAGGAGGGGCTCTGTAAGGAAGTCTGAAGGAAGCGGCAGATTTTTTCCGGTTGTGTAATTTCCAATTCTAGCGCACTCGAGCTGGTTTCTCCATTCTTACCTACCCTACCTTTAAAGGTGGGGTAGTTAATTCACTTCAGAAACACTTTTTGTTATATTCCATGGAATGCTCTTAACATCCCGATAGCAATGAATACATAAAATGCTTTGACATTAAACACATACAAAAATGTCATCTGTGGAAGCCGTGGCGCTGTAAATTACTTGCCATCCATCCATCCATCTTCTCCCGCTTATCCGTGGTCGGGTCGCGGAGGTAGCAGTTCCAGTAGAGAGCCCCAAACTTTCCTTTCCCTGGCCACATCAACCATCTCTGACTGGGGGATCCCAAGGCGCTCCCAGGCCAGTGAAGATATAGTCCCTCCACCTGGTCCTAGATCTACCCCTCGTTCTCATGCCTGCTGGACGTGTCTGGAACACCTCCCTAGGGAGGCGCCCAGGTGGCATCCTTACTATGTGCCCGAACCACCTCAACTGGCTCCTTTCGACGCAAAGAAGGAGCGGTTCAACTCCGAGTCCCTCCCGGATGACTGAACTTCTCACCTTATCCCCAAGGGAGACACCAGCCACCCTGCGGGGAAAACCCATCTCGGCCGCCTGAGTGGGCCGATTCTCCGGCCCACCTCTTGCTCCATTGTTCCCTCACTCGAGAGCAAGACCCCGAGATACTTGAACTCCTTCACTTGGGGTAAGGACTCATTCCCCACTTGGAGTGGACAGTCCATCGGTTTCCTGCTGAGAACCATGGCCTCAGATTTGGAGGTGCTGATCCTCATCCCAGCCGCTTCACACCCGGTTGTGAACCAATCCAGTGAGAGCTGAAGGTCGCAGACCGATGAAGCCATCAGAACCACATCATCTGCAAAAAGCAGTGGTGCAATCCTTCGTCCACCGAACTGCAGTTCCCCTCCCCCATGACTACGCCTCGAAATCCTATCCATGTATATTACAAACAGGATTGGTGACAAAGCGCAGCCCTGGCGGAGGCCAACCCTCACCGGAATTGGGTCCGACTTACTGTCGAGGACCCGGACACAGCTCTCGCTTTGGGAGTACAGAGATTGGATGGCCCTGAGTAGAGACCCCCTCACCCCATACTCCTGCAGCACCTCCCACAGTAACTCCATGGGAACCCGGTCATACGCCTTCTCCAAATCTACAAAACACATGTAGACTGGATAAGCGTACTCCCAGGCCTCCTCCAGGATCCTTGCGAGAGTAAAAAGCTGATCCGTCGTTCCACGACCGGGACGGAATCCGCATTGTTCCTCCTCAATCTGAAGTTCGACAATTACTTGCGTACTTTCAAATTCTAGCGCACTTGAGCTGGTTTCCCCATTCTTACCTACCCTACCTTTAACTTTAGCCTCGCATTCCCGTCTCAATTGATAGCTCATTCCCTATGTGGCAGGTGTCTCCTCCTTTGATCCTTTTGTCTGTGTGCCTGCCTCCTTTCCTTCTCTTTCTGCTTCCCTGCCTCTTTTACAGGCCCAGTGATCCCAAGCTCACTCCACACGTGTGCCGCGATTAGAGTGAGAACATGGAGCTTTATTGATTTCTGAAGCTGTGAGATGACAAGTTTGGTCTCAGATTCCCCCTGTTTACATCTGATTCACCGCAAGCCACTTGTGAACTTAGAGAGAGTCAGAGCACCATGCAGTATTTCCCTTGAAGAAAATGGTTACCTGTTTTTTTGTCCGCTGCGTCTCAAGCAGCTTTGTCTTAAGTATGCTATTGCTTAGGTTTGTTTGCTAAAGTGCTCGGGGCTAGTCCATTGTGGCACACCACTGAGCTGCCAGGTCAGATTTGAGTAAATGCCAAAATAGTGAAAGGTGAGTCACAGCGACATTTGGAGGAGGAGGCCCCTGCAGACGAAACCAATCACGCCTGCAGATGTGGCCCACAGCTGGGGCAGGTGGGTATCAAAACTGCCACAACAAGGGAATCGCTGCGGATAGAGTGAAGGGGGGAAACTAGATCACTGCGACTCATCACCATCACATTAAGGGAAAGCTCCTCTAACATATTAACAACCCCCTTCTTAACAATGGACAGGAGAAACGGTGTCCCTCTCAGAAGGATAAGACTTGACAACCCTCTGACTCTGGCGACCTTTGACCGCTTAGCTTGTTTCCCCTTATTCTTTGAGGCAGCTTACAGAAAGAAGTGCCACATTAGCTTGCTATATTCATCTGTTTTGGTAAGACATATGTAACGAACATGCATCTGTTTTGTTTTGCTCGCTGTCTTTAAGGATTCTCTGCATCGCAGCATGTATAAATCGGGCACACACTGGGCTCTGGTGTTACTGAAATGTGGACATCAACGGCTGACAATCTATTGACTGGCCTGACAAGCCTTGTTAAACCAACTGGCAGCTTTTCCGAGACCAAAGCCTTCATCGCATCCTTTTATACCAACAACAAACTTCCTTCCTCCCCCTGCAGCTATTTATCTACCTTTCAATTCATGTCACCTTTCATTTCTCGCTATTGTTTTCAGCTGTCTTCTTGAATGACCCCTGGTCTTTGTTAAAGGATGCATGTGGATTTCTGGCAGCTTGCATTATTTTATTCCTAACAACATGTCAGAATTCAATGATTGGCCTATAGCTCTCTTTGAAGCTTCTATGCATCTCTCTAAACATCTTGGGCAACTTCAAAGACCACACATTACAGGGGGCCAAGGTTCAACCTGGAGCCGCTGCAATTCAAGCTTCCTCTCTCATCCCCTTTTCCCCTTTCCTTAAGGGGTCTTGTTTGTGTGGATTGCTGCTGAAGGAGAGGAACAGCAAGCATGAGGGAGGAAGAGGAGGCAGCTTCTCTCCCTGCGTTTGTGTCCATCAAGTGTCATGGCCGCTCTTGGCTTTCATGTTCTGTCTGGCTGAGTCTCCTGCTCCAGCAGTCTGTTTCCTTGCTGAAAATCTGTGTCCCTCAGAGGCAGGAGACGCTCTCTCCTCTGCATCCATTTCAGCTCAGCTCAGCGTAGCTGGGCTCAGCTCTCACCTCGCTGACACCGGCTCCTCAGCAGACACCTCCACCCTGCATGGGCTCAGCTGGCTGACAGGCAGCTGTCTGTATGGATAAAGCCAGAGAGGACACACACTGTACTCTGAATCACCATCACTGCCTACTTATCTAACAACTTTGCTATTGCCACCTCTTTGATTTAGAGACTTCTCCTGGAAGCATCTCACTTTAAAAAAAAGCTTTTATCAAAGGTGAAGATTCCACATGTTATAATTTAAGTATTTTGTTCTAGACTTTTTTCACTACATCGTAATTTCTTTAAGTAAACAAAGTACCCTCATCACCGTTTCATGTTGCTGCTTTTGCTACATCTCAAGTGTGGCTAATTGTTGAGCCTGATATAGTCGATTTTGTCTCAAACACTTGAGAAGTAGTCCGCGTTTGATAACCGCAGGAGAAGAAAATGCAGTCAAAGGGTCCCAAAACAAGCCAGCGGCTGATGAAGACAAATGTGCAAACACATGTTGGCAGAATTGCTTTTTGGTTGAGCGTAATCGGCTACGCTCAAGAGGGCGGAACCAGGAGTTGTGATTTATAGTTTTGTGCTGTCCCTGGACCACCACTGTCTGCTGCCTCCCACTACTGTAATTACCATGTGTGTCTATTAGAATAGTCCTGCTGCCCACAATGCATCACATCGGCCGAGAGGCGAGGAGAGGAGAGTTTACACTTAACCGAGATTGTCTTGTTATTCAAACAGTGTTCTCTACGAAAACAAGATACAGAGGAGGGGTGTAGAGCAAAAAGGCACTGCAGATGATGTGATAAAGGTCACAAAGAACAATACTGAAAGGTGGAGGGCTGTATTGAAAGTGAGAGAATAAAGACAGACACAGGTGTCTTCTTTTAGTATCCACAAACAATTTAAACTGCAGTATAGATCGACAACAACAAAGCTGTTTAGCCTCTTATGTTCTGTAATTCTTCAGACCGGCCATTAATGCGTTTAGCTTATAATTATGATTTTGTTTTGTGTGCTCTTCGTGTAGCTCCACCTGTAGATTTTGCAACATGTTCAATATTGTTTTGTGTTGTGTTGTGAATCATTTGAAATATTCTACGTCTAGAGTACCCTTTGTACTCGTCATGATGTATTTCTCTTCAATATATTTGTTAGCCATTTGTCAGTCTTCTATTTTAAATAATCAATGATGAGTACTTTTAACCTACAACGTTTCTGGCTTGGTGAGATAAAAGTTACCAACACTCCCTGAAGGCTGCTAAAAACCCAGATTTAGTGGCACTTAGATCGGAACCAACTAAATACTCCTCCCTTGCCTAAGTTCACTATTACAATATGATGCCAACAAAAAAAGACTCTTTTAATCACTCTAATCACACTAATACCGCTTTTAAAACAATTACAGAATCATACTATAAATCAAAACCGGTATCATACATAGGAATAGTATCATACTGTAAACCGCAACTACAATAACAGTAAATCACTCTTGCAGTGAAGCTGTTTTACCTTAAAACAATCATTACAGTAAAGGTATTGTAAATGGGTAATTGCAGTAACATAATTCAAATAATTTACTGCAAAAATACAATCAAATATCACAGTGTGCTAGTTTGGATTAGGTTTGCTTTGCCTTGGGCCTTATAGCATCTCCTAGTGGGCAAATGGCCCACTGTTTTCATTCCCATGAAATGAATGCCTTGAATAATGTGATTCAGTCAATATAACCGAGAGACTACCTTGACAAATAAGACAACTTGACATGGCTGGATTTCTCTGCAGTGTTTCCATTATGGATAATTGTCTTTGCTGTTTTATACTCTGGTTGTGTAAGCAGCCCACAACTCATATAGTTTATCAAAACATTTGTATCTGTCTGCATCTATTACAGCTTTGTTTAGAGCTGATTTTACACAATGTAACTAGATTTCTTTTCTTTCTCAAATGTAAATGTTTTTTACATCTACCTATAAAGGAAAATGAGACACCTTTTTTCCTCTTCGTCTTTAGCTCTGAAACGATAATAAGACCTGTCACTGATCCCCGGCCACTGTCATTTATGCTGTAATTGGCCTAAGGGTGTAAAGGGCAGCCATTCATCAGAGAGGACGGAGAACTTAGTGGCTAACAATGACAGGACTGAGAAAATGGAATACAAGTAAAGGGCTCGCATTAGAAACTAACTGAAGAGATCTTATGAGCTTGTTTGTGATACAACATGCTTTATGGCTTCAAGAAGACACGGTCCTTATTAAAGAGATGAATAAATGCATGCATCATAAAATGAATGAAAGAACAGTGACCATCATGTTTTGAGTATGTCATTTATTTGTTTAGGCTTGTGCACAAACAATGTGCTTGTTAAGGGTTTTCAGTAACATGTTCCTCATAGTATGATACTAAGAGTTCAGCTTATGTTCAGGTTTTTCTTTTTAATATGTGCACATTTGACAGATCCTGTGTTATTCATCAATAAGAATTACATATTTGACAGTTGAAACTGGAAGATCCTTCATGTAAGCTTTGTACCACATTTATTTTACAGTAAACTATAAGAAAACAAACAGATTCAAAGCCTCTCCTTCTGATATAAATTATGGATATTCTCTGGCCAAGTTTTGATTGTGTTTGATATAAGTAGCTTCTTATGTAGCCTCAGTCCAGGTGATGTGATTCAAAAATGCGTTAAACTTTAAAATGCCAAGGACCCAAAACTGTACAAGCTTACAAAGATCATGCTTTTATGAAAAGGAGGACATATCAGCTCACATTTTGTCACATACTGTATCACCTGGATGAATTTCAGTGTTAGTTGTTTCCATTAACAAACCTTTTTTAGACCTTAAATATCTGTTCACAGCCTTTTGTAAACTTGTAATCCCAATAACCCTGTTCTATATATACACAGTAAAGCATTGCAGTTGTTGTAAATGGTTGAATCAAAGGTCAGATGCATGATCGAGGTTACACCGAGGATGGGGTTGTGCTGTTCACACTGATATCATAGCTCATTAAAGAAAGAAACATGGTCTCCATTGATTTCTGTGACCACACACTCAAGTGGTTCGGACTGAATTTGTAAGCCATTGATTTATATGGCTTATTAAAGGTATGAGTATCTTACTATACAGAGAGATGTGAAAGCAGGATTAGCAGGAAATAGAGCTATTGATTGGATCAAGAAGCTTGGGCTTACATTTCAGATTCCACCGGGGAGACAGGATTTGACATGAAAACAGAGATGAGTGAAAGATATGGGAAAATATTGTGATGAGTCACACTTTCCCTGGACCTGTGTTTAATACACCATAGAGTATTAATGTTGTGTTATCATAAATGTGACTAAACAACATTATATTAAATACATGATATTAAATAATGATCAGTTTGTGGACAGTATTGCACAGTGGGGGAATGTGAAAGTGCATTTACTCAAGCCCTGTACTTTAGTAAAACTTTGAGATACTCAAAGATTCTTTATTTGAGTAATCCCAATTATTGCTACTTCTACAGTATTTTTTATTTAACACTTACACATGTAGTTAAATGTTAGACTTTACATAAAACAACATCAAATATAATGCAGTATGGGCTTCTTCTAATGTACACAGTAGCCTTATAGCTCTAAAGACCTTGTAATTTGGCCACTGATATTTAATGTACATATTGCTGCTAAAACTTCTATACTTTTACTCGGGTAAACATTTTTAATTCAATACTTTTACTTGTGATGAGATAAGACAAGACTTGTTTGGTTTATTTTTAAGTTTATCTTCTTTTCAAAAATTAAATTAAGTGAAGGATCTGAGTAGCCTACCTTTTCCACCACGAATGAAAAAAAAGTCAAGTTGGCTTGTAAAAACAAAACTATAACTGTGACCAGTGGTGTAAAGTATCTATGTAAATTGACTGTACTGTAAGTAGTAGGCTGAGGAGGTTCAACATGGACTCCAGGATACTCTGCCACAGGTGCACCTGTGTGTATCCTGACTGGCTGCATCACGGCCTGGTACGGCAGCTGCACCGCCCTCAATCGTAAGGCTTTACAGAGGGTGGTGAAAACTCCAGAGAACATCACCAGGACAGAGCTGCCATCCATGGAGGACCTCTACTCCCAGCGGTTCAGGAAGAAATCCCTCCGGATTATAAAAGACCTCCATCACTCCCGCCACAAACTGTTCTGTCTGCTGCCGTCTGGCAGGCACTACCGCAGCATCCGGACTAAAACCACCAGATTCAGAGACAGTTTCCTACCACAGGCAATAAGACTGTTAAACACCTGAACTGTTGAAACAACATCCGTAACATTTATCTGCTACTTTGTAATTATTTATCTATTTCTCTAATATATCATTCCAATAACTTGCATATAGACTCTTATTGCACTATTTCACTATTTCACTTTTTTAAACTATTTTTCTTTTTGTATTTACTATTTACTTGCACTATATTTTTCTGTTTATCTGTGTCATTGTGTTGCACTGTTGGAGAAGCCTGTGACCCAAGATTTTCATCGACCTTGAGTACAATTTTGAAATACCAGTGCTTACTTGAGTATTTAAATGTTTGCCACTTCTACCCCACCACAATTCAGAGGAACATAGTGTACTTTTACTCCCCTACATTAATTAAATCTCTTTAGTTATCTCGCAGATTTGGATCATTAATTCAAATGATAGACAACACTTAAATAAGACTTTAGTCACACCAAGAGTAAATCAACAAGCCACCCTGCAGTATACAAAGTAATTAGCTCCACCTTTACCAGCTGTGATAAACACATTAATGCATCAATAATCATAATCAAAACATATAACATATATTATTCTTGAATGGGCCATTCTGCATAATGAGTATTTTTACTTTTGGTATATTTTGATGCTAGTACTTTTGTACTCTTACTTGAGTAACTTTTGTGCATTGCAGGACTTTTACTTGTCACAGAGTATCCCTACACTGTGGTAATTATACTTTTACTGAAGTACAAGATATGAGTACTTCTTCCACCTCTGTGACATTAGTAAATCTACAATATTTAACTCTGGCCTAAATGTGTATATCGGTAGTGTCCGATAGAGGGCAGTGTCGCTTCAGGTTTTATTTTGCGTCACCTATGACAACACACCGGAATAAGGAAGACCATTTATTTATTCTAAATACAAAATATCTAGTGCGTAGCTACGTGTATGCATAGCAACAAATCCATCTCCAGCTACTTTTACAACGTAAGTTAAATGTATTTCTAGTCTGTGTCATAATAAGCTTGTCTTCAGCTTGATTGTCACTGCAGTGAAGATGGTGTTTTGTCGCAGATTGTCATGCTAGGTTGTCTAGCTAAATGCTTGCGCTGTGTGTTTGTTGACAGAGCTGCTGCAGGTGATTTGCAGCGGGGGGGAGATGTGGACCGGCCGGGGAGGGAGCAGCACCTTCGTGGTGGCCGCAGTACTGACCTTCTTCCTGCTGGATGCTGTTGCTTATGTTCAGGCCAAGGTAAATCCTGCAGTTCCATAATAATACATACTTTCATAAACTCACTGGAGTCATTTATATCTGTTTGTAGAACAATGTGTCCTGTTTTGCCTTTTGGTGTGAATAACCTATTAAACCTCTGTGAAAGAGACTAACAAGTGCATTTAAATGGATTTGCAATGTAAACATCTAGAGAGAAGAATAGCCCTGTTATTTATGTTAATGTAAAGCCTTGTCTAATCTTTTCTTGTTTATTTTTTCATTAAACATAATTTACATACACATAACAAGTTAATAGCAAGAAACCAAGAATATTACTACTCTATAAGTACATCACATGTATGACTTTGTAAAGCGTACAGATGTCATACATTTGAGCAGCATTTTAGCATTTATTGTGCTTTTCAAGCTTGAGATAGAGGAACTTTTACAACGTTTTGTTTTGGGGGAAAAAAAACTGATGGTATGGGTAAAACAGGTAAGTGAGCTTTAGTTGGGCCCAGTCTAACCCAATTTTCTTTACAATTAAAGAACTTTGAGGATGTCCGTTGCAAGTGCATCTGCCCGCCATACCGGAACATCACTGGCCACATATATAACAGAAATGTGTCTCAGAAGGATTGGTGAGAGAAACTTGTTATTTAGACTTTAAGTCATCTTGTGTTTTGCCTGTAAAGACTCATGAATAGAGATAATCCATCCATCTTGACTCAGTCTTTTGTTTTTTTACAGTAACTGCCTCCATGTAGTGGAGCCCATGCCGGTGCCCGGCCATGATGTGGAGGCGTACTGCCTGTTGTGTGAGTGCAAGTACGAGGAACGAAGCAGCAACACCATCAAGGTACAAGCGGCTTACTACAGGGGGGGGGGTTACTCTTACTTTTGGAAACAGTGTGCAATAACGTCTTTGATTACAGAGTTTACATATTATGATGAAATGATATTAACATTTTAAGGATTTTACTACCTAAAACTGAAATTATTTTACATCAAACAAACAGCTGGGTTGTCACAATAATATATAACTTATACAGATAATAAGATTAAACTGCAAAGCTCTATCGGAGACAAGCACAAAGCATTGTTGTTAGGAATTGATGCCAGCATTGTCACTTCAAATTAAATGCAAATGGTTTCCATTCTGTCTGACCCAGGTAACCATCATCATTTACCTGTCTGTGGTGGGTGCTCTGCTGCTCTACATGCTGTTCCTTCTGCTGGTCGATCCTCTTATTCGCAAACATGACGCCTACACCCAGCCACTGCACAACGAGGAAGACTCTGAGGTCATTATAACTCCAAAATATCATAACAAACAACACATGAGAACTCTCTGCTCCATAGCTTCTCTTGGACTTAAAATCACACTGTACATTTATATATTCAGTTTATTGCTTCATATTCCATCCCCCACATACTTATGTATATATCATAACTTGCTTTATATTTTGTTATTGTTAATTTGTAAATTCAACATGTGTATTTTCTACTTTTTAGTTTATTTCAGTCTTTCTCATTTGTATTGTACAATGCCATGTTTTTTATGCTGCTACAACACAAACATTTCCCAAATTGGGATCAATAAAGTACTATCTTATGTTATCTTATCTTATGTGACCAGACACATGCCTTTTTTCATTTCTGTTGAATGGGAATGTTTTTTTATGAATTCCTTGTGTTTCTGTGGTGGTGTGTTCAGGAGATGCGTCCCCCGGTGGACAGTGCCCAGGCCAAAGGAAACACAGTGCTGGAGCGGGTTGAGGGAGCACAGCAGCGCTGGAAAAAGCAGGTCCAGGAACAGCGCAAGACAGTTTTTGACCGTCACAAGATGCTTAGTTAAACATACAGCCGACATTGAAGCAGCTTTAGAATAGTAACCACCGTGGGCTTCTACACCGTCACCAGCGGCACTTTTACTAACCTCTCTTTGCTGTAAACTGCACCCCATGGAGTATTTCCTCACTGAGACAAATTGCAACGCACTGATCTAACAAGCAGATGTTTTTTTATTTATTATATGTAACATTTTAAGCTAAATTGCCGTTCTTAAAAAACTGCATGTTTGCTAACAGTTAACGGCTAGAAATCATCTCAATCATTTATCAATTTGCGATGCAACAGAATTTGAAAGTCTCGATAAAGTAAGAACCTGTTTTCTCTAATAGACCACACTCAGCTGTTAAGCTTCTTTGTGATCATTGCTTTGTTAGTTTCTTGCTAATTTGATATAATATTGAGCTGTTTTTATTTGAGCAAAATGTATGAAGTTACCTCAGAACAGGTAAGCTCGATGTGAATAAGTTGGGGTTAATTAAGCTATTTGAGAACCCTCCCTTTGCTTTTGTCAAACATTGCACTTTTCCTATTTTAGCACTTATTATTTGTATTTATTTGTCACTGTTGCAGTGCATAGTAACCTGGCCATATTTACTATCATTTGCAATCAGAGTAATACATGGATTGTAAATGATGGGCTTTGTACTTTTAAAGCTTTGACATTGCTACTTTTAAGAGAGCCCTATGTTCCTTTTCCTGTTTCTCTCCCTGCGTGGTCAAATGTGTTACGGCCCATTCCAGTGCTAAACACGCCTCTTAAATGTCCATTTACAGCTTGTAAAACACAACAGATGGTAAAGCTTACCCATACATCTTGGCGGGTGTATCTTCCACCTACTATTTGTTAATCTTGAATGTACCATTTAAATTCAGTAAAGGAAGCACATAGCTCCTTCTTTTCCTGTATTTTGCTGCAGAAGATTAACATACTTTCCCATTCAAAGAGAGACACGGAGAACGGAGCATTTTAAAGAGCTTTAAAGCCATCCTTGGTGAAAGAAAAAGTCACAGGAGAATGTCCTAGATCTGCAAAGCTGCTGATAATGTGGTTATGTGTGGCAGAATCGGGGTGCCTTTGAAGGGTCTCAGTGAATTCCCCTTTCATCGTTCCACTGAAGCTCCCTGTCGGGGGCATTTTAATACTGCACACTGACTTGCATTAACCTCTCGCAAAATGTGAACAGCGGAAGTTTATTTTGAATGTTTTTTTTGCATTGACTGATTAAATTATAACTTCATATCACTGGTATCAGTGTTTTGTGTTATATTTATCTCCAACCTAACGGGACATATTGCACTGGTCATATCCATACCTTTAGCCTTATGTAAGGTATTAAATAAATAAATATATATATATATATATATATATATATAATATTTAAGTATTCTTATTCCTCTGTATGTTTGTCACTGTATGTTTGCAGAAGTCATTGCTATTGTTTATTGACAGTAGGGGGAACCAGGGTTCAGTTTATGGGCTCTGAGCTTACACTTTTCTACACAGACATTGCTTTATCATTAAATGAGTCTTCACACTTGGTGGAAAACTTTCAACACTTTCACCTCTGTCACGGTGACGATTATGTTGTCATTTTAAAAAGTCACAAGATATTCTAACTTTAATTATCAAACTAATTATTTAGGGCTTGGTGAAGATATATTTTATAGACTTCAACAGCATATGTTGGCATCGTTTACAACGTTAGTTGTTCTTAATAAGTGATTCAAAGCTATATAAACATTTGATTGGATGATTTATAATACACTTTGATGTATTTTTTCTACACCTACATGACATTTAAGGACATGTTTTTATGTACGGCCTTTGTCAACAATTTGTAAATTAGTACTTATTAATAATCTGTTAGCACATGTTTGGCTGCTTACAATATCAGCTAATATCTGCTTACAACAACATGTTATAAACCATGTTAAATCTGCTTAAATTAAAGAGTTATTTCCCAAATCACCTAGCTATAAATGTATAGCAAAAGGGATTCACATTAAGAAAGTGTAACATGTAAATGCTATGAAAGTTTGGAATTCTTAGGCTGACAATCTCAAGTGATCTCATTACTTGGTTCTGGAAAAAAATATTTCCACCTGAATGGAAAATAGATATACACATTGATGTTTTCACAATGAAAACATCAATGTGTATTTTTTCTTACTATCTATTCACAAACTAATCACAGTTTAGTGTTCACACCGAGCAGCAGAGCAGCTGAGTATGTTTTGAAAGAGATGGCAGGTTCAGGGGGCTAGTGGTGATATATTGCCACTGCAAGACCCCCCCAAAACTATGTCTCTCTGTGCTCCCGTCTGCCACTGCTGCCCTGCTCCAACCCCCTTGATCTCATCTACTCCCATCTTACACCTTCCAACCCCCCCCCCCCCCCCCACCCTCTTAACCATCCCCAAGCATGGCCTGTCAGTGGTTCATAGTCTAAATTTAAACTATGGACCAACTGCTCCTCTGCCACTCTGGGCTCCTGTTATTTTCCTTGCCGAGGGGGCTTTTTCTGTCAGAGGCCCTCAGCCAGGAGGAGAGGCTTGTGGCTCAGCGCGAGGGAGACAGTATCAGAGGAAGAGCTGGACGAGGGCGGCGGGGGAGTGCACAGGATCAGCAGGTTTTGGAACCCAGGGGCCTTCACAACGGGGAGATATTTAGGGCCTCACTTTTGGGATTATACTGTGAGAAGACACATTTCTACAGGAGTTGGCCTCGGGTGAAGGCGTCAAGATGGCGTCGAATGCGGATAACAAGCTGGTCATCATGAATGAAGAGGAGCTGAAGAGGAAGCAGAGAGAAAAGTTGAAGAAGCTACAGGCCACAGGAGGAAACCCTCGTCCAGCAAGAACCCTCTTCCTCTTTAACCTCAAAAATTCCTTTCGCAAGGCCTGCATCAGCATTGTGGAGTGGAAGTATCCTTTATATCTCATACACACACACACCTGCCTACATTATACATACATGTGTGTGTGTAATGGTATGTAGGGCTCTGGTTGGGAACACTGACAGCTAAACATATTAGGTGTCTGAAGGCCAGTGCACTATCAGCTGTGAAGTCCACCTGTGTTAAACATGCACAAGCCAAGTCTCATTTAAGTCTGTGTTAAGGCGATCCCTAACGTGTTAAGACTTTTGTTATGTATCTGACAGCCCTGTGTCAGAGTCAAGTTTGTAGCCCCTTGCATTTTCACCTGGGGAGCTTCTTAAGCCAATCTATTTACATGTGGCAGATAGAAGAAGTTAATGGAGCTCTCCGTTAGTTTTCTGATCGCTGACATTCTACTTTTAATGTGGAAATAGCCGCTCTGACACGCTGGCACTCACTGACGCTTGAAGCCTGAACACAAGGCAGGCTGCTGAGTGATTATGGCCCCTATAGGGGGTTTCCTGCTTTTAGATCGATGTCCATTCCTGGATTATATATATTTTACATCCAAAATAGAATACACTAATCAAATTAATCCTAGGACAGACAGCCCTATAGGACAGAATGTTATACCCTGGTGTAAATGATTATAACAGTTTCACAGAAAGTATTTACACAGCTTGTGTGTTTTTTACTGCAACAGTTAAATCACATTGGTATGTGATTCTGTAACCCATGGCATGAGTGCAGTTTTAACAGCAAAAATACACAAATGGACATAATACAATTGTCCATTACTTATTGTTATTTTCTAAAAGTATACATGCTCACATCTTTAAGAATGTATTGGAATAGTCAAACAGCTTGTTTTCCTGGTAAGTTGTCTGTGTTTAAATGCTTTGGCCATATTCTTGGGCTGTGCAGCTGTCCTGTGGCATCACAGCGAGACATGATGCTGACCTGGCAGGGGAATTCTCAGAGAGAGCCCCCTATGGACGAGAATGAAGCAGCACAGCAGATTACATTTACTGTGACCAATGGGCTGTTACAGGGATGATGTTTCAGGCAGCTTTTAGAGGTTCTGATTCATGTAGAAAGAGTGTATGGAGTGTTTTGATTTAGTTTGTTACATGAATTCACAAAACATACATGGATAAAGAATAGTACAATTCATTGTATAGTAGGGTTTCCTTCCTTGTTGTGTTATGCTCAACATGTGCACAATAACTCAGATATCATGAACTATTCCAAACCTTTGGTAATATTATCTTTCTGGGAGAGGGTCAGTGGATGTTTACTTGTCCTTGTTGTGTATTGTCGTTATAATCCTAAATGTCCACAACCAGAACCTTTGAGTACATCATCTTACTGACCATCTTTGCAAACTGTATTGCTTTGGCTGTGTTCCTGCCCATGCCTGAGGAAGACATTAATAACACCAACACAAACTTGGTGAGTACGAGTGTGAACACAAATCCTTTTCATGTATGAATCATTACTTTATGAGGAGCTTTGGCCTTTAAATACTGAAAATATACTAAATAATTTACTCATGGTCTCCATTACTTTTGCCATGACCAGTCGATGACTGTGCAGCTGATAAACACATTAATATGAGTGCTTTGAGTCAGAACAATTTAGACCTTTCATATCTAAGAGTTTCAGCTTGTCACTGGTCTGAAATGTCCAATTGAAATGCTTCCATTCACAACGCAGTTCTTTATTTGGATTCCCATCTGTTCTCAGAGGAACATGTCATCGAACAACTGTGCTCTTAGTGAATCATCCAACAGGGATGAGGTCATCCTTCTCTGATCAGAAACTGACTTGATAATAGTACAAAGCAGCATAATTAACTATCAATATAAAGGATATGATTCTTTAAGAAATGTTTTATGTTTTCGTATGAATATATGCTTCTGTTGAACTACCCCAAAACCAGTTGAAATATATAATCCTTTAAAACTGAGCTTGTTTTTTCTATGTAGACAAGTGTTGATGGTTTGCTTGTCAATTTTGTCAGTATTTTCTTTTTAAAATAATTATAGAAGCATTTGTTATGTATTTTGTCTTGAGAAAATTGAGAAGCACTAAGGGGCTCACTCTAGATGGCAGGTACGTCACAGAGTGTCTAATGTTAAGTAGTGTAAACTATCAATACCACTGGATGCTGCTGATGTCTTTGCACATTGCATTATATTTCAACTTCATAGTCGAGGGTTTACAGTGCTGTGAAGCTGTGGAAAATGTAGTGAAGGTGGCTGACTGAACGAATGCAACGCATGAATCAAGTGTTTCTGTGGTATATACATTTGCTCTTGCACAGCACACTCCTTGCCAATGTTTAGATATTCAAGGTTGTATTGACACTGATGTTATGGTATTGAGGAGGCTCCATGTGGGAGACTTGATATGCAAACGCCTGACATCCAGGTCAAATGTCAATATATAGCACCTTCAACCAGCCATCCTTTACTTTCCACCATCCAATCAATAAACTGCACACATTACGAGGTTTTAGCTATCAATTTAGTTGGGACCCCACTGACTGACTGACATTCAAATTCATCCAGTAGTCAAACCTGAAACTGATCCCCTTTCTTTAATCGTTTTGCTTTGGCCCACTCACTAGCCTTCTCCCAAATAATCCTTACTTCTTACTGTGCCATTCCTCAGAGGTGAAAGGTGTAAGAAGAGCTGGTAAACTCACTCCCCTGCGCTGTTAGAAGTAGGTCGGCCCAGGCAGTGACACTCCTCTGACGCAGGTGATACAGTAGAGTCCACAAATGTTGCCTTATGTAAGACACATTTACACTAAATAGGATGTCTGGAACATTGATACAGTACAATGTAGAAGCACAGCTCTACTTGTTGCACCTCGCTTAATCTAATATCATTTTCAGTTTTAGTCCATAAATGTATATTATTATTGTTAATGTACGCAAGCTTACCCTCTTTCATATTTGATCTGGGGCTTGGTGACTGCTGCTAAATGATTCAGACAAAATTGATTGAACTGGTTTGTTCAAAAGGATCAGAGGAAAATTAATAATAATTTATATTTCATATGATGCTGTTCCTCGAGTAAATCCTCAGATTTTGATTATACATGAAGTTCGGGCTGGAGTCTGTGTGATCTTATGCGTCTGTTCACATATTACAGTGTTTACTTCTACAACATGTGTGTAATGTCAGCAATGAATAGTAAACAAAGACAATTCAAATCTATTTTTATAAGCAAATAATGTGCAATGCAATGTTTTGATACGAAAAATATCGTTCTCTGACATTGCGGACATTGCATCTCTACTCGTGCATCACTTTACCGCCAATGCACTGAGCATTACAAAGACTGGTAACAGTTGCTTCTTGATAGACTGTCAGACAAAGATCGCTAACTTATGGCTGTTTCACTTATTATAATGTGCCTCATGGGCCAGCCATCTGTTAAAACCATCTGCACTCGTGTGTAATCTACATCAATATTAACCAAAAGTCTGTGAAAGCTAATGAGTTTGTCTAATACTAGCAACATGTACTGCTGTTTCTCCTAGCAGATGCTTTAATGCCAACCATGTTATTTACACCAGTGGTTCCCAACCTGGAGGGTGCGCCCCCATTGGGGTGGCACCAAAGATCGCAGGGGGGGCGCGCCACGCCTCAGATGATTTGAGGCCAAATATCATATTTAGACTTTTTTTTTCTTTTTTTACATATAATTGTAAGGCAATACATGATTGTCACTAAAAGCCTTACATTACAATAAAACAAAAAAAATTGATTAATTAATTTTAATAACAATTCAATTTAGTAGCTAATAAAGGCATAAAAAGACAGAAATGTATAATTCTTTCTTTAATAGAAATGTTTCTTCTGCCCGTAAAGTGTCAAAACCGGGCTTTTCTGGATAAGCGCATTTTCAAAACATAGTCATTGTCCATGCCGGTTTCAGTTGGATTATTTGTCACAGTTGCTCCGATCAGATCTGTCTCCTCCATTTTATAGATTATTTACGACTTTTGAATCCACATAAACACATCGGCAAAATCCGGCTTACTTTGAGCATGTGTTTTAAACAGTTTAATCTCTTTGTGAATTGTTTCCACTTGCGCCGTCCTTTAATTTTCTTCATACAGCGGGAATCCAAATGAATGAATCCTGAGTCCAATATCCATCAAAGTCACTCCAATAGTGCTCCTTAAATACGCTTTCATCCTCCTTTAACAAAATACTTCACATTCATCCAGTTTATGACAGTAGTTGTAGCATTTTGAGACTTTTAAACTTTAATTACCGCTGTTGCGCCCCCCCCCCCCCCCCTTGTGTGTGTGTGTGTGTGGGGGGGGGGGCGCAACTTCCAACAGGAGTCATTTGGGGGGGTTTTACTGGATAGCTGAACCTGAAGCTAATGAGATTTACTAAATGTAATTTCTTGGTTTCTATTTGTCTTGCTTCAGGAGAGTTTGGAGTACATCTTCATGATCGTATTCACGTTAGAGTGCTTTCTGAAGATAGTGGCGTATGGGCTCGTGTTTCATGACGGCGCCTATTTACGGAACTGTTGGAACATATTGGACTTTGTCATCGTCTTCATGGGGTAAGATGAGCTCTGAGCTGCAGGTGGATATCTTTACCACAGCTTCCCATTCTCCACATAAGAAATGTAATATCTTACAAGTATACCAAAACTGTACTATTGTTCTGCTGAATCATCATTTTTGTTTGGTAGGCGCTTATGGTTGTATAACATTTTCCTACAGTCTCTTCACTTTTGCCTTGGATACCATCAATAAGTTAGCAGATGTGCCTGTGGAGAAGGGTGGAGGGTTTGACATGAAGGCGTTGAGAGCCTTCAGAGTGCTGCGACCCTTACGTCTCGTCTCTGGGGTCCCCAGTAAGAGCCTTTTCTAAAACCCACAAATGCTCAAAATGAATTCCATGTCACACAGTGTGATCAATACGGAACCGATGTTAATGTGAAGTCAGATTTCTGGAGGCACTGCTGATTTCCTGTGCTTTTGTAATGATTTGTTTTTATTGTTCACATTCAGGCCTGCAGGTTGTGATGAACTCCATCCTCAAAGCCATGCTGCCTCTGCTGCACATCGCCCTGCTGGTGTTTCTACTGGTCACCATCTATGCCATCATGGGACTGGAGCTCTTCAAGTGCAAAATGCATAAAACCTGCTATTACACCGGCACAAGTATGCATAAAGAGCACAATCATACACTTTTTAACTTTGGCTTTTATATATGTTGTCATTTATAATCATCCCTGATATATTACCGGTTTTAAAATAAGATAAGATAAGAATTACTGTATTGATCCCAATTTTGGAAATGTATGCGTTGCAGCAGCATAAAAGACCATGCAATGTACATAAGAGAAATTAAAAGACTAGGAAAAAAATATTTCTCAAATTTAAATAAATTAGCATTAAAAAGAATATATATATACATGTGGAAAATATAACAAAATATACAGCAGGATATTATAAATACATTACATGTGCAAGGAATGGATTATAAAATATTGAATTGAATATAAATGTAAAACGTACAGTGGGAGTTTACATTTATCAAGAGAAGCTATGGAGCAAAGAGTTAATTCCCTGTAGCGACATTCAAAATGATATGTAAGTGATCTCTTTTTCCCCACAGATATTTACTCCACAGCAGAAGCAGAGCTGCCTGCACCCTGTGCTCAGGCAGGAAACGGTCGGCGCTGCATGATCAACGGCTCTGAGTGTCGGCCAGGCTGGGAGGGTCCTGACAATGGCATCACCCACTTTGATAACATTGGCTTTGCCATGCTTACAGTGTACCAGTGTATCACCATGGAGGGATGGACCAAAGTGCTCTACTGGGTCAGTGACCGCTTGAACATCTTCTCAGTTGTTTTTCAGTTTTAATCTTTTCATCAAAAACGTAAAAATGTTTCTAAAGTGTAACGAGCAGAATACATTGTTCGTGTCTGACCAAGAGTTGTCTTTCAGGTTAATGATGCCATGGGAAATGAATGGCCCTGGATCTACTTCGTTCCCCTCATTCTGCTGGGTTCCTTCTTTGTGCTTAATCTGGTTCTGGGCGTGCTCAGTGGGTAAGCCATATATTTATATTTTCTCCTTTTAGAGTCTGTATCTAGCCTCTTTATGTGCACAAGCTTACAAATAACCAAATAAGCAACCAAAAAAGCACTCATTGCCTCCTACAAATATTCCCTCACTAAACATTTATTAATTTACTTATTTAACTCCTCCTCTCACTTCTCAAACTCTGCTCACAGTTATCCATACATGAATACACGACACACTTACTCCACTTTCATACATGCACACAGAAACGTACAATACCCAAAAATAAATAAAACTCGGCACCATATTTAATACATAACATCTTTAATTAGTTTTGTGTCATTTTCTGTGTATTTTTTCATGTTACTTTTTACTATGTCACATGTACGAAATCAATCATTTGCTTTTTTACTTGTCTTTGTCTTTTCACTCAGAGAATTTACTAAAGAGCGAGAGAAGGCCAGGTCACGAGGAGAGTTTCAGGAGTTGAGAGAGCGGCAGCAGCTGGATGAAGATGTGAATGGCTACATGGAGTGGATCACTCACGCTGAAGTCCTGGATGCCGACCGAGAGGGCAAAGGTCAGCGTTATAAACCAGCTTAGCTCCCATCCCATCTAGAGACACTGTTGATTGACAATAGTTTTTCTGTTGTCAGGACTCCTGCCTTTAACCAGTGACCCTGATAAAGACAGCCTGTATGACATGGAAGGCAAGAGTCGAGTCGTCTACTACTAGTAAGTCTGCAGATACGTAAATGTATGAATGTTTAAATGCAATATTCATGCCGACCGGGCACAGTTAACTATGATTATTATTGTTCTTAGCCGCCTGGCCCGTCGCTGGAACCGTTTCTTTAGGATGAAGTGCCTTCTGTATGTGAAAACAAAGTCCTTTTACTGGCTAGTGATGTTCCTCGTCCTCCTAAACACCCTGACCATAGCAACAGAGCACCACCACCAGTCAGATTCGCTCACTTCCCTACAAGGTGATTCAATCATTTTGTCATTGGGATTTTTTTGTAAATAAGTTATATTGCTCCCTTCTTCATCATTTGTCTCTCTCCTCTATTATGTCAACAGACGTGGCCAGTCGTTTACTGCTGGTGCTGTTTATAATCGAGATGTTTGTGAAGATGTATGCTCTGGGTCCGAGAGCTTATTTCATGTCCCTGTTTAACCGCTTTGACTTCTTCGTGGTGCTATGCGGTATCGTGGAGATGATCATGTTTTCTGCAGGAGCCGTGGCTCCCCTGGGTTTCTCTGTACTCAGGTGTATACGACTGCTAAGGATCCTAAAAGTAACAAAGTAAGACATTCTCCCATCAAGGATCCAATTAAATAAGCTTCATTGTGATTAGATTTAATTGAACGTCTTCTTCCAACTGTTTTGCAGGTACTGGACCTCTTTGAGTAATCTTATAGCTTCACTCCTCAACTCTGTACGCTCCATCGCCTCCCTGCTCCTTCTTCTCTTCCTCTTCATCGTCATTTTCTCACTCCTGGGCATGCAGGTGTTTGGGGGGAAATTCAACTTCACCAATAACAGAGCCAGACGCAGTAACTTTGACAACTTCCCTCAGGCCCTCATCAGCGTGTTCCAGGTGAGGCTGATTCATTGATGCTTTGCTTTAAACTCTTATCAATGTCAGCTTTTGTTAAACTTCCTTGTTGGATTTTGATCATAATTGTAACACTTGGCTCTTTTTTAGATCCTAACAGGAGAGGACTGGACATCAATAATGTACAATGGAATAATGGCCTATGGAGGGCCTGTGTTTCCTGGCATCTTGGTCTCCATTTTCTTCATCGTCCTCTTTGTCTGTGGAAACTGTATCCTTCACACTTATAATGTCTTCAAGGATTAAACAAGGCCGAGGGTCTTTAGAGTACCCTTTGTGTAGCATGGTAGTTTAGCTGTATGCTAGGTTAGCTCATTAGCATGCTAATATTTGCTTTCATCCTTCAACACAGTACAGATGAGTTTGTTGCAAAGATTATCTGGGTATTACTTTTCTGTAAACCATTTTATAGCAATCCATCCAATAGTTGTTGAGATATTTCCGTCCGGACCAAAGTGGTAAACCAACTGACCGATTGACTATCCAACCCAGTCTCACGGCGTTTAGTGTTAGTCACGACATTTAATCTATTGATTCGTGTTCACCAACACGATTTTCCCCTTTTTTTCGTGTCGCACAGAACGATTTTAAAAGCAATGTATTTCTATTGGTAGTATGTTTCGTGCCTGCACCACGTCTTTTTGTCCGTTCGGGTCTTGGGAGACCGGAAGCTGTGTGGTTCCTAAAAACATGTTCTTACCATGGTTCTGACTCGATATCAAGCCACGATCATTGTTTTTATTTTAAATCGTATAATGTCTGACTTTTTTTGCCGTCCGCGAGGAAAATAAATGGGGCTCAGAGCCTCAGAATACTGAAATCTGTATTTTTTGAATCTATTTGTTATTCTTTTCTAAATAACACACTGTTATTTACTCATCAATAACACACAATCATCCTTGTTTTTATTTATTTGTTTAGTATTCTATAATCTCGGGCTTTTTTGGCGTCCGTCAGGAACTGAATTTTAAAATAAAATAACCGGAAACAGATACACACCCACTGAACTGATTACCCAAGTTCCTCAACTATGGTTGAAGCTCGGTGATTGGATTGTTTAGCCGCTATGCACGTTGGAATATGGTGTTAATGCGATATGAAATCCGAAAAACATTTAAAAAATAAATAAATAATACTTTAATGACCAGAACTTGTATTCATATCAACAATGGTTTTTTTTCTGAGCTTAACGCAATCAGATATCCTTCTCAATGTCTTCTTGGCCATCGCCGTCGACAACCTGGCAGAGGCTGAGAGTCTGTCTTCAGCTCAGAAAGAAAAGGCGGAGGAGAAGATGAAGAGAAAGCTAATGAGGTGAAATAAAAATACTGTAGGCTACCTAAGTGTGATGATCTGCTCAGTCTCATTGGTAAATTATCCCATCTCCATTCTTGTTCTTTCCTGACACTCAGGTCCAAAAACCCTGAAAAGACTGACGAGGAGAGGGAAAGGATAGCTAAGAAACTGGCAGAGCAGAGAGGCAAGGTAGAATGCCTTTCCACCACAGCCAAGGTGAGTGTTATATCTAGAAGCCTATTCAACTATTATTATTGGCAATTCAATATTCATCAGGGGCATAAGTAGCTATAATATATGTATGTATTGTTTCAGCTCAAAATTGACGAGTTTGAGTCCAATGTCAACGAAGTGAAAGATCCATTCCCACCTGATGACTTCCCAGGTAACTTCTACTTTTCTTGGATCTCCAGGTCTTAAACCTCTCACATTTCTCAGCGATGTAGTTGTGGCTGCAGGAGGTCACTGATCGCATGAGTTCATATTCATTACACTGCCTGTTTACCACTGCTGCTTTCTTGGCTATGTTACAGTATAAGTATAGTAGCCCACATTATAATTAGACTGAGCCAAGTTTACAGCCGAGTCTAAAATTAGGGTTTTTTCACACTTCTCTGGTGACCATATAAAGTCTTTAACATGAATCAGTATTGAGAGATTCACTTATTTCAAAAAATATTAGTTGAATGTATTTGTGGCATTTTTGCCTTTATATACTTTTCTGTAGTGCTGCAACATAACTACAACTAATATGTCAATTTGTAATTTCACCATATAATTGTAATCTGTTTGTTTCCTCATGGTAGGTGATGATGAGGAGGAAGAGCCTGCAATCCCTATCAGCGATCGGCCCCGACCGATGGCCGATCTGCAGCTGAAGGAGGAAGCCGTTCCATTGCCCGAAGCCAGCTCCTTTTTCGTTTTTGGCCCTCAGAACAAGTAGGAACCAGACATAGTGAACTTATTTCCCAGTTTGCCCATACTGTCTCATAAAAACACAGCAGTGAATTGATTGAACTTACTGGTGACTGCATGTCTCTGCAAATGTGTTTGATTCCAGGATCCGTAAACTCTGCTACAAGATCATCAACGCCTCTGCCTTCACCAACTTAATCCTTCTGTTCATCCTGCTCTCCTCCATCTCCCTGGCAGCTGAGGACCCCATCGACCCAAAGTCCTACAGAAACAAGGTAACCAGGTCTACCACTAAAAATTGGACATCATTGGTTGAACGAAGGCTACATTTTTTGCAATCATTGTGCTTTTTCTCCAGATCTTGGCCTATGCTGATATTGTCTTCACAACTGTGTTCACCATTGAGATTGTACTGAAGGTAGTGTGCAGTTTATTTCATGTTCTCCCTTATTTAGATTTGACTGATTTTCTTTTAAGTCCAGGAACCAGATAACAGATCTATACATATATAGCGTGTCATGGAAATCCATCGAATATGTGTTGAGGTATTTCAGTCTGGGGCAAAGTAGTAAGCCAACTCACTGACTGACCATCACAACCAATTCCTGCTGGAATAGTCCGACCATAAAATGTATTTATCAATGGGACACCCGTTCCTCTGACTGAAAGAAAAGCTTACACTCAAATGTGTTTATTATTCTGAGTGTGACTCTTATGTTTCTGACTGACAGATGACAGTATATGGAGCATTCATGCACGAAGGCTCCTTCTGCCGTAACTCCTTCAACATCCTGGATCTGATTGTCGTTACAGTCTCCCTGCTTTCTATGGGGATGGAGTGAGTAAACATTTTGGGATTGCCATATAAGATAACGATCATAAATATTGTCATCCCACATAAAGACGATTGTTTGTCATGGGTTTTATTCAGGTCGAGTGCCATCTCTGTGGTGAAGATTCTCAGGGTGTTGAGGGTGCTGAGGCCTCTCAGGGCCATCAATAGAGCCAAGGGGTTAAAGGTAAAAAACACGTTATGAAATACAGTAATACTCAAGCCTTAAAAAAAAAAAATTCTAAGTATTAAATAGTAAAGTGGTCATTGTTTGTCTTTAATGGCAGCATGTGGTCCAATGCGTGTTTGTGGCCATCAAAACCATCGGAAACATCGTCCTGGTCACCATGCTGCTGAATTTCATGTTTGCCTGTATCGGGGTGCAACTCTTCAAGGTAACTTTTTAAAAGATGATGTTGACACTTCATGTACTGTAAAGTTCATACTGTATATAAAAAATGCATCCACTATAAGTAAAGTTTATGTGCTGGAAATGTAGTAAACATGTCCCTATGTTTCGTCTTAGGGTAAATTCTACAGCTGCACAGACATGTTGCAAATGACGGAGGAGGAATGCCAGTAAGGCAAACATCTTTTACATATTTGAGATTGAATCTATTAAGAATGTAAGGTTATTTTAGAGTAACGATTTTCCTTGTCTGCTCTTAGGGGACACTTTGTAAAGCACATGGAGAATTCCCTTCAAGAAACAACATTGGCAAAGAGAGAATGGCTCAACAGTGACTTCAACTTTGACAATGTGCTCAATGGCATGTTGGCTCTCTTCACGGTTTCAACATTTGAGGGCTGGCCAAAGTAAGCAAAGCATAATCTTTTTTTCTTTGATGAATTATATTTTCCTTTATCCTATATGTGGAAAGCAGACTGTCTTAATACATTGATATTGAGTTGGAAGTAATTCCATTTCCCGGAGCCGGAGATGGTAACAGAGGCAATATGTCCTTTTTAAGCATTGAATTATACAGTACAATTCACCTGTACAAATTAGCCTTGTGGTATCGTGTCCCGTCAATTTCCTATCATCTCTCAACATCACTCCATTTTCCCAGATTGTTATACAGAGCCATTGATTCAGACGAAGAAGACATGGGTCCTGTCTTCAACAACCGCGTGGATGTGTCCATCTTCTTCATCATCTACATCATCCTCATCGCCTTCTTCATGATGAACATTTTTGTGGGCTTCGTCATTGTCACTTTCCAGAAGCAGGGCGAGCAGGAGTATAAGGACTGTGAGCTGGACAAGAACCAGGTATGCTAGGGAACCTCAGAGATTACATTTTGGACAGTCAGTGTCCAATAGTGAGTCAAGTGACAAATGATCTTTTCTCCTAACCCACCTTCTGCCTCCCTTCAGCGTCAGTGTGTGCAGTACGCCCTAAAGGCCCGACCTCTGAGGTGCTACATCCCCAAAAACCCCAATCAGTACAGAGTCTGGTACATTGTCACCTCCTGCTACTTTGAATACCTCATGTTCTTCCTAATTATGCTCAACACATTGTGTCTGGGGATGCAGGTATGTATATTCAAGTTGTGCAACATAAAACCATTGCGATTCTGTTGAGGTTTCTTACAATATTCAGTGTCTTTGGATGTGGGTGTTAGTATTAATATTGTGGGGGCTTAGGAGTTCATTCATTCAGGGTGCTCTAAATTATTTATTTTGTTTATTAAATTAAAATATCTACTTTGCATTAAAGAAATGTACAACTTGGATCTGTTTGCAGGTTTCACCATCATTTCTATTGTAAATTACTCTTGTGCCATGTTGAGTAATATTAATTTGAATTTTGAACAGCATTGTAACCAGTCGAACCATGTGACCAAGCTGTCAGACATCCTGAACATGATTTTCACCGTGCTCTTCACTGTGGAGATGATTCTAAAGCTCATGGCCTTCAAAGCCAGGGTAATGATTTCACACTTTGCGATTCAAATGTCTATCCACCCAACCCAGTGTCAGCAATGACTTTTCTGTCTGTACAGGGCTACTTCGGAGACCCCTGGAACGTCTTTGACTTCGTCATCGTTATTGGTAGTGTAGTTGATGTCATACTGAGCGAAGTCGATGTGAGTATGAATGATACGTTATGATCTAATCTAATGAATTCGACAGATAAAAGAATCTCATTGCAGGTGCTATATATGAAAGTCCCTAGTGTTGTTTGAGTTAGATATTCCTGGTCAGTAGTGTGATTCGATTTGAAATGAGTGAATACATTTATTCAATGACACAGAAGTATGTTATCATGGCCCAACAGCTGATTGGTGGCAGCAGAGCTAACTCTCCAGATGTGGTCAGTACTGTCGTTAACCATTTCCATCCCAACCTCAGAGGCATCGCCACATCATCAGCAAAGCACTTTCCATTATTCCCACAATTATCCATAACAATATTTTCATTGAACGTTTGTGTATTGTCTGCGTTCTTAAAACTAAAAAGAAGCACATCATCAATATAGGGTTTTCCATGGTATTTTTGTGGTTATGTCACACAGCACAATGGTTTTGTTCCTAGTCACTTTTTCCTCTCCGTTGTTTCACTGCATTGTTTTGACTTTTTCATCCACAAACACATGCCTGTAGAAATGTTTGTTCCCTCCATCCTTTTTCATTTTCTTCTTTTATTGCCTTTTTCCCTGTCATCCCTCTGTCCTCCACACACCTCACTCCTCGTCTGTCTATCCTCCACAGAGTGCCCTGGCCGCCAGTGGAGGACTGTACTGTCTCCATGGCTGTGCTGTAAATATCTTCACTTCACTGCACTGCACTGCTGCATGAGTCTTGCTGTGTGAGCACTCCACCATGTTCTCTACTAACTGTAATACTACTGAACCGTGTGTGGCTCAAACTTCTGGGTAAACATCTGTGTCCCTACGGGTCTATCTAATCTTACAGAGCAAAGTGTAAGATAAGACCTCAAGATGTTCGATATATTGTGTTCCAGTATGGCTCGAAATGTATAGAACACTGAATATATCGGCATTGCAAGTATTAATGGTGTTTGGAATGACTGTAATCCTTATATTTTGACAATTAAGTGTGTATATACGGAATTTCGCATGAGTCAGGTATTGCAGTTTTCAGCAACTAAGACTTGGAGGCTTTGTAACTTTGTAACTAAATTAATTTTAACCATGTTTTGTGATTGTAAATCATCCCTTTAAGGGATGGTTCAGATTGTATCAACAAGGGTTGTATGAGGTATTCATCCACAGTCAGTGTATTACCTAGTTACCCAGTACATTGCAGTTGGCACACCCAGTTTGGAGATATGGACAGGACTGCTGTTTTTGGTCAATCCAATTTAACCAAAGTCACAAAAATGCCACAATAAAAGTACACGAGTAACTTAGCTAGAATACTTTTTTGGGTCATGTCGGGAGACTTTGAAGAGTGAACAGTGTTGTGATATAAAGAATTCAGTTCCTAGTTTGACGGCTGGGTAAAGCATTGGACATGTTTTAAAGATAGTATAAACTTAAATGTTTTTTATGTTGGCCTTTCTTTAAGGTGGCTAAAAATACATTTGACTGATTTTCCAGTCCAGAGCAATTAATAGCTGTTCTCTGTGCAGGTACTCCTATTTGTTTTACTTCAAATGTGCTGTAGTAATACACTGACTGTGTATTATGTGATATGTTCCTCATATAATCCCTGTTCATGCAACCCACCCATCACTTTAATAATGTTTAACAGGACAGTGTCATGTCTGCTCTGTGCCTTTTATTAATGAAATGATAACTACTATCAAACATAACTCTAAAAGTCACTACAGTATATCATCTATTTATCTGCTTTTTGCAGGAGACAAATCCTTTGCAAGCTATTGCGGTAAGCCTAAACTTAATTGGTATCAAACAGCAGCAATGTTTTTGCTCTTTAAGTTGTTGTTTCTCTTAAATCTTCTGGATTTTTTTTCTCCCTAGGCATCTGAAAATGCGTCAGTTTCCATCACGTTCTTCCGACTTTTCCGTGTCATGCGTCTGGTCAAGCTGCTGAACCGTTCGGAGGGCATCCGTAATCTGCTGTGGACTTTCATCAAGTCCTTCCAGGTCGGTCACAATGTGGTCATAACATAATTTAAAATGTGTATCTCACTTTAAACATGCTTTTAATAACCTAAATGTTTGTGTTTGTGTCTGCAGGCTCTTCCTCATGTAGCTTTGCTCATCATAATGCTCTTCTTTATCTACGCTGTCATTGGGATGCAGGTACTCAAGAATTTTAATTTTCCTGATTAAACATTTGAAACTCTGCAGGTTATTAGTATAAAACAAGGTTCTGTTTTTGTCACCGATTTTGACTTGGATTCTAACAACTTTTCAGATCTTTGGAAAGGTATCCTTAGTGGATGGCACCCAAATCAACCGCAACAACAACTTCCAGACATTCCCTCAGGCTGTTTTAATGTTATTCCGGTGAGTCTCTAAGCCGGGATCATTGGTGAAAAGCTCTGGATGAAAGGTCCAAATCTGAGCCAAGCTCTCATTGTTGTTTATATATGCAGGTGTGCTACTGGAGAGGCATGGCAAGAGGTCATGATGGCTTCAATGTACGGGAAGAAGTGTGACCCCAAGTCTGACTTCCTGCCAGGAGAGGAGTTCACCTGCGGGTCCAATTTTGCTGTCTTCTACTTCCTCAGTTTTTACTGCCTCTGTGCTTTCCTGGTGAGCAGCAGCATTAGGATCTGTTGTTTTATTTTGTAGAAAAAAATCCCCTTTGCCCCGAATGGTTAAAACTATAAAATACTTTTATTTTTATTTTAGATCCTCAACTTGTTTGTGGCTGTCATCATGGACAACTTTGACTATCTGACCCGTGATTGGTCTCTTCTCGGTCCGCACCATCTGGACGAGTTTAAGAAGATCTGGGCTGAATATGACCCTGAAGCCACGTAAGCAAAAATAAAAACACTCATGAAACTTTATCTTTACATTTTTTTATGCTTTGTTGCACAACAAATAGGCCATACTTCATTCGGTGTCCCTTAAATTATGGTAAGATGTTTCTCTGATCCAACAGGGGGAGGATTAAACATCTGGATGTTGTGACGCTGCTGCGAAGCATCCAGCCCCCACTGGGCTTTGGAAAGTTCTGTCCTCACCGTGCTGCATGCAAGGTACATACAGACACATGGTGCATTCATATAAATACAACTCATCAGAACAGCAGCTAGAAGGGTTTTAAGTATGTTTATTGATATCATTAACAATGCATTAAAATCACTGTAGATAGGAAGTGAACTAAATTAGCAAATACATATACAAAACACAAAAATAGACACTGTAAAGCTTTATTTATTGACGATACATGATACATTTAAAAAAAGACAAGGTTTAAATTTGGATCAATTAAATTAGCAAAAATACATATTTTAGTCAAAGAAAAGCAGTGAATTAATGTGAATAAAGTATTAATAATATAAACAAGATCATATATTGTTTTTAAAGATTAAGTATTTCACAAGAAGGGTTTGGCAAAGTAGCGTTTGTTTTTCTCTACATTTTTTAGATTTAAATTATGAATAAATATAATTTTTAACAGTGTCAGAGCCTTAAAAAATATGTAAATAATATGTATATATTAACAGAAAATAGGGTGAAAAACTAATATATATATATTTTTGATACTTTAAAAAATATTATTTGATTGTTATACATTTGCCCGGTGCCCAAATTCCCTCTACTTCCTGTCCGCAGCGCTTGGCTGGCATGAACATGCCTCTGAACAGTGATGGCACCGTCACCTTTAATGCCACCCTCTTCGCTCTCGTCAGGACTGCACTCAAGATCAAAACTGAAGGTACAGAGCATTGGAAATTGTGTTTGCTTCAACCTGATGTACGTAGTATCATTTATTCAATGTTTTATGGATTGTTCTGAGCAGGTAACTTTGAGCAAGCCAATGAGGAGCTGAGAGCCATTATAAAATCCATCTGGAAACGCACCAGTATGAAACTGTTGGACCAGGTCATCCCCCCTATGGGAGGTGAGTCTGTCATTATAAATAAAGTTATTTTACCTTTAGAAAATGATCCAGTATTTTGCACACTGACAGCTCTATGACTTGCCTGGTTACAGATGATGAGGTGACGGTGGGGAAATTTTACTCCACCTTCCTCCTCCAGGAACATTTCCGTAAGTTCTTGAAGCGCCAGGAGGAGTACTACGGCTACCGACCCAGTAAAAAGAGCGCCTCCGGCCCAGAGATCCAGGTGAGCGCTCATTATCAGTAATTAAATCATGCTATGAACTAATTGTTGTGCATATTGTTTCCTTAAAGTGTCTGCAGGGTATTTTCTAATAGGATGACATGGTTTACCAAATAATAGTATAGTATATTGTGAAAGATATTTTTTAAAAGTCATAATATGATAGTCAAAAAAACATTATAAAAATCTAATTTTGCATTTCCCAAAAGAAAAAAATAGTGTAGTGTGTCTAAACATCTGAAAAAGGTGACAGCAATGATTGTTAAAAACATTTAAACAAATCCACATAGTGTAGTATATATATACAGTATAACGTTATAGAATAGTATTGTATGTAAGGGATAATGTGCAGCGACGCGGTCATTATGGGGAAAAGAACACCTTCATGCCGATCTAGATCCCTCCGCTTCGCGTCGGGCTCCTGATCGGCCTGTCGGTGTTCAAGCAAACTGCATGCAGTTTGCTTTTCGGCCAAACTGTATACAGTTCAATCGAATGGACTTCTTTGTGCAGATGTGAGCGTCCTTAACAACGGTCAATAAATCCTTGACAGCGGTCTGTCTGTTCTGGATTAACATCGTGTTCTGAATTGACCAATCAGAATCGAGTATTCAACTAAACCATGTAATAAATCGAAATAATTTGCAAAAACGAAATAGTATAGTATAGTATTTCAAAAATATGCAAAGTATAGTATAGTATGTCGAAAATATGAGAAAAAACTGCAAAGTTTACTATGTTGTAAATATTTGAAATGTAAAAGAAAATCATGTATATCGAAAACAAAATTGTTTAGTAGGCCAATGTTGTACATATTAGAAAATTATGAAGATCAGTCAAAAAAGAACTCATAATATCATAGTATAATTTCCTTTCCTTTTCTTTTCCGGTTATTACCCGTCGTTATGTAGCTTTTTATGCATGTAAACGGTCTGCAAAGTCACAAACCCTCAAAGTACACCCTGTAGCGAGTAAAACTGTAACGCAGAAAATACCTGTCTATGATGCCCCAGAACGCCTCGTTGGAGATTTCTCTTTTTCCATTTTCTCCTTGCTGAGTATAGTGACGTGACCATACCCAGGTCCAAATGGACCAATCCGTGGAGCTCCTCACACACACACACACACACACTCACCCTTGTCTTTTCTCAGCAGCGCTACTCCGCAGAGTTTCGCCAGTACACACACTCAGTCAGCCTTATCTTTTCTCAGGCTGTGAGTGTGTGGCGAACTGTGTGGTGAACAGCCTGGCTGTGAGTGTATGTGTGTGCTCAGGCTGAGTTCCGCGGTGTCTCGCAGACCCCACGCAGCAACCAGGAAACGACACCAGTAATACAGCTCACACTGTCCACTCCTCGAGCCTCAAAGGGCGGAGCAGCGAGCCCTGCAACGTCCCACCAACACGGCACCCAGACCCCATGCAGCATTCTCATCTGTTTGTCATTACTGGTGTCATTTTCTGGTTGCTAACGCCATTGTAACAAATAATCACTGATGTCCCGCTGTAACGGTGGAGGACTCATCAGAACAGAGTGTGCGAGCTGACGAATCAGAGCACAGTGGGCTCATAGGGAGGGGGGGAGGGGGGTGGCAGGAGCTCCAACAAGCCGTTTAGGACAGAGAGTGAATACACATACTATACAGAGATGCTGTATGAGAAACCAATGTGAGTTTGGAACATTGAACAATGTAAATATATTCTAGTAGACCTCAACAATAGAATTCTGATCAGTAGAAATGGCCATGTCATGGGACCTTTAACACCCTGTTGTGAGCCTCTTGCCCTTTCATGTTTCACATCCTCCATGTTATTTTAGGCGGGCCTGAGGAGCATTGACGATGAGGTCGCTCCAGAGATGCACCGGGCCATTTCAGGAGACCTGCAGAACGAGGAAGAGCTGGACAGAGCCATGGGGGAGGCTACAGAGGACGGAATCTACCAGGTAACAAACACTGTCCGCCACAGATGTAAAATACTGTGTAAACGAAGTGACTGTCAATTGGATAATCTGTGTCTCGTGTTGCTCTGTCTTTCAAGCGTTCTCACGGTCTGTTTGGTAACCGGGTGGACTCCTTCTCCTCTGAGCCGGTCAGCACTCAGGCCCAGCCTATGACCAACCAGCGGCCCCTCCAGTTCTCCGAGAGCCAGGTGGAGTCTCCACCAAACTCTGCTGCCTTGGAGCCCACTACTGAATTTTTCCCAAAAAGCAACACTAACAACAACGCCTTCGCAGAGTGAGTACAAAGTACACACTCCAAACTATCGCGGAGACCAGATGACATCTGCTCAGCGTGAATATGTCTGAGCCTTCATGTTGTCTTCCAGGTTTTCATTTGACAGAGAAGGCAGTCCCGAAGACTTTTACAATCACAGTGAGGCAGAGCCTGGTACGTAAAAAAGTATTTGGATAAGAATCAATCGGTCTCTCCCCTAGAAGCTGCTAACAAGATAGTACAAATACAAAACACAAAGATGATTTGAGACCAACGCAGACAACAAGTCAATAATCCTATGAAGGGCTAGTCAGAACATTTCCCTTATTGACAAGGCCTCATGAAAACCTTTTTCTTTAAGTATGTGGGAAATATAAAAAAACATATGATCTGATTACAGGTCAACAACATACTGTGTAGGGCAGGGGTGCCCACACTTTTTTGGCTGGTGAGCTACTTTTGAAATGACCAGCTAACCGAGGTCTACCAACCAAAAATAAAAACCCAAATTGCAAGGGTTGCTGAATAACACGTTTTATTTTTACATGGAATAACTACAATAGGGCTGCAACAAACGACTAATTTGATTATCGATTAATCTATAGATTAATGAAACGATTAATCGACTATTCGGACTACTACTGTGTGCCTTGCACAATTTCTCAAACGCTCTTATTTAGCCATCAACTTTTAGATTTAGTTTGAGGTTGTTTTAGGCATGTGGAAACTAACAATGAAGACAATAAAGATGAATACTTGATTCAAAAATACATATATTATTAAATTAACTTAACAAATTGTGAACAAAATTAACATTGCTTTTTATTTGAATTAAATAAATAATATTTCACATCAAAAGAAACAACAATGTTTTAACAAATCTTATTAAATAATCTGATGACAGAACTGGAAACAGAATAGCTGAAACTTTAACAAAATAAATAACTCAGTTACCTCTAATCATTAACCCATGTTTGTATAATGTAGTTAACTCCGTGTGTTGCTGCTAGCATACATAACACCTGACGTGGAAACGTTACTCGTGGATGGGGCTACAGAGCTACTCGAAAGACAGTCGAACCCGGTGCATTCCTCCGTCTGAATGTGGTGCACTTTTGCTAAATGTTTAGACAAATTGCTCGTGTTACCGCCCTTACATGCTAAACTCTTTTGGTGAAGAGCATTGTCCACCTCAAGACGGGTAACATGTAACCACACCTTGGAGCGCTTCTCTCCACCATCTCCTCCGTGTGTTGCTGCATGTAGCAGCTGCGTGTGTGTAAACTGCCCCGCCCCCTCACACACAGACGGGAGAGAGATCTGGTCTGGATTGGAAAGGTCGAAAATACACCGACCATAGACGCATTTGTTTGTCTTTTTGCATGTTAGAAACGAGTTGGCGACACTAAGACTAAGAGATAATGTTTGTGTAGCAATAATACATGACCTTTCTCTTTCTCAACTCGCTACTCGGAGGGAAGTCGCTGTCATATGCCTTGTGAACACTCCGATAATGCCTCTCCACGTTACCTTTCTTTGGCAGAGCGACGCTTGCTTTACAAATAAGGCAAATAACCTTTGAATGTGACATCACAAACAAAGATTCTCCCTCCCATTCTGTGTGGAAGTGGTATGTCTTTAGCTTTTTGCTCGTTCCCGCACTCATTTTGTTGTTTGTCTCTCCCGGCACTTGACTGATTTTGTATCGCTTTGCATTCTGTGTGAACAGACTGGAAAGCAATAGGTCGCTTTTTCTGTCAATCAAGTCAACTCCTGAATTAAGTGGCAGGGAGGCCAAAGGAGGAGGGATCAAAACCTGTTTTGTCTATTTTAACGGAGCTGGATTTTTTTTAATTTATGAATGACTCGCGATCTACCAGCATTGCCCCCGCGGTCGACCGGTCGACCGCGGTCGACGTACTGGGCACCTCTGGTGTAGGGTGTATTGTATACTACTGTTCACATAAAATCCGGTACCAAAGAGGTAGAAATCATGCAGACAAAAATAGGAATTACATTTTTGTTTTTATAATTATCCAATTTATTTTTCCTTTATTCAGGAAACCTGCACTCCTGGAACTACTTTGTGAAAACAGACAAAACACAGGTAATATTTTATTGGAGACTGATTCAAACACTGAATAACATTTTATTCAGATATTAAGTATAGAATCATATCTTTCTTTTCAGTTCCCCTATGACCCTGAGTATGGTGACAGTCAGAGTCTGAGCTCCCAGACGGCTGCAGACCAGCTGGTCCAGGAGGTAAGTGAGAAAGGATGAGTCATCGATACGTGAGCTTTGAGGATGACTCAGCAAGTGCTCTTTTCTAGGTTTATCATTTATTTGAGGGAGATGTTCGCTGGGGAGGCCCCTTGGCATATTCTTTCTTACTTTCCTCTTTTTCTCCATTATTAATACAAAATTAATCAAATATAAATACATAATAACATAAGGGAAGGATCTCTGACTGCCCATCTCTTTTTCTTTTAGCAGGAAATGTTCTGATTTGCTGTTAGATCTGTGATAAATAGGTCATAATAAACTTAACAAAGCAACATTTAAGTTTGAACTTATTTGGAAACACATTCTCATTTCTATGGTAACAATGGGTAGTCATTGTAGGAAATTATTTGTTAAACACTATTAATCAAAGCTGAGCTGTAAAGCAAATTTGAATTGTATTTCCCCCCCGAGGTGTCTTTGTGAAAGAGACTCACTGTGCCTCACCCGCAGGGCCCAATGAAATATCACTTATTAAAATCATAAATGTCAGAATCAAGGTGGTTCCTAATATTAACAACTCCCCTGTGGGTTTTTGGTTGATTGTTGGTACAGGTATTACCAGTAACAACAATAATGGTGAGAAAAGTTGTCAATTTTTAAGCAAGCTTAAAAATGTGCTTGTTTCCTCTTCCAGGCTCTAGCACAGGGCGGTCTGTCCTCCCTGGCCAAAGACCCCAGCTTCGCCTCCGTTGCTAGGCAGGAGATGGCGGATGCTATGCACACATCTGTCAATGACATGGAGAGCGTGGCTCTGGGCATCCTCAGCGAGCGCGCCGGTAGCGTCACCTCTGACAAAAAGAGACGTCCCATCTCAGTCCCCCCCGTGGCAGCTCAGGGAGCCAGAAAGCCCGATCCGGCGGTGAGGAGGAAGAGACGTCCCATCCCCCAGATTCCCTCCGTAAAGGAGGCCGACTCCGGGGTTTAGAGGATGGCTCTCGAGTTAATGTGGTTAACTTTGGATTTTAACACTTGCAGGTGGCTCCACCTCACCTAGCTTTACTAAGCTTGTTGCCCCTGTGACAGTCTGTATCTACTAGCCTAGCTTAAGACCTAAAGGCATATTGGCTCAGGTTGAACTTATTATCAAGTGTGGCTGATACTCAACCAGGGACAAACAATACATCTGATGCTGAAACATCTTCATTTTCAGATTTATTGAAAGTAATAAAAAGACTATCTCATCTCAGAGTGGACAGATTGACGCACTTCTTTCTTTGTGGCGTTTGGGGAGGTTATCCATTCCATATGACTTATGGGACAACTATGTGAGTGAGCTGAGAGCCTCACTAGAGACTAATACAACCTGCTGAATAAAGACAGGCAGCCACCTTTAGTGTGCTGCAGTTCAGTGAGGACAGAAGGGAAGTTTCGGAGCGCCCAGGTCCAGAGATGTTCATCTTGCATTCAGTTCACACTCTTAAAAAGGCTCTGGTGCTACTATGCAAATGCAAGTTAAGCATTTTTTGTATTTGTTGGTAAAGCAGCGTCCTCTGCTCAGTTAGGCCTGCTCTATTTTAATCTTAAATAACTGAGGTTTACCACGTTTTCTCCTGCTCACCACTGTCCTAATTTGCAGTTGGCAACAGCAGATTTTATAGAGGAAACACATTTTTTAATGTTGAACATATGGGGTACATTTAATCTCCAAAATAAGTATCCAAATGTGTATCTGTAATAGGGTATTTGTTTCATCTAAATCCATGTTGTGGTGAAGCAGTGTCACTTTAAGTCACTCTACTGCTGCCGTTTGTAAGTGTTTTTCATGTGCATGTCAAACCTCTGACTTAGGGACACCTACTGAAGTTTGACCCGTACAGATAATGTATCTTCAGCATACCTGGAGTATGGTGGATTTAGCTTTACAGCTCAGAGGCTTATAACACATTGTATTTATATCACTGATAACATGGGCATCATTTAAGTGCACTTGTGTCATGTTTTGTGCCTCGATGCGAACAGTAAACGGCCACAGAGGACTTTTTATCCTCTGATCAGCCTGTGTTTTGCTGCCATGCACACACTTTGCTTTGACTCAACATTATAGCACAACCTCGACTCTCCTTTTCTGGATATATGCCATGTATTGACGGTACACTGGTGTTTTCACCATTGCAAATCAAATAAATGATAAAAAACATTTGCTTGTGTTAGTTGTTTTGTTCTGAATCAAACCATAGATGGACATGTTACAACCTTTATATATACAGTCTATGGTTACAACACAAGCAGTTAACGGATAAGAACGCACATCCACACCACAGGTGAGTTGTCTGCTGTAAATACAAATCTAATTAATGATAGAAGGGAAACTTGGTGAGGAGATAAACGCATGCTTTGGAAATCGCCCCCCGCAGAAGTTACAGTGTGAAAACTGAGACCCTTTAAAAATAGTCTTACCTGGCAAAGCACAGACTCCTACTTATGGAACGGAAAGTAATGCAGCAAGGGGCATTCTGCATTATATGTTCAATTAAAGGGAGAACAAAAACACCTCAAAGCAGTCAAAAGCAGATTGTATGCTTGCATTACAAAGTAAGGAACAACCAAATCAAATGAGATTAAATATTTCAAAATGTTATTTATTGAAGCAAAGCAATCAATAAAACAGACTTGACCAAATAGCATCATTGTTGACTGTTTCCCATTCATAAAGCTGATTCAGAATATCAGACAAAGTGTTCTGATCATTTTGAGAAAGCTCCATGATCTCTTTATAGCATTGCTATTTGCAGCTCGCTAAGGGTTTTCTTCTGCTATCACACACGGGAATGTTTCCACCATACTGCAACAACAGATTCCTGATTAAGATTATGTTGTTTAAAAAGGGTAGCAGATGAAAATGCAGATACGTCTTTTCGTACACACAACAGATGACAGGCTTTAAAGTACACTGTTGAAAAGAGGGCAATAAACAGTATAAAAGCGGAGAACAAAAACTTGTTTCAGGTAAATGTGATGTATTTTATGAGGTTCTACGGTCTGTTGAAAAAATGTTATTCCCTCTTGTTTTAACTTGATTATAATTATGTTTGTATGGATTATTATAATCACTCTTGTATGGCCAACTTGAGAAAGGGGCAGGCTTTTATAAATGTACATACATCCTGGTTTTTGCTGTCTATAAAGAACAACCCCCCAAAACAACCAAGCAATACTCACTACCTCGCTACTCTAAAATATCCAAAGAAAATACATCGACATATAAAAAGGGAAATAACATGTGGGACCTAATGAATACATGAGCCGTCTACAGAGATGTTGACCAGCCGGTGAGCAGCAAACGTCCAACTTGCCAAAATGGGGGTGCTCATCCTATTCATTGGGATTGGGGTTGGCGTCAGGATACACGGAGAGGTCAAAGGTCAGCACTTTGCTGATGACACAATCTCCTTGCTGTAAGGTGAACAGAAAGAGAAGCAGTTCATATTTCTAATCTTATGTAACACACATTTCCAATTTTCAGCTTAGGACGTTATCTGTGGGACGTTTGAAACTAGATGCTCCAAATATGGCTTATAATGATGAATTATTCCAAATCTATAATATGTGTTTCCTGTAGTATTTAATGCTTAATATTTTCAAACCCTGTGTCTGTGTCATACTGGTTCATAAAATGGTGGAAAACCAGTGGGGACAATTACATATAGTTACTAACATCGTTATAAATACATGTATTATTTCCCAGCTGTATTTAAACCTTCATTTACAGAAAATATATTATATAATCAATTAACTTCACTTGGACCCAAAAAATTGCAAAATTGACCAATAGATTACCAAAAAATAAATATAATAAGAGTTCTTGTTGAATTGACCCGCATGCACAATCATCTGTCAAAACAAGCAATCGTTGTAAATACCTTTGTAAAACATTGGTTTTCTTTCTAATATTTTGAAATAGAATATTAGGGAAACACACCTCTGGATAAACACCGATGAGTGAGTCGGCCTTGGTGTAGAACTCCTCTTTCAGAGAAATGACGATGGCCTGCGTGTGCACCGACTGGTCTTTAATATAATTGGCCACCTTGAAGGGACATAATAACATAATTATCAGGTGTAGTTTGCATTTAATGTGATGAGCACCATTAATAAAAAAACACCTTTGACATAAAAGGCACTGAATCCTGTGTGAACCCACCTTGCCAATGTTAGTGTTATCCAGAGCAGCGTCAATCTCATCCAGGACAAAGAAGGGCGCGGGTTTGTAGCTAGAGACGAGAGGAAAAGATGTTACCGACAGTGGTGATGTCATCATGAGGTGCCAGGCAATGTTAATACATGTATTAGATGTCTGTATTTGTCCAGTTGTACCTGTGAATAGCAAAGAGCAGAGCCAGGGCAGCGACAGTCTTCTCTCCTCCAGACAGATTGTCCATGGGCCTGAACCTCTTTCCAGGGGCCACACAGTTATAGTTAATGCCGTCCAGGTATGGCTCCTCGGGGTTTTCTGGGCCCAGGAAAGCCTACAGAAGAAGAACACACATTATAGGAGGTTTTGCTTTCAGTCTACGATCTGTGTTAAAGGTCTCTGTAACGACGAGACGCCGTTACTAGAGCTCTCGTGAACATGTTTATATCATTTATTGATGTAGTATTTATTTAATGGTATAAGTGTTCACCCCCATCTTGTCTATTGCTTCCGGTCGTCTCTGTGTTCCCTCCTACTGATTACCCAATTGTGTTCACCTGGTGCCCTGTGTTGTCTCCTCCCCCCTCACCTGTGTCTTGTTAGTGTGTGTATTTAGGTGCTGTTTCTTGGAAGGCTGGTAGTGTGTGTGAGATCTTTGTGGCTGCAGGATGTGTTCACGGAGAACAGCAGGATATAGGCTGTGAACATACAAAACAAGTCGCGCATAGTTTCTGATAGCGAAGTTTCTGATAGGGCCGTGGGTGTAAAGCCAGCCAACATTTAGGATATTAAGACGCATCTGCAGGGTATATGCAGGAATCCTGAAGTCAAATTTAATACCTTTTAAGACCTTTTTTAAGACCCTTTCCATACATTTTAAGACCTCATCGCAACTTTGAGTTCTAACCGGTTACATTGGCAACACACTTTACCTCATATTTAAAAACATATCTTAGATTTCAGATACTGTAAGGAAAAATGGTGGTATAATGTGCTTTGCTCAACACCTTAGTACAAATAGTCACATTTACTATATTGATTGTAAGATAGCAAAACTAAACAGAGTGCAGACAGACTACTGAAGCCTCCTTTCCACATGAACTTCAACCTCTCTGTGAAGGTCAGGTTTAATGCAGTATGCTGCTTTGTTGCTTCTGTGCTCTTTCATTCCAGTAAAACTCCTCAGAAACCATTAGAAACCAGTATTTGACCAATAAACAAAACAATTGACAAAACTTTGAACTATGAAATATGTTAAACTTTGGTGAGCTTCAGCGGGGTAATGCCATATTAGGAGCTCCCTCACAGATACCCAGGGTTTAAATTGGGCTGGGGCTGTCCGGGGCTAAGCCCTGGCACATAGGACGATGCTCTGACGTCATCACCCTCACACATTTGTCATATGTTTACAAAAAAGGATATATATGTTATAACTTTTCTCGTTCTTAATATAGACTATATTAGGGTTGATATGTGTTGACTTTACTTTAAAATAGCAGATCTCTGTGACCGGATATAGTTTGGCTTAGACCCCGGCCCCACGAGGACGCATACAGTAAAACGCATAC